>NC_084734.1:5523460-5595960 GCF_033978785.1 Entelurus aequoreus
GTTCGACTATCCGGCGTAGCCTCCTCTCCAGCACACCTGAATAGACCTTACCGAGAAGGCTGAATTTACACACAATAGTCAATATTTACTAACAACTGAAAAGTACTGTAGTTTTATGAATAATACAAAAACATTCTTCACAAACTAGGTCAGCTGATCATGCCTCAAAGTTTCTGCATTCTCCACTTATTCACACAGAGAAACTTAACAGGACTGGACATGGTTATGTTGTGTTACTCTACCAACTAACAGCCCCCCCTGTTCTTTTAAATTATATTTATTTCATTTTACCACTAAGCATGTAGACACTCGCAGGGTGAGGAAGTCCACACGTATATTAGAACTTGCAATCTCGGTAGGAATTGCGTTTGAATGGCGACCTCATTATTAGTTAATGAGGTCATTGAAGACAACAATCTTAACGTCATTGGTCTCAGCGAAACCTGGCTCAAACCAGATTAATTTTCCCCGCTTAACGAGGCATCTCCTCCTAACTATACGAATGCACATATTGCCCGTCCCCTTAAGAGGGGTGGAGGGGTCGCACTAATGTACAATGAAAACCTTAACCTTAACCCCCACATGTGCGGCCCCCTTCGAGGTTTCTCATCGTGCCCATTGGGTTGAGTTTTTTCTTGCCCTGATTTGGGATCTGAGCTGAGGATGTCATTGTGGCTTGTGCAGCCCTTTGAGACACTTGTGATTAAGGGCTATATAAATAAACTTTGACTTATTGATTGCTAAACCGTGCGAGGCACCGATACGCATGAGTGGAACTGAAATGTTAGAATGTCCAGGGTGAGTGGAGTGTGTGGATGTTGGAACGGTTCGAATCGGGCAATAAATGTTGGATATGAAGAGGTTTGTATATTGCTCATTCATTTTTATTTGGGGAAAAATTCTTGGAAATGCCGGGCAATCAGGGAATTTTGGTGAATGGGAAACATGCTGGCTTGAATGTCCAGGGTGAGTGGAGTGAGTGGATCTTGGGATTGTTCAAATCGAATGACAAATGTGGGTTAGGCAGAAGTTTGAATACAGCCCATTTATTTTCAATGGGGAGGAATTCCTGGAAATTCCGGGAAACCTGGAATTTTGGGAAATGGGAGACATGTTTTTGTCTGAGTAGTTTTTTTAATCGTATGAGAAATGTTGATGTAGTAACACTTTGAATTGAGTATTGGTCATTTAGAATTCCTGGAAATTTCGGAAAAATATACATTTTTAATGTCCCAACTAAGACAAATGTTTTTATTGTGGAATGGTTGAAATGGCTGAAAGACGTTGACGAATTCTGGGAATTTCTGGAATTTTTTGGAACTTGGAAAATGATAGTGTTCAGGACGAGCTGAAGGTGTTGGAAGTGGAATTAGAAAGGTGAAGTTACAGCATAGTTGTCATTTTATTGTAATTACCTGCAAAACTAACAACTCTGCAGTTACAGTGAATTGCTGTAAAAGTAATGCCAGTAACTTGCTGGGAATTTTCAATAAAAATGTTGACAGTGTGCAAAACCAAAAAAAAACCCAATAAGGTGGCAACCATTTCTTGAAAAAAGTTTATTGATAAATATATTAATTTTTATACAACAATTCAAAACACACACGAGTTTATTCGGACAGTTTTCCGCTGCCTCATCAGTCTGTGCTTCCATGTTTGGATGTTTCTGTGTGCACTCGTGACCATTTTGTTTTTCTACCAAAATCAGCGGAATTAATAGAAAACCATGTTTTTAAAAATGGCGGAAAATGAAAATGTTAATATTTTACGCATTCCAGCTAACCACGTCCACTTTTCGTATTGTAATTAAGTTATCAAAGTGACGCCAGAAGCCCTGAAGGGAGGTGCAGTGGCAGCTTGAGTAAAATAAAGAAAACATATTCCTAAACCCGCTAAGCTAATTTCATACTTAAATGAACAAATAACCAATTCCTTTTAAGTTGAGTCCCACTGAGCCACACTTTGCAAAAATCCTCTTTATTGAAATGCCTTCAAAATGTCACACCCCACTCAGTGGTGGCTCCCTCACAGTGAAAGTTCAGGTCAAATGGTGTGACGAGTTTCTCTAGCGCAGGCCTGGGCAATTATTTTGACTCGGGGGGACAAATTTAGAGAAAAAAATGTGTCTGGGGGCCGGTATATCTATTTTTAGGAACATTAATACAAAACCTCATAATAGTTTCTGATTAAATGCTAAAAACAGAATGGAATTTGACATTTTTTTACCGAATGAGACACCCAGAATGTCCATGAAAATAAAGAAAGTGGGATTTACAATATTAACTATGAATGATAAAACACTGAATATTGACAACAAATGAATGTCACCCCCCCCCCCCCCTCTCCATCCACATATTTTACAATCAAGCCAAACGCAACAAAAATGCAACAAACACAGCAAAATATGAACGCAAAAGGTAAACAAAACCACTTACTATCTGATATATCTAATGACTAAACTTTAGAACTTTGTTGTAAAAATCTCCTTCCGCGTCTGTCCCTGACACCCGCATTTCAGGCTCTGGAAACACTCTGTGGAAACACTCCCCACCCACACTGCTTGGTGCCTCGTCCGAGCTGCGGTGACTTACATTACCATAGTAACTCATTAGATTACCATGGTAACTAGTACATCATGCAAAAGTGCAGATTCCAACCATTGAAATGGTTGAAGACTTACGATCATTAGAAAACATCTCTGCACATTGAAGTGAATTAATTAACTCATATTATGTTCCACAAATGGTAAATGTTTATATTCATCTTGGAGAAAGCAAACCACCAAGTTGAATTAAATAGTGGTACTTCAGTTTGAGCACATAGATAGATAAGACCCCTTAGTTTGATATTCCCAGGTGGATTTGGGTCACTTCTCGTTGGAAAAGAGGCTCTGATTGGGACTCCGGAATGCCAAAGTGATAACCCTATCCTTGAGAAAAGACTACCTGTCTAGCTCAACGCCAACATTTGAGTTATGACTTCTAAAGGCTTTGTTGGCCACGTGCGTGGACAGCACCTTTTAGCTCTTATTTCCAAAATTGTGTACACTACTGAAATGGCCGCTTATGTGGACACTTACACTGCCATCTGGTGGTGTCAGAAGAGTATAACATACACAATGGAATTTGAAAAAAAAAGTGTAAAAATAAGAATTAGCATGTCACTAAACATGAAGTTTGTGTACTTATGGACTTAAGTACATCCTATCAAAAGATGATTCTTAGTTTTTATTCTAATTAGGGTCCAATAAGCCCAAATAGCAAAGAGAAATAAAAAAGCATGTAAACAAACAGCTTGGGCCTTATTAAGCAGTTGTTTTCCAGACACTTACACCCGAACATCTCCTTTTATGGTCAGGATGCGCTCTCCTGACTTAGCACACACACCCAGAGACAGAAAAGAGTAATAACAAAACTGATGGTTTGGCTTCTCCAGATAGGAGTTTTCCATTTTTTGACCGGAGTTCCTCCGGGTACTGCAGACCTGTTTAATGACACTCGCTGGTAAAAAAAAAAAAAAAGAAGCCACTTTTTGTTCAGCAAAGCGTCTCCGACGTCTCTGTTAGAATAATTATGTATAAGTTATCACACAACTCTTATGCTTAAAGGCCGTTGCAATAGTTATCTATTATGCTCAAGTTGTACTTTTCTATCTGTGCAAAGGCACACAACTCGTAATCTTTCACGGCATATGAGGGGTGGCCTCGCCGCGGATGCTATCTTTGTCTTAGCCGAGGACTTCAAGTACCTCAAGGAAGATAAGGTAGACAAAGCAGAGGCAAGGCAATCACAAGGCCCCCAGCACATTCAGTCACGTATTGTGCGTACTTGGTTGGCCAAGCGGATGTGACGACAGGCTGTCCTCACTCAGGTCCGCACGGACCTGGAGGGGGCGTGCCTTAAGTCCGGCTGGAAATCGGGAGAAATTCGGGAGAATTGTTGTCCCGTGAGATTTTCGAGAGAGGCACTGAAATTTGGGAGCCTCCCGGAAAATTCGGGTGGGTTGGCAAGTATGCCTTAGAGCGTAGGGTGAGGCTGTGACTGAGTGTGCAGCTCCATGCGTACTCCTCATGAGCAAAATTTAACTCTGAGTCTGCCTGATTCCTTGCTTCTTGTCTCGTTTAATAGATAGTTCTGTGTTTGAACCTGACAGTCTCTTTTGATCCAGCTGCACTGCCGTGTTGCCCTCCTGCCCGGGAGGGGGTGACAATACCAGAAATACACTTCATTATGGCGGCTACAGGTTCCATCTTAAAGATCTAAAAAAAAATGATTAGGGAATGTCCGGCGGGCCAGATTGAAAAGCTTAATTAGCCCAGGTCTGCTCTAGCGTGAGAAGACGTGCATGGTCACGTGACGTTTTTTTGTTGTTGTTTTTTTTCATAGTCAGTCCAACAGAAAGTTCACATTATGGGACACACACATGCACGACATAAACGTGTCAGTCCCCCAAACATCAACAAACAGTAAATGCAGCTACATTAATTCCAAGTACAAAGACACAGAGAAGGGAAAAAAGAAGCGACAAATAACTATTTAAATATCCAACATTTGTCACGACATTGACAGCGGTGGAACACTTTTTGACAACATTGCAGGGTGACCTTTAACCCCCTGGGTATATTGCTGCCTGCGTCACGGCGCACGTATTCCAAGCGGACCTTTCCTCTTGCATGCGTTACGGGATATTGCTCGTGTTTTGTCACAATGTTACCAAAGTAAAAGTATATATTTACACACTGAACACGGAGGGGAGGTCCCAGAGAGGCGTTTAGGACGCAGCTTTGCTCTCGCCCTCTTTTAGCCTAAATACCCCCCCGGGAAAGTTTCCAGCCAAGTCACGTCTTTGTTGTCTTTTCCTCCGGCGGGTTGTTGTCTAGATGACATTTTCGAAGAGTTGGAGGGACCGCATGATGTTGTCATCCTGTGGGGGGGGAGAAGAGCATCAAGGAGGGGAACTGACTCCACGTTGTAGGACAAGAAAACATGCACTTTTATTCTTTTACGCATTCTAATTCGTACCATATTTTCCGGACCATAGGGCGCACCGGATTATAAAGCGCACTGCCGATGAATGGTCTATTTTTGATCTTTTTAATGCACCGGATTATAAGGTGCATTAAAGGAGTTATATTATATATATTTTTTTCAAAATGTAAAAGACTTCCTTGTGGTCTACATCAGTGTTTTTCAACCACTAAGTGAGATACAGTCTGGTGTGCCGTGGGAGATGATCTCATTTCACCTATTTGGGTTCAAAATATTTTTTGCAAAGCAGTAATTATAGTCTGCAAATGATGTGTTGTTGTTGAGTGTCGGTGCTGTCTAGAGCTCGGCAGAGTAACCGTGTAATACTCTTCCATATCAGTAGGTGGCAGCAGGTAGCCAATTGCTTTTGTAGATGTCGGACACAGCGGGAGGCAGGTAAAAAGGTGTCTAATGCTTAAATCAAAAATAAACAAAAGGTGAGTGCCCCTAAGAAAAGGCATTGAAGCTTAGGGAAGGCTTTGCGGAACGAAACTAAAACTGAACTGGCGACAGAGAAAACAAAAACTGAATGCTGGACAACAGCAAAGACTTACTGTGGAGCAAAGACGGCGTCCACAATGTACATCCGAACATGACATGACGATCAACAATGTCCCCACAAAGAAGGATAAAAACAACTGAAATATATTCCGATATTGTCCAACTCTTAATTACTGATACCGATATCAACCGATACCGATATCAACTGATACCGATATATACAGTCGTGGAGTTAACACATTATTATGCCTAATTTGGACAACCAGGTATGGCGAAGATAAGGTCCTTTTTAAAAAAAATTAAAATAAATAAAATAAGATAAATAAATTAAAAACATTTTCTTGAATAAAAAAGAAAGTAAAACAATATAAAATCAGTTACATAGAAACTAGTAATGAATGAAAATGAGTAAAATGAAGTGTTAAAGGTTAGTACTATTAGTGGAGCAGCAGCACGCACAATCATGTGTGCTTACGGACTGTATCCCTTGCAGACTGTATTGATATATATTTATATATAATGTAGGAACCAGAATATTAATGGACTGTATCCCTTGCAGACTAAATGAAAGAAACAACCCTTTTGTGTGAATGAGTGTAAATGGGGGAGGGAGGTTTTTTGGGTTGGTGCACTAATTGTAAGTGTATCTTGTGTATTTTATGTGGATTTAATAAAAAAACAAAAACAAAAAAAAAAAAACAAAAAAAAAAAAACCCGATACCGATAATAAAAAAGACGATACCGATAATTTCCGATATTGCATTTTAAAGCATTTATCGGCCCATAATGTCGGCAGGCCGATATTATCGGACATCTCTAATTCTTGATTGCTAAAACAAAGTAGATGCGGGAAATATCGCTCAAAGGAAGAAATAAAACTGCTACAGGAAAATACAGAAAAAAGAGAAAAAGCCATCAAAATAGGAGCGCAAGACAACAACTAAAACACTACACACAGGAAAACATAAAAAAAACTCATCAGGGCTTGATGTGACAGGTGGTGACAGTACACCTACTTTGAGACAAGAGCTATAGTGATGGTTATGCTTTCAAGTCATATCCGACAATTGCCACAACAACTTTTTACTGTCAACTGAGTTTAGTTTTGTAATGATTTCCGCTGGTGGTGTGCCGCCGCATTTTGTCAACGCAAAAAATGCGCCCTGGCTCAAAAAAGGTTGAAATCAACCCTGATAAGGCACACCTGTGAAGTGAAAACCCCTTCAGGTGACTACCTCTTGAAGCTCATGGAGAGAATGCCAAGAGTGTGCAAAGCAGTAATCGGAGCAAAGTGTGGCTATTTTGAAGAAACTAGAATATAAAACGTGTTTTCAGCTATTTCACCTTTTTGTTGTTAAGTACATAACTCCACATGTGTTCATTCATAGTTGTGATGTGACAATCTATGTAAATAGTCATGGAAATAAAGAAAACACATGGAATGAGGAAAAGGTGTGTCCAAACTTTTGGCCAGTACTGTATATCTTTTACTTTCTTTCATCTTTTTTGTGTACAACACTTAGTGATGGCCACTTGCCTGTGCATGAAAAGTGCTATATAAGCAAAGTTAGCTTATATAGCACTTTGTCTCTGGTGGCATTCATCTCACCTTGATGTGTCACTCATTAGACGCAGGTGTACCTAATGCGGTGGCCTCCAAAGACTGTGTATCATGGCATTAGGAGGGGATGGCACAGGTGTGGCAATAAACCCGCATGGATTAGTGAGGGGTTGTTTCAATGAAACTCCGCCGCGTGATTGCGTTTCTCACACCTGCGCTGGCAAAGTGCAAACAACGACGACGACGACGAGAACTGGTGTCAACAACGTTGTTGTCGAGCTGAGGAAGGGAATAAAAGGTGTACCTCTTGACAAGAGAGGATGAATTCATCCAGGGTGACCACGCCGTCTCTGTTTTTGTCCATTTTCTGTGGACAAGAGGTCAGAGGTAACGTATTCCACATTCATAGTCCATAGATGATGCATCACAAAGCTGTCATTACAAGTGTAGTTCACACAGATAGTCCATAGATGATGCATCACAAAGCTGTCATTACAAGTGTAGTTCACACAGATAGTCCATAGATGATGCATCACAAAGCTGTCATTACAAGTGTAGTTCACACAGATAGTCCATAGATGATGCATCACAAAGCTGTCATTACAAGTGTAGTTCACACAGATAGTCCATAGATGATGCATCACAAAGCTGTCATTACAAGTGTAGTTCACACAGATAGTCCATAGATGATGCATCACAAAGCTGTCATTACAAGTGTAGTTCACACAGATAGTCCATAGATGATGCATCACAAAGCTGTCATTACAAGTGTAGTTCACACAGATAGTCCATAGATGATGCATCACAAAGCTGTCATTACAAGTGTAGTTCACACAGATAGTCCATAGATGATGCATCACAAAGCTGTCATTACAAGTGTAGTTCACACAGATAATGGCTTGTCAAGACTTTCCAAAACAAGTCAAACGAGACCTACATAGAGGTATTTGTTTCATGTCTCTAAGACGTTCCTACCGGAAGTTACAAGCAGTTTTGTCTGTGTTTTCCTCTGAGGAGCAGTTTTATCTCTGTTTTTTGCAAAAATTATGTAGAGCACAATTTTGAGTTTTGGGGTTCGGTTTTTTTTTAGATCGCAATTTCCACCAGTCCCGATGTGTGTGAGAAGTTTGGTGAGTTTTGAAGTATTTTAAGGGGGTCAAATTAGAGGTCAAAGACGTAAAAAGCAGTGTTTTTAGTACATTTTTGTCTTGAAGGGGAAATTGCCAACTTCCTGTTGGTTTTCGCCCGAAGATGTGAAATTATGAATTGTAGGTCTAAGTGAGACCTACATACAGGTTTGTGTTTCATGTCTCTACGACATTCCTAGTGGGAGTTAGAGGCAATTTACTTCATAGGGGGCGCTAGAGAGCAGTTGTGATTTTTGGGGTTTGGTTTTTTTACAAAAGTGGCTGGGGCACGTTTTTGTATGTGTGTAAAAAATTTGGTGAGTTTTGAAGCATGTTAAGGGGGTCAAAGTAGTGCGCAAAGGTGCGGAATAATAATAATAATAAAACCTTACAAAAGCAATAGGTTCCTTTGTAACCAGTACAAAGGACTCCCCCAGGGAGTCCTTTGTACTGGGTACAGGGCGGACCCTAATTAAAGCTGCAAGCAGCGTTGGACGGGCCCGCATATTTGGCAGGTGCTAGTCCTAAGTGTCCAAAAACTTTTGTCTACTGTTAGTCCTAAGTGTCCCAATACTTTTGTTGACATCAGTGGTTCTATTAAGGCTCGTAAAATCACAGCAGCATTATCAGCGCAGCAGTTCTTCGAAGGCTCGTAAAATCAAAACCGTAGCACTTATCCAAACTCTTTGAGTATCCGTCAATCAGAAGGGTTCAATCTCTCTCCTGTAGTAGTTTGAAGCCAAAATGACAAACGCGCTCAGAGGAGATAATGTTTGATGTTTGGTGACCGGTTTTAACAAAAATGTAGTTTTGAAGGAGGGATTGCAAACTTCTTGTTGATTTTTGCTGAAGGGTGTCAATCTATGAAATGTAGGTCTAAGTGAGATCTACATAGAGGTTTTTGTTTCATGTCTCTAAGACGTTCCTACCGGAAGTTACAAGCAGTTTTGTCTGTGTTTTCCTCTGAGGAGCAGTTTTGTCTCTGTTTTATTCAAAAATTGCGCTAGAGCGCAAATTTGAGTTTTGGGGTTCGTTTTTTTATTAGATCGCAATATACACCACTCCTGATGTGTGTGAAAAGTTTGGTGAGTTTTTAAGTATTTTAAGGGGGTCAAATTACAGCTCAAAGAGGCAAAAATTAGTGTTTTTAGTACATTTTTGTCTTGAAGGGGAAATTGCCAACTTCCTGTTGGTTTTTGCCCGAGGATGTAAAATTATGAAATGTAGGTCTAAGTCTGACCTACATAGAGGTTTTAGTTTCATGTGTCTACGACATTTCTACTGGAAGTTACAGGCAGTTTGGTCTGTGTTTTCTTCCTAGGGGGTGCTAGAGCGCAATTTGGAGTTTTGGGGTTTGGTTTTTTGATTTAGATCGCAATTTCCGCCAGTCCTGATGTGTGTGTCCAATTTGGTGAGTTTTGGAGCATGTTAAGTGGGTCAAATTAGAGTTTTTTGTGGCGGCGGAAGAATAAAGAATAATAATAAAACCTTACAAATACAATAGGTTCCTTTGTACCCAGTACAAAGGACTCCCACAGGGAGTCCTTTGTACTGGGTACAGGGCGGACCCTAATTAGCTAACTTCAATGAACCCAAAAATAGCTTCAAATAAGTATATTCTCACTAATAACAAGTGCACTTTTCCTGGTAGAAAAAAAAAGAGACCTTTTTGCTCAATATGTTGAAAAATATTCTTAAATAAAGTAAATGCTAGTGCCAATATCTTCACATAATGATATATATATATTTTGGAATGCTTGATGTAAGAATTTATTACTTTAAAAAAGCAGTTTTATACTTGTGAGTGTTGATGACACAGCTTTGCAACACTTGATATTCTAGTTTCAAGCATGTTTGACTCAATATAGCTCATCAAATCTCAGCAACAAGCTGTAATATCTTACTGACATCATTTAGGACCAAAACACTTAAAACAAGTAAAACACTCTAACATTAAATCTGCTTAGTGAGAAGATTTATCTTATCTGACAGAAAATAAGCAAATATCACCCTTATTTGAGATATTCAATCTTACTTAGATTTAGGGATGATACTCGAAACCGGTTTTCCCGGTTGTTTGATAAGAAAAGAACCGAGTCCTCGGACTTGAATCCCTTTTTGAGAACCGGTACCCGTTATCGAGACCACTATAGTAAAGGAAAAGAGTTGATTCTTTATTCGAATCCCGTCCCGACCAGAAATGCTCCGTGGGACATCACAATAAATGACGTCACGTAGCTCAGTCATTAGGCGCAGATAGTGAAAGCAGGAAAATAATGGACGGGAAAAAGCGCTCCAAGGTGTAATAAAGTTCAAAACAAAAGCTATAATCCATCGAATAACTTTACTGAGAGATTTGAGCAGGCTACAAACACATGACCAACACTTTTACCACCAACCGGAAACATAGCAACCAGGCTAGCAACGCACCTCCTTTACGGCAGCTGCCGCAACGTTCTTAAAACAACCGCAGCACATACATATATATACAACACTGCAGCACATACATATATATACAACACTGCAGCACATACATATATATACAACACTGCAGCACATACATATATATACAACACATCTCCCTTTTTTAACTTTTGTTTTTCTTTCCTTGTAAACAAAACAAAATCACACTGTATATGTGTTGTCTGTCTAAATATAAATAATGCAGACGAGGCGTGTTGGCTGAGTTCTTGACGTTTACTTACAACATGCAACAACACTTTTCGGGGCTACCGCGCATGCTCGTCACTCCCGTTGCATGCTGGGTAGTGTAGTTGTTATATTCTCTAGCTCATAACATTTTCCCCCCTATAAAGAAATAATGTTAACTCAATAAAGTGTATTTCTTTTTTTAGCTTTAACTTTTCATTTTTTAGCATTGTAACCACATTTGCAAATAACTTTTCTCTTCATAGAATGTTCTTTCAATAAAGAAATAAAGTGCAAAAATGTCAAAGCATCATAACAAACAGTTATGTCAAATAGCAGCAGAATTGCACTTTTTGGAGAGCTGTATTATTTTCAGTTTTGTGCCCAAGGGACTGATTTTATTTAACACTATATTATTATTTATACACCTATAGTGATCACAGAGACAGGTTGTTTTTGTGTTACTGTATATATTTGTTTCTCTGAAAAATCCCACTTAATATACTTTGGGTAACAACAGTCAATATTTATTTATTTTATTTTATTTTTTTAGGTGGGTAACAGTCAATATTTATTTATTTATTAGATTTTTTTTTTTTTATTATATAATAAAAGTGAGCTTTTGTTAAACCAAATATTGTGTGTTTTTTCCATATACAACAACCTATCTGGACTCCATAAGAGAATCCATAAGGAATCGGTTCGATAAGAGGATTCCATAATAGGCTCGAACTCGATAATTCCTTATCAAACATCATCCCTACTTATATTGCAGTTTTTGCAGTGCACCTAGGAGAGAATTGTATGGTTTTTTGTCATTATTATTATGACCACTGGGTGACACTATGTAGCCATTTGTCTTATTTTGGAAGGGAGGCGAGTTCTGCAGGGTTATTGCCATTAGCTGTTTCCAGGACTGCATTTTAAAGGGCCCTATAAATAAGCTGCTGTATACAAACTAGACGGTAAAGACATCTGAAAAGATGAATAACCTTTCATACCAACTTGAGATGTTTGACTGGAAACTGAACATGGATGTTGATAAAAGAAGGAGCTCCCAGTAGGCAGCATCAAACTGTTTTTTTTATTTGACTTGCCAAACATTGCAAAACTTAAAGAAACCATTCAGTCTCGCTGAGGGAATCTGCAAGAAAGTAAAAATGTTTATGTCATTTGCAACAAAAGAAAATGGAATTTAGTGATTACAGGGAGACATCACCCAGGCCTACACGGACACTTCTACTCTTTTTTGTCTAGTTAGCCCTTCAAACAAGTATTCTCTGAGTCACTACAAGTCACATTGCTCAGACATGTGTGGGTATTTAGGGTACAGCCCTAAAATACATACATACATGTATATATGCACTTATATATATATATATATATATATATATATATATATATATATATATATATATATATATATATATATATATATATATATATATATATATATATATATATATATATATACAAAAGCCAAAAGCAGTGAAGTTGTCACGTTGTGTAAATGCTAAATAAAAAGAAAATACAATGATTTGCAAATCCTTTTCAACTTATATTCAATTGAATAGACTGCAAAGACAAGATGTTTCATGTTCACACTGAGAAACTTTGTTATTTTTTGTAAATATTAGCTTATTTGGAATGTGATGCTTTCAACATGTTTCAAAAAAGCTGGCACAAGTGGCAAAAACAACTGATAAAGTTGAGGAATGCTCATCAAACACTTATTTGGAACATCCCACAGGTGTGCAGGCTAATTGGGAACAGGTGGGTGCCATGATTGGGTATAAAAGTAGATTCCATGAAATGCTCAGTCGTTCACAAACAAGGATGGGGCGAGGGTCACCACTTTGTCAACAAATGCCTGAGCAAATTGTTGAACAGTTTAAGAACAAAATTTCTCAAGCAGCTATTGCAAGGAATTTAGGGATTTCACCATCTACGCTCTGTAATATCATCAAAAGATTCAGAGAATCTGGAGAAATCACTGCACGTAAGCAGCAAGGCTGAAAACCAACATTGAATGCCCTTGACATTCGATACCTCAAGCTGTACTGCGTCAAAAAGCGCCATCAGTGTGTAAAGGATATCACCACATGGGCTCAGGAACATTTCAGAAATCCACTGTCAGTAACTACAGTTTGTTGCTACATCTGTAAGTGCAAGTTAAAACTCTATTATGCTAAGCGAAAGCCATTTATCAACAACACCCAGAAACACCGCCGGTTTCACTGGGCCTGAGCTCATCTAAGATGGACTGATGCAAAGTGGAAAAGTGTTCTGTGGTCTGACGAGTCCACATTTCTAATTGTTTTTGGAAACTGTGGACGTCGTGTCCTCCGGACCAAAGAGGAAAAGAACCATCCGGATTGTTCTAGGCGCAAAGTGTAAAAGCCAGCATGTGTGATGGTATGTGGGTGTATTAGTGGCCAACACATGGGTAACTTACACATCTGTGAAGGCACCATTAATGCTGAAAGGTACATACAGCTTTTGGAGCAACATATGTTGCCATCCAAGCAACGTTATCATGGACACCCCTGCTTATTTCAGCAAGACAATGGCAAGCCACGTGTTACATCAACGTGGCTTCATAGTAAAAGAGTGCGGGTACTAGACTGGCCTGCCTGTAGTCCAGACCTTGAAAATGTGTGGCACCTAAAATAGCAGAAGGGAGACCCCCGGACTGTTGAACAACTTAAGCTGTACATCAAGCAAAAATGGGAAAGAATTCCACTTCAAAAATGTGTCTCCTCACTTCCCAAACCTTTACTGAGTGTTGTTAAAAGGAAAGGCCATGTAACACAGTGGTAAAAATGCCCCTGTGACAACTTTTTTGCAATGTGTTGCTGCCATTAAATGCCAATAAATACTAAGTTAATGATTATTTGCAAAACAAATAAAGTTCCTCAGTTCAAACGTTAAATATCTTGTCTTTGCAGTCTATTTAATTGAATATAAGTTGAAAAGGATTTGTTGTATTCTCTTTTTATTTACCATTTACACAACGTGACAACTTCACTGCTTTTGGCTTTAGTACATATAAGTATACATATATATATACATATACTCTATATGCTATTAGTTTATTAACATATTTTATGTATTTGCTAATTCTGTGCTAAAAAACAATAATGTTCAGCATGTTACCCAAATGAGTCATCTTGGGCCGAGGTACACTTGTACAAAAATCCAACAAAGTAGCCAAAGATGTACCAAGTCACGGTTTAGTAGTTCAATATGTGCTGTCTGATTTATGGCTGGAAAAAATACGGAAATGTCAGTTTCATGAAAGTTTCAAGCAAATGGTGGAATGGCCCACACATTACCAATTATTGCATTGATGCCATAATTGGAGGAAATAAAAGGAAGACGGTGTAGTAAATAATTGTGCATTCTACTGTTGTTTCTTCCGAGCTTGCTGTAAAAGAGCGGGTGTTGCATACCTGAAAGAAAGCATCAACATGCTGCTTGTGTGCGTCCGTTCTCAAGACGGGGTAAGTGTACTTCCCCATCATGTCATAAATGGCCCGGACGATGTCTGTCATCTCCTGGGACAACAACACACACACAGAAACATGTCAGCCATCCAACAGGACACTTGATTAGGAACACAATCTTATCACATGCACTAGAAGAACAAGGTCACAAATTCTGCCTTCATGAAGATAATAATGCATGGATTTGATTGCCACTGTCAGGGAGGTAGTCATCAAACATTATGTTTGTTACTACAATCCCCCTTTCCATATCAGTTGGGAAATTGTGTTAGATGTAAATATAAACGGAATACAATGATTTGCAAATCCTTTTCAAGCCATATTCAGTTGAATATGCTACAAAGACAACATATTTCATGTTCAAACTCATAAACTTTTTTTTTTTTTTTGCAAATAATAATGAACTTAGAATGTCATGGCTGCAACACGTGCCAAAGTAGTTGGGAAAGGGCATGTTCACCACTGTGTTACATGGCCTTTCCTTTTAACAACACTCAGTAAAGGTTTGGGAAGTGAGGAGACACATTTTTGAAGTGGAATTCTTTCCCATTCTTGCTTGATGTACAGCTTAAGTTGTTCAACAGTCCAGGGGTCTCCCTTCTGCTATTTTAGGTGCCACACATTTTCAATGTCTGGACTACAGGCAGGCCAGTCTAGTACCCGCACTCTTTTACTATGAAGCCACGTTGATGTAACACGTGGCTTGGCATTGTCTTGCTGAAATAAGCAGGGGCGTCCATGGTAATGTTGCTTGGATGGCAACATATGTTGCTCCAATAGCTGTATGTACCTTTCAGCATTAATGGTGCCTTCACAGATGTGTAAGTTACCCATGTCTTGGCCACTAATACACCCCCATACCATCACACATGCTGCCTTTTACACTTTGCGCCTAGAACAATCCGGATGGTTCTTTTCCTCTTTGGTCCACAGTTTCCAAAAACAATTTGAAATGTGGACTCATCAGACCACAGAACACTTTTCCACTTTGTATCAGTCCATCTTAGATGAGCTCAGGCCCAGCGAAGCCGACGGCGTTTCTGGGTGTTGTTGATAAACGGTTTTCGCCTTGCATAGGAGAGTTTTAACTTGCACTTACAGATGTAGCGACCAACTGTAGTTACTGACAGTGGGTTTCTGAAGTGTTCCTGAGCCCATGTGGTGATATCCTTTACACACTGATGTCGGTTTTTGATGCAGTACTGCCTGAGGGATCAAAAGTCACAGGCTTAGCTGCTTACGTGCAGTGATTTCTCCACATTCTCTGAACCTTTTGATGATATTACAGACCGTAGATGGTGAAATCCCTAAATTCCTTGCAATAGCTGGTTGAGAAATGTTGCTCTTAAACTGTTCAACAATTTGCTCAGGCATTTGTTGACAAAGTGGTGACCCTCGCCCCATCCTTGTTTGTGAATGACTGAGCATTTCATGGAATCTACTTTTATACCCAATCATGGCACCCACCTGTTCCCAATTAGCCTGCACACCTGTGGGATGTTCCAAATAAGTCTTTGAAGAGCATTCCTCAACTTTTATCAGTCTTTTTTTGCCACTTGTGCCAGCTTTTTTGAAACACGTTGCAGGCATCACATTCCAAATGAGCTAATATTTGCCAAAAATTAACAAAGTTTACCAGTTTGAACGTTAAGTATCTTGTCTTTGTAGTCTATTCAATTGAATATAAGTTGAAAAGGATTTGTTGTATTCTGTTTTTATTTAGCATTTACACAACGTGACAACTTCACTGCTTTTGGCTTTTGTATATAATATTAAAGCACTAAATGAGGACTATTAAAAGCTACTACAAAAGTAATACCTGACAGCACAATGTCAAATATATATCAGTGATGTGACTACTTGTAGTTTGCAGTAGTGTAGTACTCCACTTTCCCTCCAATTGACTAAAATGTAAAGCTTAAGAACCCCACACCTCTTTATTGATGTACCCGTCTCGGTTGATGTCGTAGAGGTTAAAGGTCCACTGGAGCTTCTCTGTGATGGACCCTCTCAGCAGGATGGACAGAGCCGTCACAAAGTCCTGGTGGGAGGGGAGACAAGTCTCAGACAAGCTGACAAACCCACACAAGAGTCACCATTTTTAAAGTCTGCCCAAACCTCAAACTTTATGGATCCTGTCTGCGCCGAGTCGAAGGCGTTAAACAAGTAATGTGCGTAGGCGCTGGCGTCTGCGGGTGTGGAGGACACACAATTTCACCACACGGTTGCAAAACGACAACAACATGACGGTAGGTTGCTAAATTCCCAGTCCAGTCCATAGTGGATCTAACATAATAGTGAGAGTCCAGTCCATAGTGGATCTAACATAATAGTGTGAGAGTCCAGTCCATAGTGGATCTAACATAATAGTGTGAGAGTCCAGTCCATAGTGGATCTAACATAATAGTGTGAGAGTCCAGTCCATAGTGGATCTAACATAATAGTGTGAGAGTCCAGTCCATAGTGGATCTAACATAATAGTGTGAGAGTCCAGTCCATAGTGGATCTAACATAATAGTGTGAGAGTCCAGTCCATAGTGGATCTAACATAATAGTGTGAAAGTCCAGTCTATAGTGGATCTAACATAATAGTGTGAGAGTCCAGTCCATAGTGGATCTAACATAATAGTGTGAAAGTCCAGTCTATAGTGGATCTAACATAATAGTGTGAGAGTCCAGTCCATAGTGGATCTAACATAATAGTGTGAGAGTCCAGTCCATAGTGGATCTAACATAATAGTGAGAGTCCAGTCCATAGTGGATCTAACATAATAGTGTGAGAGTCCAGTCCATAGTGGATCTAACATAATAGTGTGAGAGTCCAGTCCATAGTGGATCTAACATAATAGTGTGAGAGTCCAGTCCATAGTGGATCTAACATAATAGTGTGAGAGTCCAGTCCATAGTGGATCTAACATAATAGTGTGAGAGTCCAGTCCATAGTGGATCTAACATAATAGTGTGAGAGTCCAGTTCATAGTGGATCTAACATAATAGTCTGTGAGATGGACGGTGTCCAACTTTGAATAATCAAAAAATGGTCAAAACTTCCAAACTTCCCGAGCTTAACTTCCCGTGGTCAATTTCCGGAAAGTTTCCGGAAATTTACCGGAAACATTTCCACCCCTTTGCAACCCTACATGACGGTAACACGGCGAGTGAGGCGGACCTCCGTGAGGAAAGAACTGGGAGTAGATCTGCTTGAAGGTTTCTTCGCTGACGATTCCACTTGGACACTCCTGGAGAAAATGCACAATCGTCAATAACAGCTCATTAACAACATCATTAGTTTGCCAAACGCCAATAACGTGAGACATTCGCTAACAGTTGTCATAACGTACGTTCTTGAAGCCCCTGTAGAGCACTTGGAGTTCTTGTTTACTAAAGTTGGTCAGAGCCTCCAGCTGGTGAAGGCCCTCCGGTCGATGGCACACCATGGTCATCTCCAGGTCATCGTCAGCTTTGTCTGGTGATGCACAGGAGAGAACGTTATTGACACGCCGTGCGAGTACGGGAGTCGCGATGGCCGGCTCAGAAGAGAACATGAGAGGTGGAGGACTTTGGAATGGCTCCTCCTCTCACTGGCGGACCATTAATGACTCATTACACCGCGGTATATGGGGAGAAGGGGGAGTACTGGACCATTGTTTTGTTATGAAGCCATGGTGTGGTGAAATTACCCTCTGCATTTGACTCATCCCCTCAACACAGATAAAACAGAGACAGGGCTGAACAAAAAGTTGCATTATTACAAGTGAGCGTCATTAAACAGGTCTGCAGTACCCGGAGGAGCCTAGGTCAAAAAAAATGAAGGACCTGGAGAGTCCGGACCACAGTCTTGTATCCCGTCTTCCTGGGTCTGGTTGTGTGTTAATTCAGAAGAACACAACCTGACCATGTAAGGAGATGTTCATGTGAAAGTGTCTGAAAAACAACTCATTTAAGTCCTAACTTTAATGTTGGCGTTGAGCTAGACAGGTAGTGTCTAGCTACTCAGTGGCCTCGTGGTTAGAGTGTCCGCCCTGAGATGGGTAGATTGTGAGTTCAAACCCCGGCCGAGTCATACCAAAGACTATAAAAATGTGAGCCATTACCTCCCTGCTTGGCACTCAGCATCAAGGGTTGGAATTGGGGGTTTAATCACCAAAATGATTCCCGGGCGCGGCCACCACTGCTGCCCACTGCTCCCCTCACCTCCCAGGGGGTGATCAAGGGTGAAATGCAGAGAATAATTTCGCCACACCTAGTGTGTGTGTGACAATCATTGGCACTTTAACTTAACTGTCGTCTTTTCTCAAGGGTAGGGCTATCACTTTTGCATTCCGAGGTCCCAATTAGAGCCTCTCTTCTTACGAGAAGTGATTCAATCCACCTGCGAATATCAAACTAAGGGGCCTCATCTTACCATGTGCTCAAACTGAAATACCACTATTTAATGAAACTTGGTAGTTCGCTTTCTCCTTATGTAGAACATAATATGAGTTAATTAATTCACTTCAGTAATAAATGTGTTTTTATTTGTCTCGAAATTGAGACTTTCGTTTTGATTGTTAAAAATATTAAATTGCAACCCACATCATATATATTAAAATGTTAAATATGGCGTCCTCTGGTGGTGATATATGAGTAGGACAACTAACCTTATTGTGCTATAGACAAAGTCCCTGTGGGTATAATGAATGTCCCTTCATTCCAGTGTAAATAGCTTCTATAGAGTCTCATTGTCCAGAGGTGTCCTCTGTTCCGCATCACTTAACTGTCACAGGGGGTCAAAGTTCATTGATTCTGCACTTTTGGCTATACAAAAATCATCTATGCAGCAAAGTCCATAAATTGTCTGTCCAACGTCCTGACACTAAAGCATTTCTATTACCCCTGCAGGTCACCACATGCACATTTGCTGATTTGCCCTTCTTGAGTAGACACTGCAAGGTAAGGTGGGCCAAAGTGCAACCCAGGGCCTATTTGGGGTTAATTAATAATACTATTTATGATAACAGCAACAACAACAATAGAAAATATTAACACACATTTTTTTTTAAATAATGGTACATAATTAAAATCCATCCATTTTCTACTGCTTGTCCCTTTCGTATTATTTGTTTTATTACAAGTGCCACATAGGTATTCCCAATAGTTTATGAAATACTGTAATACACTGTAAAAAATAATTGTACAAATTAAAATTGGTTAGAGGGTTAGGGTTAGGGTTAGGGTTATGGGCCTAACCCTAACCCTAACCCTCTAACCAATTTTAATTTGTACAGGGTCAGGGTTAGTGTTAGGGTTAGGGTTGGGGTTAGGGTTAGGGTTATGGGCCACAGAGGTATTCCCAATAGTTTATGAAATACTGTAATACACTGTAATAAATAATTGTACAAATTAAAATTGGTTAGAGGGTTAGGGTTAGGGTTAGGGTTATGGGCCTAACCCTAACCCTAACCCTCTAACCAATTTTAATTTGTACAGGGTCAGGGTTAGGGTTGGGGTTAGGGTTAGGGTTAGGGTTATGGGCCACAGAGGTATTCCCAATAGTTTATGAAATACTGTAATACACTGTAATAAATAATTGTACAAATTAAAATTGGTTAGAGGGTTAGGGTTAGGGTTATGGGCATTTAATATTTACAATATATTATATCACAGTATTTTATAAGCTTGTACATTGTACAAATTAAAATTGGTTAGAGGGTTAGGGTTAGGGTTATGGGCCTAACCCTAACCCTAACCCTAACCCTAACCCTCTAACCAATTTTAATTTGTACAATTATTCATTACAGTGTATTACAGTATTTCATAAACTATTAGGAATACCTCTGTGGCCCATAACCCTAACCCTAACCCCAACCCCAACCCTAACCCTAACCCTAACCCTAACCCTGACCCTAACCCTAATTAGGGACTGACTGTCCCTTTGGGACAGAGGACCCTATTGTATTTCTAAGGTTTTATTATTATTATACCGCCGCCTCTTTGAGCTGTAATTTGACCCCCTTAACATGCTTCAAAACTCACCAAATTGGACACACACGTCAGGACTGGCGGAAATTGCGATCTAATCAAAAAACCAAACCCCAAAACTCCAAATTGCGCTCTAGCACCCCCTAGGAAGAAAACACAGACAAAACTGCCTGTAACTTCCAGTAGGAATGTTGTAGAGACATGAAACAAAAACCTCTATGTAGGTCTCACTTAGACCTAGATTTCATACACTGAACATCCTTCAGCAAAAATCAACAGGAAGTTTGCAATTCCCCTTCAAAACAAAAAGTTAGTAAAAACAGTCACCTTTGCCTCTTTGAGCTGTAATTTGACCCCCTTAACATGCTTCAAAACTCACCAAACTGGACACACACATCAGGACTAGCGAAAATTGCGATCTAATAAAAAAAACAAACCCCAAAACTCAAAATTGCGCTCTAGGAATAAAACAGACAAAAGTGCCTGTAACTTTCAGTAGGAATGTCATAGAGACATGAAACAAAAACTTCTATGTAGGTCTCACTTAGACCTACATTTCATACATTGACAACCCCCAGCAAAAATCAACAGGAAGTTTGCAATTCCCCCTTCAAAATAAAAGTTGGGTCAAAACAGTCCCCTTTTTTTAAACATTATCTCCTCTGAGCACGTTTGTCGAGTCGGCTTCAAACTAGCACAGGAGAGAGATTAAACCCTTCTGATTAAAAGTTGATGAAAGAGTTTTAATTACTGCTCCGGTTTGGATTTCATGTGCCGTCAAAGTCGGTCCCGTCCATCGCTGCTTGCAGCTTTAATTAGAAATTGTGTTTTTATTAATACTGTCAGAGATTCATAACAATAGTTTACATAATTAAAAAAACTATTATTATTATTAGTGTTATTATCAATACTTCCAGGAAAAAAATGAACAAAAATAACAACAGCAATAATAATAATAATAATAATAATAATACACAATTTTTAAATAAGTGCAAACAAAAAGTTTTTATAATACTGTGAACAACAATGGTTTACACAGCACAGTAACAATAACACCATTGTATATAATAATAACAATAGACAAATAAAATACTGTCACATAGTTATAATAGCTTATAAAATACTGTGATATAATATATTGTAAAAATTAAAATATATAAACTGTGTTTTTACTGTCACACTATAGCAATGCAAAACTTGTAAGACAACTTTTTGAAAGAAAATATGTATCACGTACTGCGGAATAGTGTTGAACTGCACATCATTACACTGAGAGCTATTTCCAGTTATTTAAAAAAAAAAAAAAAAAAAGTTTAATTTACACGCACTCATCAGACATAACATTAGGTACACCTGCAGAATCTACATGAGTTGTCGCCACCAATAATAACCGATGCTCAGTGCTAACACTACCAGAGAGGTGTTCACTGAGTAATGTGTTTATTGTTGCAGTGGTGTGGTGGAGCGATGCATCACAGTGAGAGGTGCAAAGTAATGACAATGAACACGTTCAGTGGAGGGCTCAGACTCCCACAATGCAACACGGAACGACACAGGAAGTCCTTCATACCGACAGCCATCAGACTGTATAATGCATATGTTCCTTGTTGACTGTACTTATATGTATAATGTATTTGTTATTCACATGTGAATAATGCTGTATAAAAGACTGTATTTATATTATTTGCATGTGAATAATTCTGTATAATAGACTGTGTTTATATTATTCACATGTGAATAATGCTGTATAATAGACTGTATTTATATTATTCACATGTGAATAATGCTGTATAATAGACTGTATTTATATTATCTGCATGTGAATAATTCTGTATAATAGACTGTGTTTATATTATTCACATGTGAATAATGCTGTATAATAGACTGTATTTATATTATTCACATGTGAATAATGCTGTATAATAGACTGTATTTATATTATTCACATATGAATAATGCTGTATAATAGATTGTGTTTATATTATTCACATGTGAATAATGCTGTATAATAGACTGTGTTTATATTATGCACATGTAAATAATGCTGTATAATAGACTGTATTTATATTATTCACATGTGAATAATGCTGTATAATAGACTGTATTTATATTATTCATATGTGAATAATGCTGTATAATAGACTGTATTTATATTATTCACATGTGAATAATGCTGTATAATAGACTGTATTTATATTATTCACATGTGAATAATGCTGTATAATAAACTGTATTTATATCATTCACATGTGAATAACGCTGTATAATACTTTGTTTATATTATACACATGTTAATAATGCTGTATAATAGACTGTATTTATATTATTCACATGTGAATAATGCTGTATAATAGACTGTATTTATATTATTCATATGTGAATAATGCTGTATAATAGACTGTATTTATATTATTCACATGTGAATAATGCTGTATAATAGACTGTATTTATATTATTCACATGTGAATAATGCTGTATAATAAACTGTATTTATATCATTCACATGTGAATAACGCTGTATAATAGACTTTGTTTATATTATTCACATGTTAATAATGCTGTATAATAGACTGTATTTATATTATTCACATATGAATAATGCTGTATAATAGATTGTGTTTATATTATTCACATGTGAATAATGCTGTATTATAGACTGTTTATATTATTCACAAGTGAATAATGCTGTATAATAGATTGTGTTTATATTATTCACATGTGAATAATGCTGTATTATAGACTGTTTATATTATTCACATGTGAATAATGCTGTATAATAGACTGTATTAATATTATACACATGTAAATAATGCTGTGTAATAGACTGTATTTATATTATTTACATGTGAATAATGCTGTGTAATAGACTGTATTTATATTATTCACATGTGAATAATGCTGTATAATAGACTGTATTAATATTATACACATGTGAATAATGCTGTGTAATAGACTGTATTTATATTATTCACATGTGAATAATGCTGTATAATAGACTGTATTTATATTATTCACATGTGAATAATGCTGTATAATAGACTGTATTAATATTATACATATGTGAATAATGCTGTGTAATAGACTGTATTTATATTATTCACATGTGAATAATGCTGTATAATAAACTGTATTTATGTTATTCACATGTTAATAACGCTGTATAATAGACTGTATTTATATTATTCACATGTGAATAATGCTGTATAATAGACTGTATTTATCTTATTCACATGTTAATAACGCTGTATAATAGACTGTTTATATTATTCACATGTGAATAATGCTGTATAATAGACTGTGTTTATATTATTCACATGTGAATAATGCTGTATTATAGACTGTTTATATTATTCACATGTGAATAATGCTGTATAATAGACTGTATTAATATTATACACATGTAAATAATGCTGTGTAATAGACTGTATTTATATTATTCACATGTGAATAATGCTGTGTAATAAACTGTATTTATATCATTCACATGTGAATAACGCTGTATAATACTTTGTTTATATTATACACATGTTAATAATGCTGTATAATAGACTGTATTTATATTATTCACATGTGAATAATGCTGTATAATAGACTGTATTTATATTATTCACATGTGAATAATGCTGTATAATAGACTGTATTTATATTATTCACATGTGAATAATGCTGTATAATAAACTGTATTTATATCATTCACATGTGAATAACGCTGTATAATAGACTTTGTTTATATTATTCACATGTTAATAATGCTGTATAATAGACTGTATTTATATTATTCACATGTGAATAATGCTGTATTATAGACTGTTTATATTATTCACATGTGAATAATGCTGTATAATAGACTGTATTAATATTATACACATGTAAATAATGCTGTGTAATAGACTGTATTTATATTATTCACATGTGAATAATGCTGTGTAATAAACTGTATTTATATCATTCACATGTGAATAACGCTGTATAATACTTTGTTTATATTATACACATGTTAATAATGCTGTATAATAGACTGTATTTATATTATTCACATGTGAATAATGCTGTATAATAGACTGTATTTATATTATTCATATGTGAATAATGCTGTATAATAGACTGTATTTATATTATTCACATGTGAATAATGCTGTATAATAGACTGTATTTATATTATTCACATGTGAATAATGCTGTATAATAAACTGTATTTATATCATTCACATGTGAATAACGCTGTATAATAGACTTTGTTTATATTATTCACATGTTAATAATGCTGTATAATAGACTGTATTTATATTATTCACATATGAATAATGCTGTATAATAGATTGTGTTTATATTATTCACATGTGAATAATGCTGTATTATAGACTGTTTATATTATTCACATGTGAATAATGCTGTATAATAGATTGTGTTTATATTATTCACATGTGAATAATGCTGTATTATAGACTGTTTATATTATTCACATGTGAATAATGCTGTATAATAGACTGTATTAATATTATACACATGTAAATAATGCTGTGTAATAGACTGTATTTATATTATTCACATGTGAATAATGCTGTGTAATAGACTGTATTTATATTATTCACATGTGAATAATGCTGTATAATAGACTGTATTAATATTATACACATGTGAATAATGCTGTGTAATAGACTGTATTTATATTACTCACATGTGAATAATGCTGTATAATAGACTGTATTTATATTATTCACATGTGAATAATGCTGTATAATAGACTGTATTAATATTATACACATGTGAATAATGCTGTGTAATAGACTGTATTTATATTATTCACATGTGAATAATGCTGTATAATAGACTGTATTTATGTTATTCACATGTTAATAACGCTGTATAATAGACTGTATTTATATTATTCACATGTGAATAATGCTGTATAATAGACTGTATTTATGTTATTCACATGTTAATAACGCTGTATAATAGACTGTTTATATTATTCACATGTGAATAATGCTGTACAATAGACTGTGTTTATATTATTCACATGTGAATAATGCTGTATTATAGACTGTTTATATTATTCACATGTGAATAATGCTGTATAATAGACTGTGTTTATATTATTCACATGTGAATAATGCTGTATTATAGACTGTATTTATATTATTCACATGTGAATAATGCTGTGTAATAGACTGTATTAATATTATTCACATGTGAATAATGCTGTATAATAGACTGTATTAATATTATACACATTTGAATAATGCTGTGTAATAGACTGTATTTATGTTATTCACATGTTAATAATGCTGTATAATAGACTGTATTTATATTATTCACATGTGAATAATGCTGTATAATAGACTGTATTTATATTATTCACATGTGAATAATGCTGTATAATAGACTGTATTTATATTATTCATATGTGAATAATGTTGTATAATAGACTGTATTTATATTATTCACATGTGAATAATCCTGTATAATAGACTGTATTTATATTATTCACATGTAAAAAAATACCTAAGTGTTTATTGTCTATTGTGAGCAAACTGTGGTGCTGAATTTCCCCCCAGGGATGAATAAAGTACTTTCTATTCTATTCTATTGTAATATTCTTATTGTTAATTTAACACATTATTCACCTTGCAAAGGCTACATTTCCGATACAGTTCTGCAGCGAGGTAGCGTAACAGATAGAGACACAGCAAGATCATCACATACGTATAGAAAACCCTATAAAAAGACAACTTTGACTACCAGAGGGTGGTCTAGGGTGACTCACCCTCCACAGAGATGACTCCCAGCAGGTGCAACATCTTGAGCAGTCCACAGCACAGCAGCACGATGGCTATGGCTTGTAAGCTGTTCTCACCATGCTCCTTCTTCTCCACATCCATCACTCTGCTTCTTCACTAATCCACAATCCTTACTTCCAAACTGCCACCTCCAGTACTTCTCGCCACCGACTGACTACTTTGTAGCCGTGGCTCCATCCCCGGTCTTTTTATCCCTCCAGTCTGCGGGGCATCTCCCGCTCTGACCTTGGTTCTATCCCGGTGAGCGTGTCCCAACTCCTCCCCTCCCTACCCTAGTCCCGCGTCCTTCACTCTTTGGGAACACGGCTGGAACCGCAGGGTCTGACCTGAACAAACTGTAACAATAACAAACTCTCAATGCAGGTGTGTGGTGGAGGGGAGATCAGCGCTTGATGAATGGTCTCCATTAGGACGCAGGGACACTTAATTGACCACAAAGTGACTCTTGTGTTCCCCACACCAGTAATTATAGGTATATGCAACATGACCCCCTCTGATCTCTACTACTGTTTAGCAACTGTTATGTAAAGAAAAAGGGTAGGATTAAATAAGCTCTGCTTCTTCCTACTCCTTTTCGAACATGTTGAAAAGAGAAACTGGAAATTGTGAAGTATCATGTTGTATGCTTGCATGTTCCAAATAAACTCAAACTCAACTCAACTGTGTAGGCTGCTATGACCATTAAAGCCCACTAGAGGGTAGGGTTGTACGGTATACCGGTATTGATATAGTACTGCGATACTAATAAATCATATTCTGTACTATACCGCCTCTAAAAAGTACCGGTCCACCACCCCCCCTGCCGTTGTCACGTCGTGTCATTGTTGGTTTTACGAGCAGAGAGGCATGTTCAGCGGCACACACACACACGGAGTACTTACAAGCAGACACAGTGTGTCCTTTATAATGTGTACAAAATAATAGGTGTATAAATGACACAATATGTTACTGCATAGACTAATTAGGAGTCTTTGTTTGTTTACTTACTACTAAAAGACAAGTTGTCTAGTATGTTCACTATTTTATTTAAGGACTAAATTTCCTGAGGGAACTCTTCTGAAGGAATCAATAAAGTACCATCCATCCATCCATCCATCCATCCATCCATCCATCCATCTATCTATCTAAATTGTTCTTTTAAAAAAATTCAATTACATTATATTCATAAACTCAGGAAATACATCCTTGGACACATGAGAACTTAAATTATGATCCAGTAACTACTCGGTATCGGATCGATACCTACATTTGTGGTATCATCCAAAACTAATGTCAAGTATCAAAGAAGAGAAGAATAAATGATTATTACATTTGAACAGAAGTGTAGATAGAACATGTTGAAACAGAAAATGAACAAGTAGATTAATAATTCATTTTTACCACTCGTCATTAAAGGCCTACTCAAATGAATTCTTTTTATTTAAACGGGGATAGCAGATCCATTCTATGTGTCATACTTGATCATTTCGTGATATTGCCATATTTTTGCTGAAAGGATTTAGTAGAGAACATCGACGATAAAGTTCGCAACTTTTGGTCGCTGATAAAAAAAAGCCTTGCCTGTACCGGAAGTAGCGTGACGTCACAGTTTGAAAGGCTCCTCACATTTCCCCATTGTTTACACCAGCAGCGAGAGCGATTCGGACCGAGAAAGCGACGATTACCCCATTAATTTGAGCGAGGATGAAAGATTCGTGGATGAGGAAAGTGAGAGTGAAGGACTAGAGTGCAGTGCAGGACGTATCTTTTTTCGCTCTGACCGTAACTTAGGTACAAGCTGGCTCATTGGATTCCACACTCTCTCCTTTTTCTATTGTGGATCACGGATTTGTATTTTAAACCACCTGGGATACTATATCCTCTTGAAAATGAGAGTCGAGAACGCGAAATGGACATTCACAGTGACTTTTATCTCCACGACAATACGTCGGCGAAACACTTTAGCTAAGGAGCTATTGTGATAGCATCGGGATCAAATGCAGATAGAAACACAAGAAATAAATCCCTGACTGGAAGGATAGACAGAAGATCAACAATACTATTAAACCATGGACATGTAACTACACGGTTAATGCTTTCCAGACTGGCGAAGGTTAACAATGCTGTTGCTAACGACGCCATTGAAGCTAACTTAGCAACGGGACCTCACAGAGCTATGATAAAAACATTAGCGCTCCACCTACGCCAGCCAGCCCTCATCTGCTCATCAACACCCGTGCTCACCTGCGTTCCAGCGATCGACGGAAGGACGAAGGACTTCACCCGATCATCTGTGCGTTCGGCGGCTAGCGTCGGCTAGCGTCGGCTAGCGCGTCTGCTATCCAAGTAAGTCCTCCTGGTTGGGTTGCTGCAGCCAGCCGCTAATACATCGATCCCACCTACAACTTTCTTCTTTGCAGTCTCCATTGTTCATTAAACAAATTGCAAAAGATTCACCAACACAGATGTCCAGAATACTGTGGAATTTTGAGATGAAAACAGAGCTTTTTTGTATTGGATTCAATGGTGTACCAATACTTCCGTTTAACTAGTGACGTCACGCGCATACGTCATCATACATAGACGTTTTCAACCGGAAGTTTAGCGGGAAATTCAAAATGTCACTTTATAAGTTAACCCGGCCGTATTGGCATGTGTTGCAATGTTAAGATTTCATCATTGATATATAAACCATCAGACTGCGTGGTCGCTAGTAGTGGCTTTCAGTAGTACAAAATAATAGGTGTATAAATGACACAATATGTTACTGCATACGTCAGCAGACTAATTAGGAGTCTTTGTTTGTTTACTTACTACTAAAAGACAAGTTGTCTAGTATGTTCAACATTTTATTTAAGGACTAAATTGCAATATTAAACATATGTTTCATGTACCCTAAGACTTTTTGTTAAAATAAAGCCAATAATGCCATTTTTTGTGGTCCCTTTTATTTAGAAAAGTATCGAAAAGTACCGAAAAGTATCAAAATACATTTTGGTACCGGTACCAAAATATTGTAATCGGGACAACCCTACTAGAGGCTGACAGAAGCCAAGAAAACCACTTCAGCTCTAGAACATACAGTCAGATAGAATTACTGTCATTTGTGTTCACTAAAACAACACCTCCAGGCAACTTTAACCCTAAACTAACACCCTTCCTTCCTAAACTAACACCCTCCCTTCCACATCCCACCTCCCCGGATTGTAAATAATCAAATGTATATACTTGTTCTTATGCTTTCTGATCTCTCTCTCTCTCTCTCTATGTCCACTACTTGCTGTACATATCCTACCACAGGGGTGTCCAAAGTGCGGCCCGGGGGCCATTTGCGGCCCGCAGCTAATTGTTTACCGGCCCGCCACACATTCTGCAAAAATTGCAAAATTGATAATATTGCACAAATTTAAAAAAACATTTAAAAAAAGTGGAATGAGGTGAAATCTAACAAGAAAAAGTTGCAATGTTGACACAAAGCTGCCATGCAGGCTGTTTTTTTAAATTTTGTCTTTGTTTATTTTTATTTTTTTTGCCATTGCTAAAAAAAAAAAAAAAAAAAGACTAAAAATCTATGTTATAATGAATTATTACTTAAAAAATATCACTTTAAAATGTTTTATGTGGAAAAAATATTGCATATATTGTGTGGTTGCCATAAAAAAACATCAAAGTTTTATTTGACAAAAGAGCATAATACAAACAAAATACAAAATAATAGTTCAAACGTAAAAATGGACAGATATATCTGAAGTTGACCGCGTAATTTAAGTGTTAAAAGTAAAACAAAACCTAATAAAAATGTATCACTTTATGAGTGGGGGACCTTTTGGATCCCAAATATATTTAGTAGGATTTTTTTTAACATTTCACTGTGATTACTCAAAAATATTAAATAATTAAAATCAATGGTGTCCTGCATTATTGATCTTTTAGGGCTCGAATTACTAAATACTGCATATTTCAGTTTTACTATAAAAAACAAAGTTGTCTTTGACAGAAAAGGCTTTTTATTTTACTTTATATCAACCTGAAGTTGATATAGATGTAGCACCCCTACTGTAGGATAGCAGGTTAGTACAACAATTAAGATTACTAGGTTCTTGGCTGTATAATTGAGACTCGCAATGAGACGTTACGTACTTAGTGAACCACAGAACAACTGCTGGCAAATTTATTGCACAATAATAAACAATAACACATGAACAGTGTGCTTTTTAAATTGTAAATACCCCCCAAAAATAAATAAAAATAGAGCTCTGTTGCAAAAATTCAAAAGTAGCAAAATAGAAGAAATGTCCTTTTTAAATTGTCCTTTCAAAAAGTAAGTTCTACCCGGGTAGTAATGAATTGAACACTGTCTATATTCCTTGGTTGGGAATCCTTAGTTCTATTGTAATCCGTTATTCCATACTGATTCGGTTCGATACTTGCGACTCTGATGGTGGATCAGTTCAGTTATAGGTCGCTGCAGAGTGTGGAGACCGATGCAGCTGGCCACACCACATCCAAACGCTCCCTCTCTGCAGACTCTCACTCACTGGGACTGGCTCGCCATCAAAACTCAAGTCCAGTTTGGAACCAGACTTCAGGATCATACAAAAAAACAATCTGCACATAGCAGTACAGAATGTAATCAGTTAGAATACTCTTTTTACTCTTAGTTCTCTTCCATATGGTACCATATTAACTTCAATTTTAAATCAATAAACACAGTTACTCATTTTAACCATTTAGTTATGGACATATGAATACTGGTCGGTTCACACTGTACTCCATATAAGTCTGTAAGACTTTAACAGCAGCATCAAATCATGAAAACTATAGTAGCTTCACCTCTTACTTAAGACTTCAATGAATGAAATGAGTTACATCCATTTAAGGATTTTACCTTTTTATCTTTAAATTATGAGCTGTGAATTATCACTTTTTAAACCATCACAAAACAAATTAAATGATTGAAATCACATTTTTGGTCATCATATATTATAATGGTTATCATTTTAACTGTATCAATTTAATAAATGAAATGTATCAACAGTTCCCCTTTAAGCAGCATGACGAGGGTGCTTTTAGCAGCATTGTTACTTCTAGACCTCCACCCCAGATCCCACCTCACTCCTACCCACTTCTCTAAAGTGGGCTGGCTCAAGGTGGAGGACAGAGTTAAACAACTTGCACTGAGCCTGGTCTATAAAATCCGCTACACCTCCCTGATACCGAAGTACATGTCAAACTACTTCCTTAACGTAAATGACCGCCATAACCACAACACCAGGGGGAGCTCCACTAACCACGTTAAACCCAGATTCCCAAGGTCTTAACTCATTCTCTTTCTATGCCACATCAATGTGGAATGCGCTCCCAACAGGTATAAAAGAAAGGGCATCTCTATCCTCCTTCAAAACCGCAATCAAAGTTCACCTCCAGGCAACTACAACCCTAAACTAACACCCTCCCCGGATTGCTAATAATCAAATGTAAACAATCAAATGCAGATACTTTTTATTTTGCCTTCTGATATCTCTCTCTCTCTATGTCCACTACTTGATGTCCATATCCCCCCCCCCCCACCACCACCCCACCCCCCCACACCCCTGATTGTAAATAATGTAAATAATTCAATGTGATTATCTTGTGTGATGACTGTATTATGATGATAGTATATATGATAGTATATATCTGTATCATGAATCAATTTAAGTGGACCCCGACTTAAACAAGTTGAAAAACTTATTGGGGTGTTACCATTTAGTGGTCAATTGTACGGAATATGTACTTCACTGTGCAACCTACTAATAAAAGTCTCAATCAATCAATTGGAATGAATGCAGCTCCTCTGCTCACTGCTAAGGCTGAACACAGTAACATTAAATAAACCTCTCTTTTACACAAAACGAAAATACAATAAAGTTATCCAACTGTAACATGCTAACATGTCACAAGGCATTCTCTCAAGACATCATATTACTCCAATTGGTTTTGTACATTTTAACTCTGTGTCTTGTTATCAGACTCCTCTCTTTAGCGCTAACAGGATGGCTAGGCTAACAGGCTTGCTAGTAGGCCTCACTCACAATGTAACACTTACTGGAGTTCTCAGCAGCATAAAACACAGCAATTCAGCTCCCACTGGAACCAGGCTATCTTATGCTGCTTTTCCAACACTCGGTTTGAGAAGTGACAAGTATTTGAACTTATAAACCTTGTCTTTGTAACACAACGATATGACTCGTGCCTTCACTCTTTGACGTTCAGTGAAGGAATGTCTGGCATGAGAAAGGTGCGACCTCTACTGGCCAACATGTGAATAACGTGCTGCGTGCATGTATCATTAATTTAACCCTGTAGTGACCACATGACTCTGACACATCAAGTTGAACATTTTTTTAAGTGACCAAAGTGACTTTGGCACACCATAGATTAGAAATGAATAATAGGAGAATATATTAGTGACACTATATTTCCATACGGGTTACATAGAGATTTACTGTAAGCGTTAAATAAAAAATAATAATAATTTGACTTATTTTTTTACATTTTAATGACTGAGACCCTTTACAGTCCCCGGGAGCCCTAAAGGTTAAAAAAAAAAATCCATATATTTTGTTAAGGTTTGAAAATGAAAAATATCAAAATGGCCCCCGCATGCTTACATTTTTCCGTGTAAAAATGTAAGCATGCGGGGTTAAATCTCAGTGGAAAAAGTTTGGACACCCCTGTTCTACCAAGTCACACCTACACTGTTCCAACGTCCATTTCTCTGACTGAAGTGCTGATATCAACTAAACCCTCCACATCCCACCCCCCGGATTGTAAATAATGTCAATAATTCCATGTATATACTCTGATGATAAACTTGTGTGATGACTGTATTATGATGATAGTATATATTTGTACCATGAATTGATTAACATGGACCCCGACTTAAACAAGTGGAAAAACTTATTGGGGTGTTACCATTTAGTGGTCAATTGTACGGAATATGTACTGTACTGTGCAATCTACTAATAACTTATTGGGGTGTTACCATTTAGTGGTCAATTGTACGGAATATGTACTGTACTGTGCAATCTACTAATACAAGTTTCAATCAATCAATCAATTCATAAAAGTGAAATTCCTACCAGGCTTGCAGTGTTCACGAGCAGCCAGCAGGGGGCTCTGTTGTATCACCATGTCTTACACTTTACCACTTTTGCATCAATGGAGGCTTGACTTCATTCCTAATGTTGTCTCCAGCTTAATGTTGTATCAAGGGCAGCATTTAATTTAATTTGACAGACATTCAAACCATGCTCACGCGCATAAATACCACTTTATGGTTAAATGCATTCTGCGGTAGCGCCAGTAGACATATGTCTCGTTGTTGTTGTGTTGTGTGCCAATCTGCAACACACTCTGGTGCCCATGACTGTTGTGATGCAAGACGACAAAACAGTGATGTTGCTTGTGTGTCAAGAGGGGGGGGGGGGGGGGGGGGAAGCAATTTTGTGGCTAATGGTCTGTATGGGGAGTGATAGATGGGGAGATTGCACATGGGGGGATTGGGCCAATGAGATGGAAATATAGAAGGGGTGAGCTATTCCGCTATCAGATACGCTCGCCTGTTTAGCAATATGACATTTGCAATAATGTAAGCTTTTCAATCTGGCCCACCGGACATTCCCAAATCATTTGTTTAGATGTTTAAGATGTAAAGTGCAGCTGCCATTATGATGTGCACTCATCTTTTATAATGACCCGAAGTCTTCAACTGAACTAAGTCTTTACATGCTTGGAATCTGCACTTTTGCATGATATACTAGTTACTATGGTCATCTAATTAGTTACTATGGTCATCTAATGAGTTACTATGGTCATCTAATTAGTTACTATGGTCATCTAATTAGTTACTATGGTCATCTAATGAGTTACTATGGTCATCTAATTAGTTACTATGGTCATCTAATGAGTTACTATGGTCATCTAATTAGTTACTATGGTCATCTAATGAGTTACTATGGTCATCTAATGAGTTACTATGGTCATCTAATTAGTTACTATGGTCATCTAATGAGTTACAAATGTCATCTAATTAGTTACTATGGTCATCTAATGAGTTACTATGGTCATCTAATTCGTTACTATGGTTATCTAATGAGTTACAAATGTCATCTAATTAGTTACTATGGTCATCTAATGAGTTACTATGGTCATCTAATTCGTTACTATGGTCATCTAATTAGTTACTATTCGTTACTATGGTCATCTAATTAGTTACTATGGTCATCTAATGAGTTACTATGGTCATCTAATTAGTTACTATTCGTTACTATGGTCATCTAATTAGTTACTATGGTCATCTAATGAGTTACTATGGTCATCTAATTAGTTACTACTAGCACAGGCCTGGGCAATTATTTTGACTCGGGGGCCACATTTACAGAAAAAAATGTGTCTGAGGGGCCAGTATATCTATTTGTAGGGACACTAATACAAAACCTCACAATAATGTCTGATTGAATGCTAAAAACGTTATGACAGACCGCCTTAAAAAACGTCATGGAATTTTTACATTTTTCTATGAAGGATAAAACACTGAATATTGACAAAATATGAACGTCACACCCCCTTTCCATCCACATATTTTACAATCAAGTGAAACGCAACAAAAATGCAAGAAACAGTGAAATATGAACGCGAAGGGTACAAAATAAACCCGCCTACAATCTGATATATCTGATATATCACTAAGCTTTAGAACTTTCCGCGTCTGTGGAAACGCTTCCCGCCCACACTGCTTGGTGCCTCGTTCGAGCTGCTAGTAGTAACTAATTAGATGACCATAGTAACTCATTAGATGAGCATAGTAACTCATTAGATGAGCATAGTAACTAATTAGATGACCATAGTAACTCATTAGATGACCATAGTAACTCATTAGATGAGCATAGTAACTAGTATATCATGCAAAAGTGCAGATTCCAAGCATGGAAAGACTTAGTATAGTTGAAGACTTCGGGTCATTATAAAAGTGTCATGTCTGTGTTAATCATGTTTTTGTTTTGCTTGGGTTTTGGGCTCTTTTTTTAGTTCCTGGTTGCACTTCCTTGTTTGGTTTGGTTTCCATGGTCACCCATTAGTTTTCACCTGTCTTGTCACGCACCTGGTTCACATCCTCATGTCACGCACCTGTCTCACGTTTTCACTAATCATGTCACCAGTATTTAAGGCCATTGTTGCCAGGCAGTCGGCCTGGCGACATCACTCTGTTCACCCTCATGATCCATGCTGCTCTTCCTTTTGCCCCTCTTGTCATGTCAAGTAAGTTTTGTTATTGTTCATAGTTTTTTTGCCTTTGTGCTAGTGTTTTGTTTTCATAGTCTAGTTTTGTACTTCCGCCATTGTGCGTGCCTTTTGTTTATCCCCTTTTGAGCCTTTTTTGAGTTAATATATTAAACATGTCCTCACCTGCACGCCACGTTTGGTCCAATTCCTTTGCACCACGGGAGAACAAACCACGCCACAGACCGAGTCTTGACAGTTGTTTGTCTTTGGTGCACTAATGTGTATATTTTAAGCCATTCGGTTCTTTGTTTTATTTTTGCAAATGTTTTATTTTTGCAAAAAATCTATTTTTCTATTACTCTTTTTATGTTTGGTATGAAGATTATTATGTAAACTCGAAGTTATTGTTTTTTTGTTTTTTTTGGTTCTTTGTTGTTGCTATTTTTGTATTACATTTTACAAACCCCGTTTCCATATGAGTTGGGAATTTGTGTTAGATGTAAATATAAACGGAATACAATGATTTGCAAATCCTTTTCAAGCCATATTCAGTTGAATATGCTACAAAGACAACATATTTCATGTTCAAACTCATAAACTTTATTTTTTTTTGCAAATAATCATTAACTTTAGAATTTGATGGCAGCAACACGTGACAAAGAAGTTGGGAAAGGTGGCAATAAATACTGATAAAGTTGAGGAATGCTCATCAAACACTTATTTGGAACATCCCACAGGTGAACAGGCTAATTGGGAACAGGTGGGTGCCATGATTGGGTATAAAAGTAGATTCCATGAAATGCTCAGTCATTCACAAACAAGGATGGGGCGAGGGTCACCACTTTGTCAACAAATGCCTGAGCAAATTGTTGAACAGTTTAAGAACAACATTTCTCAAGCAGCTATTGCAAGGAATTTAGGGATTTCACCATCTACACTCTGTAATATCATCAAAGGGTTCAGAGAATGTGGAGAAATCACTGCACGTAAGCAACTAAGCCCGTGACCTTCCATCCCTCAGGCTGTACGGCATCAACAAGTGTGTGTAAAGGATATCACCACATGGGCTCAGGAACACTTCAGAAAACCACTGTCAGTAACTACAGTTGGTCGCTACATCTGTAAGTGCAAGTTAAAACTCTCCTATGCAAGGCGAAAACCTTTTATCAACAACACCCAGAAATGCCGCCGGCTTCGCTGGGCCTGAACTCATCTAAGATGGACTGATACAAAGTGGAAAAGTGTTCTGTGGTCTGACGAGTCCACATTTCAAATTGTTTTTGGAAACTGTGGACGTCGTGTCTTTCGGAACAAAGAGAAAAAGAACCATCCGGATTATTCTAGGCGCAAAGTGTAAAAGGCAGCATGTGTGATGGTATGGGGGTGTATTAGTGCCCAAGACATGGGTAACTTACACATCTGTGAAGGCACCATTAATGCTGAAAGGTACATACAGCTTTTGGAGCAACATATTTTGCTCTTTTCTTGGACGCCCCTGCTTATTTCAGCAAGACAATGCCAAGCCACGTGTTACAACAGCGTGGCTTCATAGTAAAAGAGTGCGGGTACTAGACTGGCCTGCCTGTAGTCCAGACATTGAAAATGTGTGGCACCTAAAATATGAGAAGGGAGACTGTTGAACAACTTAAGCTGTACATCAAGCAAGAATGGGAAAGAATTCCACTTCAAAAATGTGTCTCCTCACTTCCCAAACCTTTACTGAGTGTTGTTAAAAGGAAAGGCCATGTAACACAGTGGTGAACATGCCCTTTCCCAACTACTAATTTCCGTGCGTTCGGGATCTGACGACGTCACGTGGGGAAACTCCTCTGCACTCTGCCTATAATCACATCAGTCGTACTGGAAATATGCAAAAATGGGAAAGTGCTGTTTATCCTTCACAATCCCAAAATAAAACAAAAACTTTTTCTTGTTTTATGCTTTCTTAAATTGCAAATAAACGTTAAAAAACCAGCTAACAATGGAGTCTAGAGGGCCTCCTCTATTGCGCCCACAAAGCCCTCAATGGAAACATCCAAAACCTGCCAACAATACTCCATTTACATCTTGGGAGATGAATATTAACCACGCATTAGCGATATTAGCCTATTTTTAGCGGTGCATTGATCACATTGATTGTACATTGATTAAGCAGCTTGCTGATTGATTGAGACTTGTATTAGTAGATTGCACAGTACAGTACACATTCCGTACAATTGACCACTAAATGGTAACACCCCGATAAGTTTTTCAACTTGTTTAAGTCGGGGTTAATCAATTCATGCTTTATTGACATGCTGAGCCGGTGAGCTGCTGCATCGCCTCCGAGTTGGTGAAAGTTAATTATGGATCATAAATCAAGCCTCTCACTTGGATAGTGGAAGTTTGTAACCATAAAACCATAAATTGGTCAACTTTGACATCCAATTTAGACCCAAAAAATATGCTCCTTTTTTTATTTATATTGTGTCATTTATCATTCTATTATTTTGTCAACATTATAAAGGACAAGCGGTAAAAAATTTATTATTATTCTACTTGTTCATTTACTGTTAATATCTGCTTCATTTCTGTTTCAACATGTTCTATCTACACTTCTGTTCAAATGTAATAATCCCTTATTTGTCGCGGCCAGAGCGAATGCGCCCTCCTCCTTGCGCTCTACTTGTCGCACCTCGGGACACGCCCACGGCCGCGCACATCCAGGGGCGCGTCTCCGCCCTGCAGCAGCCGCCAGCTGCAATCATTCACCGGCAATCAGCGCACCTGCCTGTAATGAAGGAGCTGCCTTCATAAGCCTGCACAACCTGCCATGCCGGGCCGGAATATAATCTTCTGTACCATAAGCCGATACCCAGCTTTATTCTCTCTCTCTCTGTCTCTCTACGTGTCTCGCTCCGTGTTTCATTGTTCTTCCTTGTCCTTCCAGCGTCTGCCCTTGTTCCTGAGTTGGCGAGCTTTGCGTCTCGTCACCTTTTTGTTCCCTTGCTTCCCGGTCCGCCCTTTTGGATTCTCAACCTCCCGCTTGGAAACGGATCTTGTCTCTTCTCTCCTGCTCTGGATCATCTGCCTGCCCCACGGACTTCCGTGTTCCTTCGCTCTCAACAACATTTGGTAACACACACCTCAGCTAATCACACACGAAGCCTCACACACATACACTCTTGGATTTTATCACGCACCATTCTATAGTTTATTAGTATGGTTTCGTATTATTATATACTGTATATACATTGACTATATATATAATACATTATTGAACATTACCACCCCCTGGTGTCTGTTGCCGTCATATCCCTCAGTTACCACAACATTATTCTCTTCTTTGATACTTTACATTAGTTTTACATGATACGACAAATTTGGGTATGGATCCGATACCAAGTAGTTAGAGGATCATAAATTGGTCATATTCAAAGTCCTCATGTGTCCAGGGACGTATTTCCTGAGTTTATAAACATAATATGAATTTCTGACAATAAAAAATATTGATGTAATCATCTTGTATTTGGTATCATTACAGTGGATGTCAGGTGTAGATCCACTTTACATTCAGGGGTGCTAGCTTGCTGTTAGCGGTGAGCTATTGTATCCTACGGTGTGTAGTGAAGCATGTTTAGCTATACCTTAATGATACTTGTAAGAAACTTACTTTATTCGTCGCCATGGAGGCGAAGATTAGTGATTTAGAAGTAGCTAAAACACTGCCAACTCTCGAATGGACGTTAGCCGCTAGCTAGCTAGCCATGTCTTAAAGCACCTCTTCCTGAGGGTGTTTCAGTGTTATAACTTCACCTTTATCGTTAGTTTTTACACCAAAATGCGTCCGTTCTCCCTTTTCTGTCTACACACTGTGTCTGCTTGTAAGTACTCCGTGGTTGTGCGCTGCCGAACATGCTCCTCTGCTTGTAAAACCAGCAATGTCACGACGTGACGACGCGCCGTCATGCCTGTTGGGAACCGGTACTTTTCAAACAGAGTATAGTACCGTTTTTGATTCATTAGTAGCGCGAAACTGTACTAGTACCGGTATACCGTACAACCCTAATACAAACTGTGGAAGTCGCTTCCTTCCGGGTTCTTTGGGCCACCAGTCACCGACATCACCACTCCTTTTCAGGGTTAACAATAATGTTTATTTTACAATAAACGTGTCAGATCGTGCAAAGTCTTTGCATGCTTTTCAGCAAGTGTCTTTTTCCTCGATCGGGCACATGAATGGTTTCTCTTCAGAGTCGTCTGTCTTGCTCTCGCTCCCCTCGTGCTTCGCCAACCGCCGTCAACGACTCCTCCTCTCCTACCCGGCTGCTCCCTTTAACAGAGCGACGGGCGATTAGATAAACGCGCTCAGGTGGGCCATCTGCTTGCCTGTCGCTGATCTCGAAGCCGGTCCTGGCACATCTCGCTTCGCCGCAGGCCCGCAGGCCACGCCCCTCCACACAAACGTTCTCTCTTAACATGAAAATGATGTTAAAGGCCTACTGAAATGAATTTTTTTTATTTAAACGGGAATAGCAGATCCATTCTATGTGTCGTACTTGATCATTTCGCGATATTGCCATATTTTTGCTGAAAGGATTTAGTAGAGAAAATCGACGATAAAGTTCGCAACTTTTGCTCGCTGATAAAAAAAAGCCTTGCCTGCACCGGAAGTAGCGTGACGTCACAGGAGGTAATATCCTCACAATTTTCCTTTGTTTACAATGGAGCGAGAGAGATTCGGACCGAGAAAGTGACGATTACCCCATTAATTTGAGCGAGGATGAAAGATTCGTGGATGAGGAACGTTACAGTGAAGGACTTGAGAGGCAGTGATGGACGTATCTTTTTTCGCTCTGACCGTAACTTAGGTACAAGCTGGCTCATTGGATTCCACACTTTCTCCTTTTTCTATTGTGGATCACGGATTTGTATTTTAAACCACCTGGGATACTATATCCTCTTGAAAATGAGAGTCGAGAACGCAAAATGGACATTTAAAGTGACTTTTATCTCCACGACAATACATCGGTGACACACTTAGCTACTGAGCTAACGTGATAGCATCGTTCTCAAATGAAGATAGAAACAAAATAAATAAACCCCTGACTGGAAGGATAGACAGAAGATCAACAATACTATTAAACCATGGACATGTAACTACACGGTTAAAAAATTCTCAGCCTGGTAAGGCTTAACAATGCTGTTGCTAACGACGCTAAGGCTGATTTAGCAACTTAGCAACCGGACCTCACAGAGCTATGATAAAAACATTAGCGCTCCACCTACGCCAGCCAGCCCTCATCTGCTCATCAACACCCGTGCTCACCTGCGTTCCAGCGATCGACGGCGCGACGAAGGACTTCACCCGTGGGTTTGGCGGCAAGCATCGGCTAGGCGTAGTAAGTAGTCCTTGTTGTGTTGCTGTAAGTATTGTACTTAGCCGCTAATACACCGATAGATCCCACCTACAACGTTCTTCTTTGCAGCCTCCATTGTACATTAAACAAATTGCAAAAGATTCACCAACACAGATGTCCAGAATACTGTGGAATTTTGTCGAAGAAAACAAGAGGTTTCTGTATCGGGTCAGATGAGGTCCAACCACTTCCGTGGATTTTGTGACGTCACGCGCATAAATCATATCCAAAGGAGTTTTTCAAGCGGAAGTGTGGCGGGAAATTTAAAATTGCACTTTATAAGTTATTGGCATGTGTTGCAATGGTAAGATTTCATCATTGATATATAAACTATCAGATTGCGTGGTCGCTAGTAGTGGCTTTCAGTAGGCCTTTAAATCTGTTTATTAAACACATGCTTATATGTTCCCTTCTTTCCTGAGTCTGTTTGCTCATGCAATGAAACGCCATTCATTTAGATCCATCACCATTTAATATCGGTCATTTCTCATCTAAATTGTGACACTGCGACGCTGCGGTTAATCTGATCAAAAGTTGTACTCGTTTGGCAGCACGTAGTCGCTGTAAAGCAAACATTAATCATGTCTATGGTTGTATTGTTATTAAACACGGGAAGATGTTTTTTTGGACTAACAATGCAAGACTAAATGGGCTATAATTTAAGAATAGCCACACACACGCACACACGCACACACACACACACACACACACACACACACACACACACACACACACACACACACACACACACACACACACACACACACACACCCACACACTCATAAACACAAGTGATTAATTCTTGCAGTCTCCATATCAGGAGTCTTGGCGCAATCACTAACTCATTCATGGATACTGAGAAGCAAATGGTTCATTAAAAATGGTGAATAAATTGGAGTGTGATGCAGATTTGGTATGCCAAGTGTGTTACCTGCAGCAGCTTGCAGGAAATGAAAAGCAAACTTCCACCAAATGGCAGGTAGGACTGGCTGGATCCGTGTTTCCAGAAAGAACCGGAGCTAAAGCCGCTCTTCCATTTGCTGCGAAAGCTAATATAAGCTGTGGAGTTTACACTGGGATGGAAATTCTCAGCTCATTTTTTTTTTGCAGCGCCTGTTGGAGGGATTAAAGCAGCGTCTTGACTCTCTGCAGAGAAAAGACCGCCTGTCACTTCCTTCCCTTTGCAGAATCCACTCATGCACAACTTTTCCATCAACACAACTTTCTTCCAGGTAGGGTTGTATGGTATACCAGAACTGGTATAGTCATACTTGCCAACCGTGAGACCTCCAATATCGGGAGGTAGGGGGTAGGGGGTGGGGGTGGGGCTTGGTCGGGGGTGGGGGGGTGGTTGGGGGCGTGGTTATTTAAAGCTAGAATTCACCAACTGGAGTATTTCATATATATTTCATATATATATATATATATATATATATATATATATATATATATATATATATATATATATATATATATATATATATATATATATATATGAAATACTTGACTTTAAGTGAATTCTAGCTATGAATATATATATATATATATATATATATATATATATATATATATATATATAAATATATATATATATATATATATATATATATATATATATATATATATATATATATATATATATATATATATATATATATATATATATATATATATATATATATATATATATATATATATATATAAATATATTGATGGAAGCAGATCAGAATCATATCCATATTTAAGTGTTACTTCTTTCTAAAACTCCTATAGTCATATTTACATCAGCTAATGTCTCGTGTGGTACAAAGTGCTTAGATTCGAGTGTCCTTGAGTAGACAGGCAGAGCGCTGTTGAGACTGCCATAACATTCCTTAGATAAGGAGCACAGGGCAGTGCTGAGCTTGGGGGGACAGGAGGTGGAGGGGAGACCGATCTGGACCGGGCTGGGGAACGCTGGTGTGCTGGATTGGTCTCAGGTTTGTCCTCTAAGCTTGGAGAATAAACCACAAAATACCAACTTCTGCCTGGTGATTGAATATAAACAACAGCATATTGCCATAAAAAGAATCTGGGAGAGACTAGCAATTTGAATTCCCCATTGGAGGAATGCTGGTCAACGCAACAATATATATATTTATTTTATTTACATAGAAAAAAACAGAAAATACTTGAATTTCAGTGTTCCTGTGGCTATCCATTAGATGGCAGTATTGTCCTGTTTAACCTCTCCGTTCATTGGGCAGGCAAGCTGTTTATATTGTGGGAAAGCGGACGTGAGAACAGGCTGTCCCCACTCAGTCTCAGGTCCGCATTGAGCTGGAGGGGGCGTGGCCTCCACCTCCGGCTGAATACCGGGAGTTTGTCGGGAGAAAATCTCTGCCGGGAGGTTGTCGGGAGAGGCGCTGAATACCGGGATTCTCCCGCTAAAAACGGGAGGGTTGGCAAGTATGGGTATAGTATCGCGGTACTAACGAATTAAAAACGGTACTTGTAAAGTACCGGTTCCCCGTCATGACATTGCTGGTTTTACGAGCAGAGGAGCATGTTCGGCAGCGCACACACACGGAGTACTTACAAACAGACACAGTGTGTAGACAGAAAAGGGAGAATTGACACATTTTGGCTTAAAAACTAAATATTTCATATATTTGATTTATAAGATGTTTTAGCTACTTGTAAATCACTAATCCTTATCTCTACGGCGACAAATAAAGTGAGTTTCTTACAAGTAGCATTATCACTGGAGGACGAGGAATAGCTAAACATGCTTCACTACACACCGTAGGAGGATACAATAGCTCACCGCCGTCACAATGTGAACAAATGCCATGGGTGGATCTACACCTGACATCCACTGTAATGATACCAAGTACAGGAGCGTATCTAGTCGATACTACTATGATCACATCAATATTTTTTAGCATCACAAAAGCTTTTGTCCTTTTTTTAGATTCGTATTATGTTTATAATCTCAGGAAATATGTCACTGGACATATGCGGAGTTTGAATATGGCCGATGTAGGATCCTGTAACTACTTGTAACACATCTGCGGTCCTCTCCAAGGTTTCTCATTGTCCCATTGGGTTGAGTTTTTCCTTGCCCTGGTGTGGGATTTGAGCCGAGGATGTCGTTGTGGCTTGTGCAGCCCTTTGAGATACTTGTGATTTAGGGCTATATTAATAAACATTGATTGGTTGATACCTTTTTTTTACCTGCACCCTGCCTCCCGCTGTTGGTCTGCATATTGGGATCACAACAAACCATCCTCGTCTCACCCGACACATTCCGACTTTTACAAAGCAATGAACTACCTGCTGCCACCTACTGACGTGGAGTATTATTACGTGGTGACCCTGCCCAGTTCTACACAGCACAGACACTAAGCAACGGCACTTTATATGCAGATTATAATTGTTGATTTAATTTGAAAAAAAATAAATAAAAAATTGGACCAATTAGGTGAAGTTGCATAATTTCCCACGGCACACCAAACAATATCTCACACAGTGGCTGTCCAAAGTCGGGACCCGGGGTGGACCGCTCGCCTGTGCACTGCTGACCTGTCTCCACTCAAGATGATCTCCTGATGGCCCCACTATGGACTGGACTCTCACACTATTATGTTAGATCCACTATGGACTGGACTCTCACTATTATGTTAGATCCACTATGGACTGGACTCTCACACTATTATGTTAGATCCACTATGGACTGGACTCTCACACTATTATGTTAGATCCACTATGGACTGGACTCTCACTATTATGTTAGATCCACTATGGACTGGACTCTCACACTATTATGTTAGATCCACTATGGACTGGACTCTCACACTATTATGTTAGATCCACTATGGACTGGACTCTCACTATTATGTTAGATCCACTATGGACTGGACTCTCACACTATTATGTTAGATCCACTATGGACTGGACTCTCACTATTATGTTAGATCCACTATGGACTGGACTCTCACACTATTATGTTAGATCCACTATGGACTGGACTCACACTATTATGTTAGATCCACTATGGACTGGACTCTCACTATTATGTTAGATCCACTATGGACTGGACTCTCACACTATTATGTTAGATCCACTATGGACTGGACTCACACTATTATGTTAGATCCACTATGGACTGGACTCTCACTATTATGTTAGATCCACTATGGACTGGACTCTCACTATTATGTTAGATCCACTATGGACTGGACTCTCACTATTATGTTAGATCCACTATGGACTGGACTCTCACACTATTATGTTAGATCCACTATGGACTGGACTCTCACACTATTATGTTAGATCCACTATGGACTGAAACTCTCACACTATTATGTTAGATCCACTATGGACTGGACTCTCACACTATTATGTTAGATCCACTATGGACTGGATTCTCACTATTATGTTAGATCCACTATGGACTGGACTCTCACACTATTATGTTAGATCCACTATGGACTGGACTCTCACTATTATGTTAGATCCACTATGGACTGGACTCTCACTATTATGTTAGATCCACTATGGACTGGACTCTCACAATATTATGTTAGATCCACTATGGACTGGACTCTCACTATTATGTTAGATCCACTATGGACTGGACTCTCACACTATTATGTTAGATCCACTATGGACTGGACTCACACTATTATGTTAGATCCACTATGGACTGGACTCTCACACTATTATGTTAGATCCACTATGGACTGGACTCTCACTATTATGTTAGATCCACTATGGACTGGACTCTCACACTATTATGTTAGATCCACTATGGACTGGACTCTCACTATTATGTTAGATCCACTATGGACTGGACTCTCACACTATTATGTTAGATCCACTATGGACTGGACTCTCACACTATTATGTTAGATCCACTATGGACTGGACTCTCACTATTATGTTAGATCCACTATGGACTGGACTCTCACACTATTATGTTAGATCCACTATGGACTGGACTCACACTATTATGTTAGATCCACTATGGACTGGACTCTCTCACTATTATGTTAGATCCACTATGGACTGAAACTCTCACACTATTATGTTAGATCCACTATGGACTGGACTCTCACACTATTATGTTAGATCCACTATGGACTGGACTCTCACTATTATGTTAGATCCACTATGGACTGGACTCTCACACTATTATGTTAGATCCACTATGGACTGGACTCTCACACTATTATGTTGGATCCACTATGGACTGGACTCTCTCACTATTATGTTAGATCCACTATGGACTGAAACTCTCACACTATTATGTTAGATCCACTATGGACTGGACTCTCACACTATTATGTTAGATCCACTATGGACTGGACTCTCACTATTATGTTAGATCCACTATGGACTGGACTCTCACACTATTATGTTAGATCCACTATGGACTGGACTCTCACACTATTATGTTAGATCCACTATGGACTGGACTCTCTCACTATTATGTTAGATCCACTATGGACTGAAACTCTCACACTATTATGTTAGATCCACTATGGACTGGACTCTCACACTATTATGTTAGATCCACTATGGACTGGACTCTCACTATTATGTTAGATCCACTATGGACTGGACTCTCACACTATTATGTTAGATCCACTATGGACTGGACTCTCACACTATTATGTTAGATCCACTATGGACTGGACTCTCTCACTATTATGTTAGATCCACTATGGACTGGACTCTCACACTATTATGTTAGATCCACTATGGACTGGACTCTCACACTATTATGTTAGATCCACTATGGACTGGACTGTCACACTATTATGTTAGATCCACTATGGACTGGACTGTCACACTATTATGTTAGATCCACTATGGACTGGACTCTCACAATATTATGTTAGATCCACTATGGACTGGACTCTCACTATTATGTTAGATCCAGTATGGACTGGACTCTCACACTATTATGTTAGATCCACTATGGACTGGACTCTCACACTATTATGTTAGATCCATTATGGACTGGACTCTCACTATTATGTTAGATCCAGTATGGACTGGACTCTCACACTATTATGTTAGATCCACTATGGACTGGACTCTCACTATTATGTTAGATCCAGTATGGACTGGACTCTCACACTATTATGTTAGATCCACTATGGACTGGACTCTCACAATATTATGTTAGATCCACTATGGACTGGACATTGAAGCTAATCTTAGGGAGCTAACTCGCAACAGGCCTAGTAAACACGTACGACAGGCTAATCGCACCACTAATTATGCGAATATAGTTGTACACGTTGGCTCCAATGACACTAGAATGAGACAGTCAGAGATTACAAAGAGAAACATAGCCAGGACTTGTGATCTCGCCAGAAAGATGTCCAGGCATCGAGTAATTGTCTCTGGCCCCCTGCCTGCGAGAGGCAATGATGAGAGATATAGCAGATTAGTCTCGCTTAACAAGTGGTTGGCTAGCTACTGTAGGACGCAGGGACTAACGTTTATTGATAACTGGCCCTCTTTCTGGGGCAAACCAGGCTTGCTGATGAGAGACGGCCTTCACCCTAACCAGGAAGGCGCCATCATCCTGTCTAGAAACATAGATTACTATTTAAGTCTCACTTGACTGACTACACTAGAGCAAGCCCGGTCACAGGCAATTACAATGTCTGTTAGTCCGGGTGAGGAGTCAGTTAAGCTAGAACTAGCCAGCGCCAGGCTGGATAATCCATGTACGCATAGCAATTCTCTTAGAATAATACACAATTCACATAATGTTTTTTCTGTTGTGTCTGTGTCAGAGGTGGACATGCATTCTACTGAGGTGGCAAATTATGATATGTCCAGTCTACTGCAGCACCAAGCAAACAATCGGAAAATTCCCGTCATATCAATTCCTAGATATGGTCGAAACTATTTAAAGTGCACTACGCATAATAAACGCAACATTGTTAATATTGCCACTACGGATAATCTTAACAAAAACTCGTCAAAACAGCCCAATACCTATAATATGGGCTTTTTAAACATACGATCATTGTCTCCCAAGGCGTTATTGGTTAATGAGGTCATTAGAGACAACAATCTTAACGTCATTGGTCTTAGCGAAACCTGGCTCAAACCGGACGAATTTTTTGCGCTCAATGAGGCATCTCCTCCTAACTATACGAATGCGCATGTTGCCCGCCCTCTTAAAAGGGGAGGGGGTGTCGCACTAATATACAATGAAAATTTCAACCTTACCCCTAACCTAAATAATAAATATAAATCGTTTGAGGTGCTTACTATGAGGTCTGTCACACCGCTACCTCTCGACCTGGCTGTTATCTACCGCCCCCCTGGGCCCTATTCGGACTTTATCAGTGAATTCTCAGAGTTCGTTGCTGATCTAGTGACGCACGCCGACAATATAATCATAATGGGGGACTTTAATATCCATATGAATACCCCATCGGACCCTCAGTGCGTGGCGCTCCAAACCATAATTGATAGCTGTGGTCTTACACAAATAATACATGAACCCACGCATCGCAACGGTAATACAATAGATCTAGTGCTTGTCAGGGGTGTCACCACCTCCAAAGTTATGATACTTCCATATACTAAAGTAATGTCCGATCATTACCTTATAAAATTTGAAGTTTTGACTCTTTGTCAACAAGCTAATAATAATAATAACTGCTATAGCGGCCGCAACATTAATGCTGCCACAACGATGACTCTTGCTGACCTACTGCCTTCGGTAATAGCACCATTCCCAAATTATGTCGGCTCTATTGATAAACTCACTAACAACTTTGACGATGCCTTGCGCGAAATTATTGATAGTATAGCACCGCTAAAGCAAAAAAAGGGCCCCTAAAAGGCGCACCCCATGGTTTACAGAAGAAATTAGAGCTCATAAATTATCATGTAGAAAACTGGAACGCAAATGGCGCGCAACTAAACTTGAGGCTTTTCATCAAGCATGGAGTGATAGTTTAATAACTTATAAACGCATGCTTACCTTAGCTAAAGCTAAATACTACTCAAATCTCATCCGCCTCAACAAAAACGATCCTAAATTTCTGTTTAGTACAGTAGCATCGCTAACCCAACAAGGGACTCCTCCCAGTAGCTCCACCCACTCGGCAGATGATTTTATGAATTTCTTTAATAAGAAAATTGAACTCATTAGAAAGGAGATTAAAGACAACGCATCCCAGCTACAACTGGGCTCTATTAACACAAATACGACTGTATATACGACGGACACTGCCCTCCAAAATAGTCTCTCTATTTTTGATGAAATAACATTAGAGGAATTATTACAGCGTGTAAGTGGGATAAAACAAACAACATGTTTACTTGACCCACTTCCTGGGAAACTTATCAAGGAACTGTTTGTATTATTAGGTCCATCAGTGTTAAATATTATAAACTTATCACTTTCCTCCGGCACTGTTCCCCTAGCATTCAAAAAAGCGGTTATTCATCCTCTGCTCAAAAGACCTAACCTCGATCCTGACCTCATGGTAAACTACCGACCGGTCTCCCACCTTCCGTTTATTTCCAAAATTCTCGAAAAAACTGTTGCACAGCAGCTAAATGAACACTTAGTGACTAACAATCTCTGTGAACCTTTTCAATCCGGTTTCAGGGCAAATCACTCTACGGAGACAGCCCTCGCAAAAATGACTAATGATCTATTGCTAACGATGGATTCTGATGCGTCATCTATGTTGCTGCTTCTTGATCTTAGCGCCGCTTTCGATACCGTCGATCATAATATTTTATTAGAGCGTATCAAAACACGTATTGGTATGTCAGACTTAGCCTTGTCTTGGTTTAACTCTTATCTTACTGACAGGATGCAGTGCGTCTCCCATAACAATGTGACCTCGGACTATGTCAAGGTAACGTGCGGAGTTCCCCAGGGTTCGGTTCTTGGCCCTGCACTCTTTAGTATTTACATGCTGCCGCTGGGTGACATCATACGCAAGTACGGTGTTAGCTTTCACTGTTATGCTGATGACACTCAACTCTACATGCCCCTAAAGCTGACCAACACGCCGGACTGTAGTCAGCTGGAGGCGTGTCTTAATGAAATTAAACAATGGATGTCCGCTAACTTTTTGCAACTCAACGCTAAGAAAACGGAAATGCTGATTATCGGTCCTGCTAGACACCAACATCTATTTAATAATACCACCTTAACATTTGACAACCAAACAATTAAACAAGGAGACTCGGTAAAGAATCTGGGTATTATCTTCGACCCAACTCTCTCGTTTGAGTCACACATTAAGAGTGTTACTAAAACGGCCTTCTTTCATCTCCGTAATATCGCTAAAATTCGTTCCATCTTGTCCACTAGCGACGCTGAGATCATTATTCATGCGTTCGTTACGTCTCGTCTCGATTACTGTAACGTATTATTTTCGGGCCTCCCTATGTCTAGCATTAAAAGATTACAGTTGGTACAAAATGCGGCTGCAAGGCTTTTGACAAAAACAAGAAAGTTTGATCATATTACGCCTATACTGGCTCACTTGCACTGGCTTCCTGTGCACTTAAGATGCGACTTTAAGGTTTTACTACTTACGTATAAAATATTACACGGTTTAGCTCCAGCCTATCTCGCCGATTGTATTGTACCATATGTCCCGACAAGAAATCTGCGTTCAAAGAACTCCGGCTTATTAGTGATTCCCAGAGCCAAAAAAAAGTCTGCGGGCTATAGAGCGTTTTCTATTCGGGCTCCAGTACTCTGGAATGCCCTCCCGGTAACAGTTAGAGATGCTACCTCAGTAGAAGCATTTAAGTCCCATCTTAAAACTCATTTGTATAATCTAGCCTTTAAATAGACCCCCCCTTTTTTAGACCAGTTGATCTGCCGTTTCTTTTCTTCTCTCCTCTTCTCCCCTGTCCCTTGCGAGGGGGAGTTGCATAGGTCCGGTGGCCATGGATGAAGTGCTGGCTGTCCAGAGCCGGGACCCCGGGTGGACCACTAGCCTGTGCATCGGTTGGGGACATCTCTGCGCTGCTGACCCGTCTCCGCTCGGGATGGTTTCCTGTTGGCCCCGCTGTGGACTGGACTCCCGCTGATGTGTTGGATCCACTGTGGACTGGACTTTCACAATGTTATGTCAGACCCACTCGACATCCGTTGCTTTCGGTCTCCCCTAGAGGGGGGGGGGGTTACCCACATATGCGGTCCTCTCCAAGGTTTCTCATAGTCATTCACCGACGTCCCACTGGGGTGAGTTTTTCCTTGCCCGTATGTGGGCTCTGTACCGAGGATGTCGTTGTGGCTTGTACAGCCCTTTGAGACACTTGTGATTTAGGGCTATATAAATAAACATTGATTGATTGATTGACTCTCACTATTATGTTAGATCCAGTATGGACTGGACTCTCACACTATTATGTTAGATCCACTATGGACTGGACTCTCACTATTATGTTAGATCCACTATGGACTGGACTCTCACTATGATGTTAGATCCACTATGGACTGGACTCTCACTATTATGTTACATAGACAAAGGCTTGCTGTCACTACAATGGCGGAGGATGCTCGCCTGGCAAGTAGAAGCGGCCTCATTAAAAAAAGATATACTTTATCTCTACAATGAGTCAAATCTGCAAATGCAATCAGGTTTTATGGCCTGGTTTTTAAAAGGTTCCCCCTCTGCAGTTTACAGTTTCACTGATGGAGATCCCGGCATTGACTAACCTGCAGGTGGTTCACTGCCGGTCTAATGCGTCCATCTTGGAAGCCCACCAGACCATCTTGACTAGATTATCCTTGCAATCTGCCCTTCGTCAGCTAACTCTCACATGCTGAATGTACATGTTTAAACACAGCTAGCCATAACGGCTGCAGGCCGCCAATTAGCGCTGATTCCCCAGCGACTCAGATTTCATTGTTTTATCCACAGGCTGCAGCCCGGCTTAAAGCCCGGCCAGCACCGTATATACTGTACTCAAGTAGTCCGAGGACACATCGGGCACAATTATACCCAATAAGATGCAGAAATAATGAGTCTTAGACAAGGATGTCAAACTGGTTTTCGTTGAGGGCCACATGGCAGTTATGGTGGCTCTCAGAGGGCTGATTTTAACAATGAATAATACATGAATATACAGTATATATACTACATTAACAATATATTTTTTTACATAAGCTGCAAAAATATATTTAAATTTTACTGTAATAACTGGCAGCTCAGACACCAGAATTTTACAGTAAAAGCAGAGTTTTATTTTACAGCATATAAAAAACTGGAATAAATAGAATGGAATGGAGAAACAACACGACTGGTTTTAGCGGTAAAATTCAAGCAACAGAGCTGGCAGTTGTTTGTTTTTTTTACTGTAAAATCTTGTTGTTTCAATGTTTTTTTTGTTTGTTTTTTAACGTTTTAGTGTCTTACTGTATATGGGGGAAAAAACAGTACCAAAGTTGATTTTACGGTAAAAAAAACCCTCAGTCGGCGGAATTGAACCATAAAATCTAATGTCAATTTTACAATAATTTGTTTTGAAATCATAAGTCAAGCAGATATTTTACAGTATTTAGCTTTATTTGAATGACAAATATTTTTGGAATACATGATAATATAATATTTAGATTTTGATAGTATTGCATTTTATAAGATATGCAATTGCACGCAGTACATGATTTTTAGACAACAATATTTAGTAAGAAAAGATTAAGTATTTTATTGACGCATATTATTTCCAGGCTTTTGCGGGCCTCATAAAATAATGTGGCGGGCCAGATTTTGCCCCCGGGCCTTGAGTTTGACACCTGTGGTCTAAGGCCAAGTGCATTCTGGGACTTTACACTCACGCCAGCCACTCCATTAGGCACACCTGCACCATCTACTCACATTGCCAGAGTTGTGTCAGGAATGATCTTAAAAAGTCACAAAATCCCCATAAAGCATTAACTGATGTACATGACTTACAGTACAGGCCAACAGTTTGGACACATGCCTTTTCTTTATTTTCATGACTATTTACATTGTAGATTGTCACATCACAACTATGAATGAACACATGTGGAGTTATGTACTTAACAAAAAAAGGTGAAATAACTGAAAACATGTTTTATATTCTAGTTTCTTCAAAATAGCCACCCTTTGCTCTGATTACTACTTTGCACACTCTTGGCATTCTCTCCATGAGCTTCAAGAGGTAGTCACCTGAAATGGTTTTCACTGCACAGGAGTGCTTGAAGCTCATGGTGATATCCTTTACACACTGATGTCGCTTTTTGATGCAGTACCGCCTGAAGGAACGAAGGTCACGGGGATTCAATGGCTCAGGAACCCACTGTGAGTAACTACAGTTGGTCGCTACATCTGTAAGTGCAAGTTAAAACTCTACTATGCAAAGCCAGAGCCATTTATCAACAACACCCAGAAACGCCGCCGGCTTTGCTGGGGCTGAGCTCACCAAAGATGGACTGATGCAATGTGGAAAAGTGTTCTGTGGTCTGACGAGTCCACATTTCAAATTGTTTTTGGAAACTGTGGACGTCGTGTCCTCTAGACCAAGAAGGAAAAGAACCATTCAGATTGTTCTAGGGTCAAAGTGTAAAAGGCAGCATGTGTGATGGTATGGGGGTGTATTAGTGGCCAAGACATGGGTAACTTACACATCTGTGAAGGCACCATTAATGCTGAAAGGTACATACAGCTTTTGGAGCAACATATGTTGCCATCCAAGCAACGTTACCATGGACGCCCCTGCTTATTTCAGCAAGACAATGCCAAGCCACGTGTTACATCAACGTGGCTTCATAGTAAAAGAGTGCGGGTACTAGACTGGCCTGCCTGTAGTCCAGACATTGAAAATGTGTGGCACCTAAAATAGCAGAAGGGAGACCCCCGGACTGTTGAACAACTTAAGCTGTACATCAAGCAAGAATGGGAAAGGAATTCCACTTCAAAAATGTGTCTCCTCACTTCCCAAACCAAAACTGAGTGTTGTTAAAAGGAAAGGCCATGTAACACAGTGGTGAACATGCCCTTTCCCAACTACTTTGGCACGTGTTGCAGCCATGAAATTCTAAGTTAATTATTATTTGCAAAAAATAAAAAATAAAGTTTATGAGTTTGAACATGAAATATGTTGTCTTTGTAGCATATTCAACTGAATATGGCTTGAAAAGGATTTGCAAATCATTGTATTCCGTTTATATTTACATCTAACATAATTTCCCAACTCATACGGAAACGGGGTTTGTCCTTAACAAAAAAAGGTGAAATAACTGAAAACATGTTTTATATTCTAGTTTCTTCAAAATAGCCACCCTTTGCTCTGATCGCTGCTTTGCACACTCTTGGCATTCTCTCCATGAGCTTCAAGCACACCTGTGAAGTGAACACCATTTCAGGTGACTACCTCTTTGAAGCTCATTTTTTATAATATGCGCCTTTTGCATGAAAATAGACCCGGCTCATCGGCAGTGCGCCTTATAATCCGGTGCGCCCTATGGTCCGGAAAATACGGTACTTGGAAAGGAATCAAAGGTAACAGGAAGTCAATCAGGGGTGTGGAGGGGGGGGGGTAGGATATGGACAGCAAGTAGTGGACATAGAGAGAGAGAGAGAGAGAGAGAGAGAGAGAGAGAGAGAGAGAGAGAGAGAGAGAGAGAGAGAGAGAGCGAGAGAGAGAGAGAGAGAGATCAGAAGGCATAAGAAAAAGTATCTGCATTTGATTGTTTACATTTGATTATTAGCAATCCGGGGAGGGTGTTAGTTTAGGGTTGTAACTGCCTGGAGGTGAACTTTTATTGCGGTTTTGAAGGAGGATAGAGATGCCCTTTCTTTTATACCTGTTGGGAGCGCATTCCACATTGATGTGGCATAGAAAGAGAATGAGTTAAGACCTTTGTTAGTTGGGAATCTGAGTTTAACGTGGTTAGTGGAGCGCCCCCTGGTGTTGTGGTTATGGCGGTCATTTATGTTAAGGAAGTAGTTTGACATGTACTTCGGTATCAGGGAGGTGTAGCGGATTTTATAGACCAGGCTCAGTGCAAGTTGTTTAACTCTGTCCTCCACCCTGAGTCAGCCCACTTTAGAGAAGTGGGTAGGAGTGAGGTGGGATCTGGGGTGGAGGTCTAGAAGTAACCTGACTAGCTTGTTCTGAGATGTTTGGAGTTTAGATTTGAGGGTTTTGGAGGTGCTAGGGTACCAGGAGGTGCATGCGTAATGGAAAAAGGGTTGAACGAGAGTTCCCGCCAGAATCCTCAAGGTGCTTTTGTTGACCAGAGAGGAGATTCTGTAGAGAAATCTCGTTCGTTGGTTGACCTTTCTGATGACCTTGGTTGCCATTTTATCACAGGAAAGGTTAGCCTCTAGAATGGAACCTAGGTAGGTGACCTCATCTTTCCTGGTGATAACAATGTCACCCACTTTTATGGTGAAGTGATTGACTTTCTTGAGGTTGATGTGGGACCCAAACAGGATGGATTCAGTTTTACCCAAGTGTATGGATAGCTTGTTGTCAGCGAGCCAGGTGCAAGTTCTACACAGCTCAGCACTGAGGATTTTCCGTCTTAACAATACGAACGTGGGCTTCCCCATGCAAGCTCTCCCCCTCATTAGGAAGGGATGACGAGTTGCTTCTTCACCTGATGTCGCACATTTCTTCTGCCTCCAGGTTGAACACACTCCACAGGTGCAGCGTGCAACTTGAGCGGTTGCCAGGTCCTTAACTCGAGTCTCTTATCTTTGCCACCGCTGCTCCATGGAGCTTTCAACACTGTTGTGTTCATAACTCCACTTTAGGATGAAAAAGGTCAACCAAACCTGAGGTGGCCTTGCAGTTTCTTCAACACTGATATGGAGGCCCGGCTTTTACTCAGGAGGGCTTACCTTAAAGACATGTCTCAATACATCCCATTATCTGACTTGAAAGCTAACAAGTACCTCGAGGCCTGCCGGCTGTCGTCAGGCTTTATCTCTCTGCCGGGATGTGATGCTCACTCAGCCCAGATTGTGTGTGTGTGTGTGTGTGTGTGTGTGTGTGTGTGTGTGTGTGTGTGTGTGTGTGTGTGTGTGTGTGTGTGTGTGTGTGTGTGTGTGTGTGTGTGTGTGTGTTTCACTGCACAATCAATGTCAGTCCCTAACAAGGTCATGCAGAGCCACGCTGAGCACAGCCGTACGGAGCTTTAGTGATACGCACCACCACTTGATTTACCCCTCATTAACACTGCCCTTCATCGTTAGCCACTCCCAAGTCAAAGACGTCCACAGATTTTGCTCTGCGCACATTTGGGGGGAAAAAGTGGAACGTAATCACTAGGGGTGTGGGGAAAAATCGATTGGAATTCGAATCGCGATTCTCACGTTGTGCGATTCAGAATCGATTCTCATGCTTAAAAAAATCGATTTTTTTTTTGTGATTTTTTTATATATATATATATATTTTTATTTTTATTAATTTTTTTATTTTTTTTAAATTAATCAATCCAACAAAACAATACACAGCAACACCATAATAATGCAATCCAATTCCAAAACCAAACCCGACCCAGCAACACTCAGAAGTGCAATAAACAGAGCAATTGAGAGGAGACACAAACACCACACACAACAATTGAGAGGAGACACAAACACCACACACAACAATTGAGAGGAGACACAAACACCACACACAACAATTGAGAGGAGACACAAACACCACACACAACAATTGAGAGGAGACACAAACACCACACACAACAATTGAGAGGAGACACAAACACCACACACAACAACTGAGAGGAGACACAAACACCACACACAACAATTGAGAGGAGACACAAACACCACACACAACAATTGAGAGGAGACACAAACACCACACACAACAATTGAGAGGAGACACAAACACCACACACAACAATTGAGAGGAGACACAAACACCACACACAACAAACAAAAATGAATATTATCAACAACAGTATCAATATTAGTTACAATTTCAACATAGCAGTGATTAAAAATCCCTCATTGATATTATCATTAGACATTTACTTTATGAGATGTGATGCAAGTGTAAGCCACTGTCACACTATTGTTCTTTTTTATAAATGTCTAATGATAATATCAATGAGGGATTTTTAATCACTGCTATGTTGAAATTGTAACTAATATTGATACTGTTGTTGATAATATTCATTTTTCTCTCACTACTTTTAGATTGTTCCGTGTCATGTTTGTGTCTCCTCAATTGCTCTCAATTGCTCTGTTTATTGCTATTCTGAATGTTGCTGGGTCGGGTTTTGTTTTGAAATTGTATTGCATTATTATGGTATTGTTGTGTATTGTTTTCATTAAAAAAAAATTTTTTTTTTTTAAATAAAAAAATTAAAAAAATTAAAAAATCGTTTTTGAATCGAGAATCGTGTTGAATTGAAAAAAAAAATTGATTCTGAATCGAATCGTGACCCCAAGAATCGATTTTGAATCGAATCGTGGGACACCCAAAGATTCCCAGACCTAGTAATCACTCTCATACCTTTTTGTTATCTTTCAAAATACAAAAGCCAAAAGCAGTGAAGTTGTCACGTTGTGTAAAAGGTAAATAAAAAGAGAATACAACAAATCCTTTTCAACTTATATTCAATTGAATAGACTGCAAAGACAAGATATTTCATGTTCACACTGAGATACTTGATTTTTTTTGGCAAATAATCATTAACTTAGAATTTAATGGCAGCAACACATTGCAAAAAAAAGTTGTCACAGGGGCATGTTCACCACTGTGTTACATGGCCTTTCCTTTTAACAACACTCAGTAAAGGTTTGGGAACTGAGGAGACACATTTTTGAAGCTTCTCAGGTGGAATTCTTTCCCATTCTTGCTGAGCCTAGTCTATAAAATCCGCTACACCTCCCTGATACCGAAGTACATGTCAAACTACTTCCTTAACGTAAATGACCGCCATAACCACAACACCAGGGGGAGCTCCACTAACCACGTTAAACCCAGATTCCGAACTAACAAAGGTCTTAACTCATTCTCTTTCTATGCCACATCAATGTGGAATGCGCTCCCAACAGGTATAAAAGAAAGGGCATCTCTATCCTCCTTCAAAATCGCAATAAAAGTTCACCTCCAGGCAGTTACAACCCTAAACTAACAATCAAATGTAAACAATCAAATGCAGATACTTTTTCTTATGCCTTCTGATCTCTCTCTCTCTCCCTCTCTCTCTCTCTCTCTCTCTCTCTCTCTCTCTCTCTCTCTCTCTCTCTCTCTCTCTCTCTCTCTCTGTCTCTCTCTCTCTCTATGTCCACTACTTGCTGTCCATATCCTACCCCCCCCCCCCTCCACACCCCTGATTGTAAATAATGTAAATAATTCAATGTGATTATCTTGTGTGATGACTGTATTATGATGATAGTATATATGATAGTATATATCTGTATCATGAATCAATTTAAGTGGACCCCGACTTAAATAAGTGTAAAAACTTATTGGGGTGTTACCATTTAGTGGTCAATTGTACAGAATATGTACTTCACTGTGCAACCTACTAATAAAAGTCTCAATCAATCAATCAATCAAAGATGTACAGCTTAAGTTGTTCAACAGTCCGGGGGTCTCCGTTGAGGTATTTTAGGCTTCATAATGCACCACACATTTCCAACGGGAGACAGGTCTGGACTACAGGCAGGCCAATCTAGTACCCGCACTCTTTTACTATGAAGCCACGTTGATGTAACACGTGGCTTGGCATTGTCTTGCTGAAATAACCGGGAGGGTTGGCAAGTACGGGTGTGAGACTGTAACTGAGTGTGCAGTTCCAAACGTTTCTCCTCATGAGCTAAATTGAACTCTGTCTCTGCGTGATTCCTTGCTTCTTGTCTCGTGTAATAGATAGTTGGGTGTTTGAACCTGACACAAAGTTATTTCAGTGATGAAAATCTGTGCGTCTATGATTCCAATTGATCATATTTGTAATGAATGTTACCTCGTACACTAACCCTCCAGCAATAGTCAATACCACCATCGAGCTAATCTACATGTCACCATGGCAATACATGAACATTCATAGAAAGGAAATGGATGGAGGCCTTCAGAAAACAACAGACTCACATAACTGCTGGATCCCAATGGAAATGACGGGATGACTTAATTAGCACTCACAGCCGCTAATGGCAGCGTGGGTGATGGAGAAAGGGGGAACGTGGGACAAAGAATGGAGGCATAATGGGAAGATGAGGGTGCTGCCTGCAGACTGCGGAGTTGAAATGTGCAAGCAAAAGGTGGAAAAACCCGTAGAATGAAAAATAACATGAAGACAAACTGAGGGTGAGAAAACAGCAAGATGAAGAAGTGCCAGACGAGTGGGAGAAGATCACGGCTGCAGGGGGGAAAACATCACAGAGGTAAAAAGAAGACACACACACACACACACACACAAACACACACACACACACAAAAATCACCAAACAAGTCACGTAGAAAATGACGACACTGAGGTTAGAGCAGCAATGATTTTCTACAGGCAGGATCCATCATGGAGGAATGTCATCTCACAACATAACACAGCACACAAGTCATGGCCCAACACCACAGCATGGCCCACTGCACACACACACACACACACACACACACACACACACACACACACACACACACACACACACACGCACACACACACACACACACACACACACACGCACACACACACACACACACACACACACACACACACACACACACACACACACACACACACACACACACACGCACACACACACACACACACACACACACACACACACACACACACACACACACACACACACGCACGCACACACACACACACACACACACACACACACACACACACACACACACACACACACACACACACACATTCACACACACACACATTCACACACACACACATACGACAACGCTGCATGCATGTCTTACAAAGAGGCATGAATCAGCTCCATTAACACAATCCAACTTCTAACATTGTGCACTTTAAAACACTATTGTCACTCCATTCATGCCCATACACACACACACACACACACACACACACACACACACACACACACACACACACACACACACACACACACACACACACACACACCCACGCACGCACGCACGCGCGCACGCACGCACCCACCCACGCACGCACGCACGCACGCACGCGCGCGCACACACACACACACACACACACACACACACACACACACACACACACACACACACACACACACACACACCCACGCACGCACGCACGCGCGCACGCACGCACGCACGCACGCACGCACGCACGCACGCACGCGCGCACACACACACACACACACACTCACACACACACACACACACACACACACAATAACATGTATGCATGTGTCATGTGCGGCATAGCTCGGTTGGTAGAGTGGCCGTGCCAGCAACTGGAGGGTTCCAGGTTCGATCCCCACTTCCGCCGTCCTAGTCACTGCCGTTGTGTCCTTGGGCAAGACACTTTACCCACCAGCCCCCAGTGCCACCCACACTGCTTTAAATGCAACTTAGATATTGGGTTTCACTACGTAAAAGCGCTTTGAGTCACTAGAGAAAAGCGCTATATAAATATATATGAAGACATTCCAACACTAAGTACTTACACAATAGTGCTGCTAGGATCCTGATGAGAGTGTGGAAATACAACCACATCACACCAATTCTCAAATCCCTTCACTGGCTTCCTGTTCCACTCAGGATTGAATACAAAGTCTCCCTACTAACTCACCAGTACCTCCATGGTAATGCCCCCCCCCTACCTCAAAGAACTGCTCACCCCCAAATCCTCCACCCGACACCTCCACTCCGGACAGACTAACCTCCTCCAACCTCAGAGGACAAAGCTACGAACAATGGGAGACCGGGCTTTCTGCTCCGCCGCTCCCAGTCTGTGGAACGCTCTCCCTGACCACCTGAGGGCACCACAGACTGTGGATGCTTTTTAAAAAGGCTTAAAACCCTTCTTTAAAAAAAAAAAATTTTTAAAAATATATATATGCATACTAGTTCTAGCTATTAGGCTGTTCTAGTTTTTATTTATTTTTATTTTTATTATCTTTTAATTTTTATTTGTATTTATTTCTTTTTTTTTTTAATACACTGTAGCACTTTGAGGTTGTTTACTCAACGTAAAGTGCTTTTTACAAATAAAATCTATTATTATTATTATTATTAATGACGTAAAAGCTCATCTTAGTGTTTACATTCCCTTCCACACTACAATAATAACAATAATCATAACACAAGTGCACGTTTTCTACAAACCCCGTTTCCATATGAGTTGGGAAATTGTGTTAGATGTAAATATAAACGGAATACAATGATTTGCAAATCCTTTTCAAGCCATATTCAGTTGAATATGCTACAAAGACAACATATTTCATGTTCAAACTCATAAACTTTATTTTATTTTTGCAAAAAATAATTAACTTAGAATTTCATGGCTGCAACACGTGCCAAAGTAGTTGGGAAAGGGCATGTTCACCACTGTGTTACATCACCTTTCCTTTTAACAACACTCAGTAAAGGTTTGGGAACTAAGGAGACACAAATTTGAAGCTTTGAAAGTGGAATTCTTTCCCATTCTTGTTTTATGTAGAGCTTCAGTCGTTCAACAGTCCGGGGTCCCCGCTGTCCTATTTTAGGCTTCATAATGTGCCACACATTTTCCATGGGAGACAGGTCTGGACTGCAGGCGGGCCAGGAAAGTACCCGCACTCTTTTTTTACGAAGCCACGCTGTTGTAACACGTGCTGAATGTGGCTTGGCATGGTCTTGCTGAAATAAGCAGGGGCGTCCATGAAAAAGACGGCGCTTAGATGGCAGCATATGTTGTTCCAAAATGTCAGCATTAATGGTGCCTTCACAGATGTGTAAGTTACCCATGTCTTGGCCACTAATACACCCCCATACCATCACACATGCTGGCTTTTGCGTGGATAACAGTCTGGATGGTTCGCTTCCCCTTTGGTCCGGATGACACGATGTAGAATATTTCCAAAAACAATTTGAAATGTGGACTCGTCAGACCACAGAACACTTTTCCACTTTGCATGAGTCCATCTTAGATGATCTCGGGCCCAGAGAAGCCGGCGGCGTTTCTGGGTGTTGTTGATAAATGGCTTTCATTTTGCATAGTAGAGCTTTAACTTGCACTTACAGATGTAGCGACCAACTGTAGTTACTGATAGTGGTTTTCTGAAGTGTTCCTGAGCCCATGTGGTGATATCCTTTAGAGATTGATGTCGCTTTTTGATACAGTGCCGTCTGAGGGATGGAAGGTCACGCTCATTCAATGTTGCTTTCCGGCCATGCTGCTTACGTGGAGTGATTTCTCCAGATTCTCTGAACCTTTTGATGATATTATGGAGCGTAGATGTTGAAATCCCTAAATTTCTTGCAATTGCACTTTGAGAAACGTTGTTCTTAAACTGTTTGACTATTTGCTCAGGCAGTTGTGGACAAAGTGGTGTACCTCGCCCCATCCTTTCTTGTGAAAGACTGAGCATTTTTTGGGAAGCTGTTTTTATACCCAATCATGGCACCCACCTGTTCCCAATTAGCCTGCACACCTGTGGGATGTTCCAAATAAGTGTTTGATGAGCATTCCTCAACTTTATCAGTATTTATTGCCACCTTTCACAACTTCTTTGGCACGTGTTGCTGCCATCAAATTCTAAACTTAATGATTATTTATTCATGTTTATGAGTTTGAACATGAAATATGTTGTCTTTGTAGCATATTCAACTGAATATGGCTTGAAAAGGATTTGCAAATCATTGTATTCCGTTTATATTTACATCTAACACCATTTCCCAACTCATATGGAAACGGGGTTTGTAAAAAAGATGGAACTTTGTGTCATCGAGGGAGTCTTAAATTCGTACAGTATTGGCTTTTCCTCACGGGAAAATGTGCACGTCAGCATGTAATATGCACTAAAATATGCATGGAGCAGTCATGCTAGCTGCAACACACAATCAACAGGTTCTTTTTCCCAGAAGGAAGAAATAGTCTCAAGGGATAAAGTTTCATCCAAGTAGTCATCAGGTGTGCGTCGGCCCGTCTGGTGCATTCATGTGCCGCCGGCCCTGCTGGCCAACACGTGCATGGCGGAGGTATTTGTCACACACACACACACACACACACACACACACACACACACACACACACACACACACACACACACACACACACACACACACACACACACACACACACACACACACACACACACACACAAGCGCACCACTTTTCCGTCTTGCAGTTACCTTGGAAGCACGGTCTCCATGGCAACAAAAGATGTCAGTTTTGGCGTGGGAGGGGTCGTGTTGAGGGGGGGTGGGGGGGGGGGGGGTGTCGCTTGATCAGATTTAGGGGTTTTCCTGCGTGTGTGTGAGATGTGAGGAGGAGGAGGAGGACGTGTTTGTCAAGAGGACCTGTTGCCTGCAGGGAATGTTTTACTCCTTTTAGCGCCTTTTTGGGTTAAATCCGGGGAAATTTCACACATAAACCATGTTAGCAGGTTTTTCATGCAGGGTCATTTTCAATATGGCTGCTTAAATCTTGTGCAATATGTTTTGCTCCCACTAAAAACAACAAACACTTTCCGCACACCCCGCCCCCCCACCCCCGCCCATGGGTGTTAACGAAGCGTAAATGTGTTCCTGTTAGCTATAACGAGGTGGCTGTGAGGCGCAAACATCATGGAAAACATAATTTGATACTTTTATAGGTCTGTAGTGGGATTGTCCCGATACCAAAATGTATTTCGATACTTTTTGGTACTTTTCTAAATAAAGGGGACCACAAAAAATTGCATTATTGGATTTATTTTAACAAAAAATCTTAGGGTACATGAAACATATGTTTATTATTGCAAGTTTGTCCTTAAATAAAATGTTGAACATACTAGACAACTTGTCTTTTAGTAGTAAGTAAACAAACAAAGACTCCTAATTAGTCTGCTGACGTATGCAGTAACATATTGTGTCAAATGTCAACATTATAAAGGACAAACTGTAAAAATTGATTATTAATGTACAAACGTACTTGTTCATTTACTGTTAATATCTGCTTATTTTCTGTTTCAACATGTTCTATCTACACTTCAGTTCAAATGTAATAATCACTTATTCTTCTCTTCTTTGATACTTGACATTAGTTTTGGATGACACCACAAATGTAGGTATCGATGCGATACCAAGTAGTTACAGGATCATACATAGGTCATATTCAAAGTCCTCACGTGTCCAGGGACGTATTTACTGAGTTTATCATCGGCCTACCCACACCCAACATTTCAGACTTAAACCACAGGTCCATCACTCGACTGGCAAACACGATAGTCCAGGATATCACTCACCCACTACACCAATACATCATCCCACTACCATCAGGGCGCAGGTACAGAACCATCCAATTCCGGAGGAAAAGCCTTATCCCTGCAGCTATAGCCGCCCTTAACAGCTGTCTGACAAGCCTGTAAATGTGTGTTGGTCATGTATGATGTCTTTTTGTTATTTTTGTTTCGTGATGTGTAATGTCTATTGTTCAAATGTACGGCACCAATAAATATAAATCTAAAAATCTTATAAACATATTATGAATTTAAAAAAAAGGAACAAATATAGATGTAATCATTGTAGTATCGGCTAAATACGCTCTTGTACTTGGTATCATTACAGTGGACGTCAGGTGTAGATCCACCCATGGCATTTGTTTACATTCAGGCGCGCTAGCTTTTGTTAGCGGTGACGCCGGTGAGCTATTGTATCCTCCTACGGTGTGCAGTGAAGCATGTTTAGCTATTCCTCGTCCTGCAGTGATAATGATACTTGTAATAAGCGTACTTTATTTGTCGCCATGGAGGCGAGGATTAGTGATTTAGAAGTAGCTAAAACACTGCCGACTGCGGATGGATGTTATAACTTCACCTTTATCGTCAGTTTTTAAGCCAAAATGCGTCCGTTCTCCCTTTTCTGTCTACACACTGTGTCTGCTTGTAAGTACTCTGTGATTGTGCGCTGCCGAACATGCTCCTCTGCTCGTAAATCCAGCAATGTCACAACGTGACGACGCGCCGTCATGCCCGATAATTTTTTTTTTTTTTTTTGAAATGGGGAACCGGTACTTTTCAGAGTATAGTAACGTTTTTGATTCATTAGTACCGCGATATTATTCTAGTACCGGTATACCGTACAACCCTAGTCTGTCGGTACTACTCGTAGAGGGCTGCAGAAAAATATCTGTTTCTACGGACCACAGCGGTACTCAATTGTAACACACTTTTACACCACTTCAATCTCAACCATACAGAAGAAGTCCGGAGCTAAAGTCCAAGGGATGTTTCTGAAGCGCAAAAATTGCGACTAAAGTGATGATTCTGTATTGTCATTTGCACTTAAATTGTATTGACAGTTTAGTTAAGAAACATACTCGTTATTAATGTAGTTCATTTATTTAGCGTAACACAATTGTATGTAAATGTCCATTTTGTCAGTTATTTATGAGTCCCTTCTTATGCTGTATATTTGGTTAGTATTTAGTTTTCTAGTCAGTCTGACCTATGCCTAAGGTTTTGTCAAGTGTGGAAGGATGCATACATGTTTAAGAGTTATTTCTTTTTACATAGCCATGTTTAGAGTATCTAGTACTTTTCCTTTGTTCCTTTTACCAGTTTCTTTAGACATTTCAGATGCCTGGTTAGTGTCCTCCCCTTTGGAATGTGAACTACAACACCCACTGGTTTCTTATCAGTGGTGCGAGGAGGAGATGGGGGTTTTCTTTGTGTGAAAAGTTGTTTTTTTCCCTTGGAATGCCAGATCCACTAGAGTAGCCGATATCAATGTATTGATTGAGTTGATCTCCTGAAATTTCAGTAAAACTTGAAAATATTCCAATTCTGTCTTGATGGTCCTTCTTACTCAGCATATATGTCATGGAAAGAACTTGGGATAGACCAGTAACTTAGATTCCCTGGGAGGACGAGCTGGTCCGACGCAACACAAGCGAGGTGTCGCGGAAGACGCCGGAGTTTGCAGTGATTTTGAGGATGCAAACAAAAGAGGTAGCAGCGTGCAGTAAAAAGGGATCTTTGTTAATGAAAGTGACAAAAGGAAGTGCTAAAAACCAGTGTTTTTCAACCACTGTGCCGCGGCACACTAGTGTGCCGTGAGATACATTCTGGTGTGCCGTGGGAGATTATCGAATTTCACCTATTTGGGTTAAAAATATTTTTTGCAAAGCAGTAATTATAGTCTGCAAATGATGTGTTGTTGTTGAGTGTCGATGCTGTCTAGAGCTCGGCAGAGTAACTGTGTAATACTCTTCCATATCAGTAGGTGGCAACAGGTAGCTAATTGCTTTGTAGATGTCAGAAACTGCGGGAGGCAGGGTGCAGGTAAAAAGGTGTCTAATGCTTAAACCAAAAATAAACAAAAGGTGAGTGTACCTAAGAAAAGGCATTGAAGTTTAGGGAAGGCTATGCAGAACGAGACTAAAATTGAACTGGCTACAAAGTAAACAAAAACAGAATGCTGGACGACAGCAAAGACTTACTGTGGAGCAAAGACGGCGTCCACAATGTACATCCGAACATGACATGACAATCAACAATGTCCCCACAAAGAAGGATAAAAACAACTGAAATATTCTTGATTGCTAAAACAAAGTTTTAAATATCGCTGAAAGGAAGACATGAAACTGCTACAGGAAAATACCAAAAAAAGCCACCAAAATAGGAGCACAAGACAACAACTAAAACACTACAAACAGGAAAACAGCAAAAAAGTCCAAATAAGTCAGGGTGTGATGTGACAGGTGGTGACAGTACACCTACTTTGAGACAAGAGCTATAGTGATGGTTATGCTTTAAAGTCATATCCAACAATTGCCACAATGACTTTTTACTGTCAACTGTGTTTAGTTTTTTACTGATAGCTGCCGCCGAATTTTTACAACATAAAAAATGTGCCTTGGCTCAAAAAAGGTTGAAAAACACCGCTCTAAACAGCCAGACTGATAGCAACAAAGCAACAAATGCTGGAAGGCAGCAATAAACACTCACTATGCAGGTGGAGCAGATGGCGTCCACAAAGTAGAGCTCGGCATCAAAAAGGAAAGTCGATCGTCAGCTGTGAACGGAGAATAATGTCCCGACAAACCAGTGGTGTCGCGAGAGCAACTTAAATCCCAAACAAAAAACTGGAAGTGCAGTCAAAATAAGAGCGCGGGACAGGAACGAGCACTAAACACAGGAGAACACTAACAAAAAGCAACATAAAGCACGGCCTGGTGTGTGTTAAATAAATAATCATCTTTGCGATCAACACATTGGTTTCACGTCATTTGACGAGGTTGAAAACTGTAAATAAGTTGCATGTTTTATAATTATTGATTAAAACTCAAATTAATTCAGTGTTAATACACTGACTCATCAGACCACAGAACACTTTTACACTTTGCATCAGTCCATTTTAGATGAGCTCGAGCTCCCCGCGAAGCCGACGGCGTTTCTGGGTGTTGTTGACAAATGGCTTTCGCCTTGCATAGTAGAGTTTTAACTTGCACTTACAGGTGCAAGTTACTGCCAGTGGTTTTCTGAAGTGTTCCTGAGCCCATGTGGCGATATCCCTTACGCGCTGACGTCGCTTTTTGATGCAGTACAGCCTGAGGGTTCGAAGGTCACGGGCATACAATGTTGGTTTTCAGCCTTGCCGCTTACGTGCAGTGATTTCTCCAGATTCTCGGAACCTTTTGATGATATTACGGAGCGTAGATGGTGAAATCCCTAAATTCCTTGCAATAGCTGCTTGAGAAATGTTGTTCTTAAACAATTTGCTCAGGCATTTGTTGACAAAGTGGTGACCCTCACCCCATCCTTGTTTGTGAATGACTGAGCATTTCATGGACGCTGCTTTTATACCCAATCATGGCACCCACCTGTTCCCAATTAGCCTGTTCACCTGTGGGATGTTCCAAATAAGTCTTTGATGAGCATTGCTCAACTTTCTCAGTCTTTTTTGCCACTTGTGCCAGCTTTTTCGAAACATGTTGCAGGCATCAAATTCCAAATGAGCTAATATTTGCAAAAAATAACAACGTTTTCCAGTTTGAACGTTAAATATCTTGTCTTTGCAGTCTATTCAATTCCATCACACATGCATGCATACAACATGATACATCACACATGCATGCATACAACATGATACATCACACATGCATGCATACAACATGATACATCACACATGCATGCATACAACATGATACATCACACATGCATGCATACAACATGATACATCACACATGCATGCATACAACATGATGCATCACACATGCATGCATACAACATGATACATCACACATGCATGCATACAACATGATACATCACACATGCATGCATACAACATGATGCATCACACATGCATGCATACAACATGATGCATCACACATGCATGCATACAACATGATGCATCACACATGCATGCATATAACATGATACATCACACATGCATGCATACAACATGATGCATCACACATGCATGCATACAACATGATGCATCACACATGCATGCATACAACATGATACATCACACATGCATGCATACAACATGATACATCACACATGCATGCATACAACATGATGCATCACACATGCATGCATACAACATGATACATCACACATGCATGCATACAACATGATACATCACACATGCATGCATACAACATGATGCATCACACATGCATGCATACAACATGATGCATCACACATGCATGCATACAACATGATGCATCACACATGCATGCATACAACATGATACATCACACATGCATGCATACAACATGATACATCACACATGCATGCATACAACATGATACATCACACATGCATGCATACAACATGATGCATCACACATGCATGCATACAACATGATACATCACACATGCATGCATACAACATGATACATCACACATGCATGCATACAACATGATACATCACACATGCATGCATACAACATGATACATCACAATTTCCAGTTTCTCTTTTCAACATGAAATTGAAAATTGAATATAATAGAGAATAGAATAGAATGTACTTTATTGTCATTATATTTGCATATAACGAGATTAAGGACTCCAACTTAAGGTGCGGTAGTGGAAAAGAATATGGAATAAAAATAAATCACATAAGTAACAAAGATAAAACATAAGAATTGGAATAAAAAAAATAAGATTTGAGTAAAAAATAAGAATTGATGTTGGAAAAGGAGTAGGAAGAAGCAGAGTTTATTTAATCCTACCCCTTTTCTTTACATAACAGTTGCTAAAACTTTTATTCACTTCCTGTTCTCAATTTATTCACAATGTACTCCATAAGTAATCACAATAAAAATAAATAATACTCAGTGATGTAAGTTATATTTCATATGGTGAGATGAGTCAGATTATCTAGAAAATGAATGGATGGAAGAAATAAATTCAGAATGTTTATCTTCTTCTTTGTACTTTGTAAACACTTTAAGTGTGAAGAGTTTCTTGAAGTGGAACATATTAGTACATTGTTGGATTGCTTTGCTTCATCCATTCCATCATTTAATTCCACATACTGAAGGTCTTAAGTGTTGTACGCGCGTACAAATGTTTTAAATTACATTTTCCTCTAAGATTATATTCCTCCTCTTTTTATTTGCTCATGTGAATGCAGTGTAAGCGGATATAAACTATCAATGGCTGCGCCTCATTGGTCGATCGATGCCTGCCAATGACATCCACACTGTGTGTGTGTGTGTGTGTGTGTGTGTGTGTGTGTGTGTGTGTGTGTGTGTGTGTGTGTGTGTGTGTGTGTGTGTGTGTGTGTGTGTCCAGTAGATGTAAACACAGTAACGAGACAATCAACAACATTGCATCAAGGCACACAAAAGGCGGCCATAGTGGATTTTCAGCTGTTTTGTAATTGCTGGCACTGATTGTCTCAGGCTGTGTGGACCCTCATTTGCAGCGTTGTGCGTGTGTGTGTGTGTGTGTGTGTGTGTGTGTGTGTGTGTATGTGTGTGTGTGTGAGTGTGTTTCTACCCTTCTTGAGACATCAACAAGGAAAAGTACCTTCCATATGAGGAGGTGTGAACAAGTTAGGACATAAATCATGGTGCCAATACGGAAAACCATTGCATCTAATAGAGAGCCAAATACTAGAGTCCGTGAACATTGCTCCAAAGTCAGGATTTTTTTGTTGATTTAATGTGCATACAAAAGTAAACATTGATGCAAAGGCAGCAATATATGATCAAACAAGACGGCAGCTAAAGAAGGACTTCCCTATTCATCCCCGAAAAAACCCGCCAGGTGAACAGTAGTTTTACGACTTACGGGTGTTGACGTAAGACAACCCGCGTACCATATGTGTGTGTGTGTGTGTGTGTATGTGTGTGTGTGTGTGTGTGTGTGTGTGTGTGTGTGTGTGTGTGTGTTTGAGTGTTCTTGTATTCATACCCTTCTTGAGACATCAACAATGATCTGTTGCTGTCTCAAGAAGGTAAAAATATAAAAAAATGTGTGTGTGTGTGTGTGTGTGTGTGTGTGTGTGTGTGTGTGTGTGTGTGTGTGTGTGTGTGTGTGTGTGTGTGTGTATGTGTGTGTGTGTGTGTGTGTGTGTTGTATGGGCATGAATGGTGTGACAATAGTGTTTTAAAGTGCACAATGTTAAAAGTTGGATTGTGTTTATGGAGAAGATTGTAAAACATGCATGCAGCATTGTCGTGTGTGCGTGTGTGCGTGTGTGTGTGTGACTGTGTGTGTGTGTGTGTGTGTGTGTGTGTGACTGTGTGTGTGTGTGTGTGTGTGTGTGTGTGTGTGTGTGTGTGTGCGTGCGTGTGTGTGTGTGTGTGTGTGTGTGTGTGTGTGTGTGTGTGTGTGTGTGTGCGTGCGTGTGTGTGTGTGTGTGTGTGTGTGTGTGTGTGCGTGCAGTCCCTCACCCCTGGACGGCCTCCTCTGCTGCTTGGTCTGCATGGTCAGTGTGCCCACCACAGCCCCCATGATTGCCACGTCGTCGTGGAAACGAAGGCGCCAGTCCGTATGCTGAAGTCTGAATGTGTTTCGTCACGTGTTGGGACGACACACACACACACACACACACCTACACACACACACACACACACACACGACCGCACTCTCTCTCTACTCTTATCCTATCTCTCGTCCCCTTTTGTCTCTCCTCCTCTCTGGAAGGCAGCTCTCAGGCTTTCTAGCACTCCATCTCTGCCCCCTCTCTCTCTCCTCCTCTCTCTCTCCATCTCTCCATCTCTCTCTCCTCTTTGGGGGTCTCTCTCCTCGCTCTCCTCCCCTCAAGGAAGTTCATTGACTGAATAACAATTGCATGGACGACATGAATCAGTGGGAAAGTTACATTTCACACTCAAACGTGACAAATATGCAGATGAGCGCACACTCGAAGAAGGATTTCAGAGTGAAAATGAATTAGGGAGCGAAGTTAATGCATCACTTCCTGTTTGGTTGCGGGGGGGACGGGGGGGGGGGGGACAAGGCCGCGCTTTCATCCATCATCAACACGCTGCATCCATCATGCCACCGTAATGGAGGGAAGATAGGAGAAGGACGGCCAGTTTGCCAGATGAGCTCTGGAGGCAGGAAGGACGGAGAGTAAGAGAGTCAGCAGGAGAGCAGACGGACAGGAGCTTAGAGTAGAGACGAGGCGACGGGGAGAGATTAGGAGAGGCGAGGGATTGGGAAGGAGTGAGATATCTAATGGAGGAGTAATAGAAGGATGAAGACAAGTGTGGGATAAAAGTGGAGGAGGGGATGAGAGTGCAGTTTCATTATGAGCCCATCAATGCAAACAAGGTCTTATGTTCAACAGGACAAATCGGGCGCAAGGATGACGGCTAGAGATGTCCGATAATGGCTTTTTTGCCGATATCCGATATTGTCCAACTCTTAATTACCGATATCAAGCGATACGGATATATACAGTGGTGGAATGAACATATTATTATGCCTCATTTTGTTGTGATGGATGCATTAAACAATGTAACAAGGTTTTACAAAATAAATCAACTCAAGTTATGGAAAAAAAAATGCCAACATGGCACTGCCATATTTATTATTGAAGTCACATTTAACACATTTAACATGCCTCAAAACAGCAGCTTGGAATTTGGGACATGCCCTCCCTGAGAGAGCATGAGGAGGTTGAGGTGGGTGGGGTTTTGGGAGTAGCGGGGGGGTGTATATTGTAGCGTCCCGGAAGAGTTAGTGCTGCAAGGGGTTCTGGGTATTTGTTGTGTTGTGTTTATGTTGTGTTACGGTGCGGATGTTCTCCCGAAATGTGTTTGTCATTCTTATTTGGTGTGGGTTCACAGTGTGGCGCATATTTGTAACAGTGTTAAACTTGTTTATACGTCCACCCTCAGTGTGACCTGTATGGCTGTTGACCAAGTATGCCTTGCATTCACTTGTGTGTGTGAAAAGCCGTAGATATTATGTGACTGGGCCGGCACGCAAAGGCAGTGCCTTTAAGGTTTATTGGTGCTCTGTACTTCTCCCTACGGCCGTGTACACAGCGGCCTTTTAAAAAGTCATACATTTTACTTTTTGAAACCGATACCGATAATTTTGAAACCGATACCGATAATTTCCGATATTACATTTTAAAGCATTTATCAGCCGATAATAATATCGGCAGTCCGATATTA
>NC_084734.1:5603460-5725960 GCF_033978785.1 Entelurus aequoreus
CTAAACGGAACACAAACTAACTAAACGGAATACAAACTAACTAAACGGAATACAATGATTTGCAAATCATTGTATTCCGTTTATATTTACATCCAACACAATTTCTCAACTCATATGGAAACGGGGTTTGTAGTTAGGTCTTTATTGTCATTGCACAAGTACAACGAAACTTTGTTTTCAGCACAAAGCCGTTGAAGATGAGACAAACAAACAGTGTAGAGCAGGGGTCACCAACGCGGTGCCCGCGGGCACCAGGTAGCCCGTAAGGATCAGATGAGTAGCCCGCCGGCCTGTTCTAAAAATAGCTCAAATAGCAGCACTTACCAGTGAGCTGCCTCTATTTTTTAAATGTTATTTATTTACTAGCAAGCTGGTCTCACTTTGCCCGACATTTTTAATTGTAAGAGAGACAAAACTCAAAAAGAATTTGAAAATCCAAGAAAATATTTTAAAGACTTGGTCTTCACTTGTTTAAATAAATTCATTAATTTTTTTACATTGCTTCTTATAACTTTCAGAAAGACAATTTTAGAGAAAAAATACAAACTTAAAAATGATTTTAGGATTTTTAAACACATATACCTTTTTACCTTTTAAATTCCTTCCTCTTCTTTCCTGACAATTTAAATCAATGTTCAAGTAATTTTTTTTTTTTTTAATTGTAAAGAATAATAAATACATTTTAATTTAATTCTTCATTTTAGCTTCTGTTTTTTCGACGAAGAATATTTGTGAAATATTTCTTCAAACCTATTATGATTAAAATTCAAAAAAATTATTCTGGCAAATCTAGAAAATCTGTAGAATCAAATTTAAATCTTATTTCAAAGTATTTTGAATTTATTTTAAAATTTTTGTTCTGGAAAATCTAGAAGAAATAATGATTTGTCTTTGTTAGAAATATAGCTTGGTCCAATTTGTTATATATTCTAACAATGTGTAGACTGGATTTTAACCTATTTAAAACATGTCATCAAAATTCTCAAATTAATCTTAATCAGGAAAAATTACTAATGATGTTCCATAAATTCTTTTTTTAAGTTTTTCTCTTCTTTTTTTCGGTTGAATTTTGAATTTTAAAGAGTTAAATTGAAGATAAACTATGTTTCAAAATGTAATTGTCATTTTTTTCGTGTTTCCTCCTCTTTTAAACTGTTCAATTAAATGTAAATATCATTAATTATTAATAATAACATAGAGTTAAAGGTAAATTGAGCAAATTGGCTATTTCTGGCAATTTATTTAAGTGTGTATCAAACTGGTAGCCCTTCGCATTAATCACTACCCAAGAAGTAGCTCTTGGTTTCAAAAAGGTTGGTGACCCCTGGTGTACAGGGTTACAGAACAGGAACGCTGATGGGGAAAAAGGTAAAACGCTGGGGAAGGATGATTAAAAAAATACAATCTAGACTGGGGTCCTAAGGGGGCCCAGTCTGGAGTGGGAAAAAAACTCCATAACAAAGCACATATACATATTACAACGTACATCTCCAGATATCTAGCAACAGAGGGAAGGGAGTGCGAGGCAATGGTGGCAGGCCGCAGCTTTCAGCGCTGACCATCCTTCCATCACCCCTATGGGATTTGCGTCGAGTGCGTTGGGTTGGGGAGGGGCGGGGGGTGTATGTGTGGCGTATATTTTTGTGGATGGATGTTTGTGTGTGAGCCTGCGGTGTGTCTCTGTTCCGCGGCCTTGATCTTGTACAGCCAATAAGTCCAAAGTCAACAACAACAGGTGTGTGTCCATGAGAGACAAGAAGGGAGTTTGTTGTGTCTTCGCCGCACTGTCCTAAAACAGGGGTCCCCAAACGTTTTGATCCGGGGGCCACTTTGAGTAAAAAAAAATTTGAATATTCGGTAGGTAAAAAAAAAACACGGAGGATATTTCATCCCGACAAGCCTGTTTCGCAGGTTTCCCTGCTCTTCAGGGGATTTTTTTGAAAAAAAAAGTGAAATGTTTAAAAACTCTACACTCGGAGTCTATTCCCCAACGATACCGCCATTTTCCCCCCCGCGTGCACTAATTGATTGCCCGACTTTGCGGCGCGAGTGTGATGATGTCACGTTAACCATGGGAAAATGCATTTTTAGACAATACGATTTGCCTGAGTGGCTCGGAGACCCAGTAACAAGCGGTAGAAAATGGATTGATGGATGGGTAATAAATAAATAATACATTTGATAAATAATAATTGAAAAAAAAAAAATAATAATAATCACACTCCTCAGCCTTCCCGGTAAAGTCTATTCAGGTGTACTGGAGAGGAGGCTACGCCGGATAGTTGAACCTCGGATTCAGGAGGAACAGTGTGGGTTTGGTCCTGGTCGTGGAACTGTGGACCAGCTCTATACTCTGGGCAGGGTCCTTGAGGGTGCATGGGAGTTTGCCCAACCAGTCTACATGTGCTTTGTGGACTTGGAGAAGGCATTGGACCGTGTCCTTCGGGAAGTCCTGTGGGGAGTGCTCAGAGAGTATGGGGTATCGGACCGTCTGATTGTGGCGGTCCGCTTCCTGTATGATCAGTGTCAGAGCTTGGTCCGCATGGCCGGCAGTAAGTCAGACACGTTTCCAGTGAGGGTTGGACTCCGCCAAGGCTGCCCTTTGTCACCCATTCTGTTCAGAACTTTTATGGACAGAATTTCTAGGCTCAGTCAAGGCGTTGAGGGGATCTGGTTTGGTGGCTGCAGGATTAGGTCTCTGCTTTTTGCAGATGATGTGGTCCTGATGGCTTCATCTGGCCAGGATCTTCAGCTCTCACTGGATCGGTTCGCAGCTGAGTGTGAAGCGACTGGGATGAGAATCAGCACCTCCAAGTCCGAGTCCATGGTTCTCGCCCGGAAAAGGGTGGAGTACCATCTCCGGGTTGGGGAGGAGATCTTGCCCCAAGTGGAGGAGTTCAAGTACCTGGGAGTCTTGTTCACGAGTGAGGGAAGAGTGGATGGTGAGATCGACAGGCGGATCGGTGCGGCGTCTTTAGTAATGCGGACGCTGTATCGATCCGTTGTGGTGAAGAAGGAGCTGAGCCGCAAGGCAAAGCTCTCAATTTACCGGTCGATCTACGTTCCCATCCTCACCTATGGTCATGAGCTTTGGGTTATGACCGAAAGGACAAGATCACGGGTACAAGCGGCCCAAATGAGTTTCCTCCGCCGGGTGGCGGGTCTCTCCCTTAGAGATAGGGTGAGAAGCTCTGTCATCCGGGGGGAGCTCAAAGTAAAGCTGCTGCTCCTCCACATGGAGAGGAGCCAGATGAGGTGGTTCGGGCATCTGGTCAGGATGCCACCTGAATGCCTCCCTAGGGAGGTGTTTAGGGCACGTCCGACCGGTAGGAGGCCACGGGGAAGACCCAGGACACGTTGGGAAGACTATGTCTCCCGGCTGGCCTGGGAACGCCTTTGGATCCCCCGGGAGGAGCTGGACCAAGTGGCTGGGGAGAGGGAAGTCTGGGCTTCCCTGTTTAGGCTGCTGCCCCCGCAACCCAACCACGGATAAGCGGAAGAAGATGGATGGATGGATATAATAATAATAATGTATTTTTTTGTATTATTATTATTTTTTTAATTTGAATGAATCAATCCAACAAAACAATACACAACAATACCATAACAATGCAATCCAATTCCAAAACCAAACCCGAGCCAGCAACATTCAGAATAGCAACAAACATGCAATTGAGAGGACACACAAACATGACACGGGACAATGTACGTTTGTAAAAGTAGGGAAACAAAAATGAATATTATCAACAACAGTATCAATATTAGTAACAATTTCAACATAGCAGTGATTAAAAATCCCTCATTGACATTATCATTACAGACATTTATAAAAAAGAACAATAGTGTGACAGTGGCTTACACTTGCATCACATCTCATAAGCTTGACAACACACTGTGTCCAATATTTTCCACAAAGATATAATAAGTCATATTTTTGCTTCATTTAATAGTTAAAACAAATGTAAATAATGGATCCCATATTCCAATATATGACTCATTATTATCTAAGCTAAATGCAGTTTGTTCTACTGATATCATCTCCATAGCTTGTGTGTATCAGTCAGTATGAGTAGGACTATCAACAGCTATCCATTTATTTAATATTACCCTTTTTGTTATTATGCATATTGAAAGAAATGCATTTTTACTCTTTGATGACACGTTACTACATTGATGTAGATCCCCAAGAATACAAGTTTGCAGTGTCATTGGGATGTTTATATTAAGGAATGTGATTGCTTCCTTTGTTGTTTTCAACCATAACTCTTTTATTCTCTGACATTCCCACAATAAATGAACAAGAGTTGCCTCACTTCCTACATAACTTGCTATCTACTACACCAATTTTAAACAGCGGAGAAGATGTCAAATATAATCTATTCAAGATCTTAAATTGAGTCAGCTTATCTTTAATGCTTCTAAAGGGCTTATTGGCATTTTTACAAATATCATTCCATGATATGTCTCTTTCATCTCAAATGTTTAAGTCCATCATCCATGCGCCACTTATGGCAACTGACCCTGTGGTCACTGTTGTGGTCAACACACTTTAAAACTACCCAAACATTTTGACCACATTGAGTTAAAAAAAAAGTGGAATATTCGGTAGGTCAGGAAAAAACAAGGAGGATATTTCATCCCGACAAGCCTGTTTCGCAGGTTTCCCTGCTCTTCAGGGGATTTTTTTGAAAAAAGTGAAATGTTTAAAAACTCTTCTATTCCCCAACGATTCCGCGATGATGATGTCATGTTATCCATGGGAAAATGCATTTTTAGACAGTATAATTTGCCTGAGCGGCTCGGAGACAAGCGGTAGAAAATGGATTGATGGATGGGCAAGAAAAAAATAATACATTTAATAAATAATAATTGAAAAAAATATATAATAATAATAATGTATTTTTGTGTATAATTTTTTTTTATTTTACTCGGAACTATTTTACTCTGATTTTTTTATTTTTTATTTTTATTAATCAATCCAACAAAACAATACACAGCAATACCATAATAATGCAATTCCAATTCCAAAACCAAACCCGACCCAGCAACATTCAGAATAGCAACAAACAGAGCAATTGAGAGGATACACAAACATTATCAACAACAGTATCAATATTAGTAACAATTTCAACATAGCAGTGATTAAAAATCCCTCATTGACATTATCATTAGACATTTATAAAAAAGAACAATAGTGTGACAGTGGCTTACACTTGCATCATATCTCATAAGCTTGACAACACACTGTGTCCAATATTTTCACAAAGATAAAATAAGTCATATTTTTGCTTCATTTAATTGTTACTCGGATTTTGTATGCTGGCAGGCTGAATCTGGCCCGCAGGACGTAGTTTGGGCAACCCTGCTCTAAAATACTCAACACTCTATTGCAGGGGTCACCAACCTTTTTGAAAGCAAGAGCTACTTCTTGGGTAGTGATTAATGCGAAGGGCTACCAGTTTGATACACACTTAAATAAATTGCCAGAAATAGCCAATTTGCTCAATTTACCTTTAACTCTATGTTATTGTTAATAATTAATGATATTTACACTTAATTGAACGGTTTAAAAGAGAAGAAAACACGAAAAAAATGACAATTAAATTTTGAAACATAGTTTATCTTCAATTTCGACTCTGTAAAATTCAAAATTCAACCGAAAAAAAGAAGAGAAAAACTAGCTAATTCGAATCTTTTTGAAAAAATTTAAAAAAGAATTTATGGAACATCATTAGTAATTTTTCCTGATTAAGATTAATTTTAGAATTTGGATGACATGTTTTAAATAGGTTAAAATCCAATCTGCACTTTGTTAGAATATATAACAAATTGGACCAAGCTATATTTCTAACAAAGACAAATCGTTATTTCTTCTAGATTTTCCAGAACAAAAATTTCAAAAGAAATTCAAAAGACTTTGAAATAAGATTTAAATTTGATTCTACAGATTTTCTAGATTTGGCAGAATAATTTTTTTGCATTTTAATCATGATAAGTTTGAAGAAATATTTCACAAATATTCTTCGTCGAAAAAACAGAAGCTAAAATTAAGAATTAAATTAAAATGTATTTATTATTCTTTACAATAAAAAAAAAAAAATTGTACTTGAACATTGATTTAAATTGTCAGGAAATAAGAGGAAGGAATTTAAAAGGTAAAAAGGTATATGTGTTTATAAGTCCTAAAATCATTTTTAAGGTTGTATTTTTTCTCTAAAATTGTCTTTCTGAAAGTTATAAGAAGCAAAGTAAAAAAAAATTATGAATTTATTTAAACAAGTGAAGACCAAGTCTTTAAATTATTTTCTTGTATTTTCAAATTCTATTTGAGTTTTGTCTCTCTTAGAATTACAAATGTCGAGCAAAGCGAGACCAGCTTGCTAGTAAAGAAATACAATTTAAAAAATAGAGGCAGCTCACTGGTAAGTGCTGCTATTTGAGCTATTTTTAGAACAGGCCAGCGGGCTACTCATCTGGTCCTTACGGGCTACCTGGTGCCCACGGGCACCGCGTTGGTGACCCCTGCTCTTTTGCCATCTGCCAGCTAAAGTGGATAGTGTGCCCCCACCAAATCTGTCACGTTTCACGTGTCAGGTAAATGAATACCTATGAATCCCCTTCTTCCTGCACGTCTGTAAAACGGACGGAAGGACTTAACTCCGTGTGAGTCACTTCTTCAATGGAAAGTGGGACAAAGGAGAAGATCAGATGTGGAGGACGGCAAAAGGAGCAAACGTTTTCTTTTTTTTTCTCTTTTTTTGGCAAAAGAAGAAGAAGATGAAGAAGAAAGGAGGAGGAAGGAGGCCTGGGAAGCTTCCAGGGGGAGATTAGAGTCTGATGCAGAAAAGTGTGCAAAGAGCCAGCGCCAAGGCGGAGGAGAGACAGCAAGTGGGACGTGAAAACGTCGCGTTTCTAGGCCGAAAATGAGGATGAAAAAGTGTCAAATCTGTAAAAGAAAAGAAGAAGGCTCCAACACGTCCACAAATTATTCATCAGCAGCTTCAATAATAAACTTCTCACTCAACGTCTCTCTATTTTTATTAGGATGAGTCTCCCGCGCCCGTGGTGTTATTAAGAAAGGGAATAACTAACGGACACACGGCTATTGATCGCTCATCACACAGCAAAGGATGAGGATGAGGAGAAGATTGCCTGGAGACCCCGCTCTTATTTTGTAGGGGTGTCTGCAAAAAAAAAACAGTTGACCGGAATATAAGAGAACCCTGAAAATAAAACCACCCTGCTTCATCTTTTCTTCATCTGTGGCTCCCTGGTCACAGCGGTGTGTGAGTGACAGGAGGAAATGCTCTGACGAGTTTGAGAAGAAGTCATTTGGCGCCACCTGCTGGTTTGCACCTACTTTATAAACCTTTTGAAAAAGGAAAAAAAAAAGGACTTTTTCTCAAAGTGTTGTATTCTTTGAATATTAGGAATAAAGTACTGGAAAGTATTGACAGCGCTTTACTTTTTCTACATTTTGTTATGCTGCTGCCTTGGAATGAATGCATTTTTTTGTCCTCAAAATTCTTCACACAATACTCCGTAACAATTGGAGTCTACTGGGGTAAATTCAGTTTTAAAAGACACACACCTGTCTGTCTATAACAAGGGTGGGCAATTCATTTTTACCGGGGGCCGCATGAGCAAACCGAGCACTGCTGGAGGGCCACATTGACAATATTTCAATTACATTTTGCTCAATATTATTTTTTGATATACCGTAAGATAAATAATAATAATAATAATAATTTCATTTAACCTAACTTAACTTTATACAAAAGCAGATTGCTTTTGATGGTTTCATTTTTAACACTGTGTTACACAACACTTCCTGATGCATAATACAATGCAAAAATGTCCATTTCTGCACATAGCTAATTTCTGTCACTTTATCCTGCATCCTCTTTAAAAGTCCAACATTTTTCCCCGTCAGATTTGGACAACCATCTGTTGTCACACCTGCCAGCTTGTCCCATTTCAGTCCTAACATGTCCAAACACGCATTTACCTATGTGAACAAGTCATTACCTGTGGTTGTCTCTTTAATTGACTGCATGGCTGCCAGCTCCTCCGTGATTTGAAAGTTTGCACTTATCCCACGTAAGAGGATGAGCAGCTGGGCGGTGTCACGTACATCACAGCTCTCATCCAAAGCCAGCGAAAAACAGTCAAAGTCGGCCGTTCTGTTCTTCAGCTGAAGCTCCAAGTTTCCAGCGATGGTCTCAACCCGCCTCGTTACAGTGCGTCGGGAGAGTGACACGTTGTCAAATGCGCCCCTCTTCTCCGGTCATATCAGCGCAACAGAGTCCAATAAGCACTCCTTAATAAACTCTCCGTCAGAAAACGCCTTACTTTTTCTGGCCATTTTGTGAGAAATGACGAAACTTGTCCTGACAGCTGCATCTCTGGGGGTGTGACATTTGGCAAAAAGTTGGGTTTGCAGTTTTACCATCAACGCATCAGCCTCCCTTGTGCGCGCTTCATCAGACACATTCCGGTATTTTTCCTCGTGCTTCTTCGTGTTGTGGCGATTCAAATGATATTCTTTAACCACAGCAACTTGTGTACCGCAAAGTAAGCACACGGCTTTACCTTTCATTTCTGTAAATAAATACTTGGCAGTCCATGTCTTGTTGAAAACACGCCATTCCTCATCAACTTTTCTCTTTTTAGCGTCTCATCACTTGTTGCTGTGCACCTCCACTCACAGGTTACACCCGGACATACGCCCATAAATAACACTTTTCAAAACAAAAGCAGCACCGTTGTATTGCACGCTCGACATTGATGTTTTTAAAAAAAAAAAATGTAATTTGTGATTGGCTTCACGCGGGCCGTACAGGGACGCACAGAGGGCCGGATGTGGCCCGCGGGCCGCAGAATGTCCAGGTCTGCTCTATGAGGTACTCGACAGTTCACGGCGGAGCACAAACCAACAATGAAGTCAAAGGAATTGTCTGTAGACTTCCGAGACAGATGCGGTACAAATGGATAAATGGATGTTAGCATCTGCTTGGTGAAAATAATTTGTAATACCTAGTTGATTTTAGGGTTGTTTCGATACCAATATTTTGGTACCGGTACCAAAAGGCAATTCCATACTTTTCGATAATTTTCTAAATAAAGGGGACCACAAAAAATGGCATTATTGGCTTTATTTTGACAAAAAAATCTTAGTGTACATGAAACATATGTTTATTATTGCAATTTAGTCCTTAAATAAAATGTTGAACATACTAGACAACTTGTCTTTTAGTAGTAAGTAAACAAACCAAGACTCCTAATTAGTCTGCTGACGTATGCAGTAACATATTGTGTCATTTATACACCTATTATTTTGTACACATTATGAGGGACAAACTGTAAAAATTGATTATTAATCTACTTGTTCATTTACTGTTAATATCTGCTTATTGTCTGTTTCAACATGTTCTATCTACACTTCTGTTCAAATGTAATAATCACTTATTCTTCTCTTCTTTGATACTTTTGGATGATACCACAAATGTAGGTATCGATCCGATACCAAGTAGTTACAGGATCATACATGGGTCATAATTTAAGTTCCCATGTGTCCAGGGACGTATTTCCTCAGTTTTGAATATAATATGAATTTTTTATTTTTTTTTAAAGAAAAAATATTTTGTGACGATACAAAATATTGATGTAATCATAGTAGTATCTACTAGATTGCTCCTGTACTTGGTATGATTACAGTGGATGTCAGGTGTAGATCCACCCAAGGCGTTTGTTTACATTGTGACGCCGGTGAGTTATTGTATCCTCCTACGGTGTGTAGTGAAGCATGTTTATCTATTCCTCGTCCTCCAGTGATAATGATACTTGTAAGAAACATACTTTATTTGTCGCCATGGAGGCGAGGATTAGTGATTTAGAAGTAGCTAGTAAGATGGATGTTCTAGCCATGTCTTAAAGCAGCTCTTCTGTGTTATAACTTCACCTTTATCTTTACTTTTTTGCCCAAAATGCGTCCATTCTCCCTTTTCTGTCTACAAACTGTGTCTGCTTGTAAGTACTCTGTGGGTGTGCGCTGCCGAACATGCTCCTCTGCTCGTAAAACCAGCAATGTCACAACGTGACGACGTGAACCGGTACTTTTCAAGTATAGTACCGTTTTTGATTCATTAGTACCGCGATACTATACTAGTACCGGTATACCGTACAACCTTAGTTGATATTTAACTCATTGTATCGCATCCTGATGTCACATTAAGTTTTGCATCAGCAACTTTTCAGGTAAGACAATTTGTTTCCTTTTATAATTGAAGCCTCCTTCACATGATTTGTGAAATATAAGTGGTCGTATTACCACCTAGTGTATTTATTTACCAATCAATGACATCCTATCACTGTGTTCTACGTTTGTATCTTGTTTTGTTTATTTCATAAAAATCAATCCCACGCTATCAACTGGGTGTTGTTTTTGTAGAGATAAATGAGAGCAAGGTTGCATACAGCACAAATTGTTTCTCTTCTTTCCCAGCACAACATCCATTTATTTCTCCAGAGGTTTTATTTGACTTGACAGAGCCGGACATTTGTTTTCTTCAATCAATGGAAATTGTGTTCTTGTTGCTCCTGCCTTGCTTGCTCGGATTAGGATCAAAATATTGCATGAATGAAGGCAGGAATATTTTTGAATGGTGATGGAAGAGGACTGGGAGGGATTTATCTCCAGATAATGGTGTGAAAAACAAACTATTTTTAAAAGAGATTGAATATTTTTGTCATTTTAATATATTTATTAATCTTTTTTCTTTATTATTTCATCATCCATCCATTTTCTACCGCTTGTCCCTTTAGGGGTTTGCGGGGGGTGCTGGAGCCTATCTCCGTTGCATTCGATTCCATTTTGTTATTTAGATTTTATTTTTTTTATAGTATATTTATTGTTTTGTTTCTTATATGCTATTTTGTTATATTTTACTATTTTATTGTTGTATTTTATAACATTGTATGTAATTATAAAGATTGTTTTTATTTTATTATATGAACTCTATTTAATTTTATATCATTTGATTATTTTATTTTAGGTATATGTTTTATTTCATTACATTTTGTTTATTTGATACCAATTATCTTGTTTTATTCTACTCGTCTTGTGTTATTATTAATATATTTTATTTTATTATAATTATTTATTATTATTTGTTTAATTTGTTTTATACAATTTTATTCAGTTTTATTATATATTTGATTATTTGAATTGATAATAGTATCTTTTGAATATTTTATTTCATGTATATTTCTATTTATTAGTTTTTATTTCTTCTTTTTACAATATCTTATAACATTTATATTGTTATATTATTACATATTATTTTATCATCACTCTTATTTAATTTTGTCTTACTATTTTGCATAACTCCATAGTATTCCAATGTATTTTATTTTAATTGTATTATTCTATTTTACTACATTCATTTTTATTATATTTTAAATTGTGTTTAATTTATGCTACATTATATTTCATAGAATTGAAGTCTGGTCCTGCATTCTTTTTAACTCATTGTTGTGGATCTGAGCATCCATCCATCCATCCATTTTCTACCGCTTGTCCCTCTGGGGGTGGCAGGGGGGGGGGGGGGGGGGTGTTGGAGCCTATCTCAGCTGCATTTCATTCCATTTTATTATTTTGATTGTTTTTTGTTTTTTTATAGTATATTTATTTATTTTTTTTATATGCTATTTTGTTATATTTTACTATTTTATTGTTGTATTTTAAAACATTGTATGTCATTATAAAGATGTATTTTATTTTATTATGTATATTCTATTTAATTTTATATCATTTGATTATTTTATTTTAGGTATATGTTTTATTTCATTAAATTTTGTTTATTTGATTCCAATGATCTTATTTTATTCTACTTGTCTTGTGTTATTATTATTATTATTATCCATCCATCCATCCATTTTCTACCGCTTGTCCCTTTCGGGGTGGCGGGGGGTGCTGGAGCCTATCTCAGCTGCATTCGATTCCATTATATTATTTTGATTGTTGCTGTTTTTTATAGTACATTTATTGTTTTGTTTCTTATATGCTATTTTGTTATATTTTACTATTTTATTGTTGTATTTTATGACATTGTATGTCGTTATAAAGATTGTTTTTATTTTATTATAGAAATTCTATTTAATTGTATATCATTTGATTATTTTATTTTAGGTATATGTTTTATTTCATTACATTTTGTTTATTTGATACCAATTATCTTATTTTATTCTACTCGTCTTGTGTTATTATTAATATATCTTATTTAATTATATTTATTTATTATTATTTGTTTAATTTATTGTATACAATTTTATTCAGTTTTATTATATATTTAATTTTTTTAATTGATCATAGTATCATTTAAATATTTTATTTCATGTATATTTCTATTTATTAGTTTTTATTTCTTCTTTTTACAATATCTTATTACATTTATATTGTTATATTATTACATATTATTTTATCATCACTTTTATTTTACATAATTCCATATTATTCCTATGTATTTTATTTTAATTGTATTATCCTACTTTACTACATTCTGTTGGATTATATTTTGAATTGTGTTCAATTTATGCTCCATTATATTTAATAGAATTTAAGTGTGGTCCTGCATTCTTTTTAACTCGTTGTGGATCTGAGCATTTATACTGAAAATGGTTGTTAAATAAAAAAAAAAAAAAGGTTTTGTGTTTGTTGTGACACATTTTGCTCCGCGTGTCATTGCACGTGTCACACCGAACATAAAAACGCTTACAGGTTGAAAAAACGTAAAAGTCGACACTTGTTGTCCGCCTGTCTCTCCTCGCCTGGCGTCTAAGAGAAAGGCCTGAAGCTGAGTTGTCTCCAGAGATAAATCACAAAGAAAATGTTGCTCTTCTATAATAAACACCACAAAGAATTTGTTTGGCAATATTATGCAAATGTATGGTGGGCGGAATGTTGATGTTTGCCATTAAATATGAATGTGAATTCATTGGTAACCGCTAAAAAGATGAAACAGTGACGTATTATCCTAAATAATTCATTGGAATTGATGCTTCCTAAAGATCGTAAATACCGACTGTGCTCTCTCAGGCTGGCGATAATCCGAAGAAACCTGCTTTTAATGGTCTTAAAGCCCCTCTGCCGCCATAATTGGTCCTTTCGGTGCGCTTCTTTTGATGTGTGTGGACGAGAGAGCGGGGTGGATACTATAAAAGCCTATTTAAGGCACTAAATTGCAACTCTTTAGCCCTGCAGCACACATACTCGCGCACACTCGCGGCTTCAAACGGACAGATGCTACATCAAAAATGTGCTCCGTATTTGACAGAATGAAAGATAAACAGACTGAGAATGGGCACAGATCACAGCGAGGGCGGCAAGATAAGCGCACAAAACTTTAAAGGCGGGAAAGGGAGAAGTGGAGATGAAATGAGGTGAAAGCGAGCGAGACAAAATAAGTGTCAAGAATCCACTTGGCAGAGAGAAGGTCAGCGAGGGGGCCAAAACAAACAAACGGCGCAAAGTGACGAGAAGTGAAGGTGTTGTTATTTCTACCACAGAGACATGTGAGGAAGATGTCTCACAAGCTGTTTGGGTGTTCTTTTTAGCCTCAGGCTGAGGACTGCAGTATGGCGGCGTTATGTGCAGCTTCAACAATAGTTTCACTGCTGCACTCTAGAAAGAGGTTCCGCAGCCTCCGTAGCAGAACCTCCAGGTTCTGTAACAGCTTCTTCCCTCAGGCCGTAAGACTCTTGAACGCATTAAAATAATCCCCTTAATTCCCCCCCAAAAATGGATTAACTGGCTGGAAAATAAAGACAATATAACATACATCCATAAACGTGGATGCATATGCAACAGACTGGAGAGGCAGCTGATGGTGACCTTCTATCGCTGACGTACTGCATAACAGCGTGGTACGCCAGCTGCACGGAAGCAGACAAACAGGCGATTTAGAGGGTCATAAAGTCTGCACAAAAAATCATGGGCTGCCCCCCCTCCCCTCCCTGAAGGATTTACACAACTCCCGCTGCCTCAACAGAGCAAAAAGCATCCCCAAGGACAGCACACACCCTGCCTTCCACCTGTTCCACCTGCTACCGGGCAGGCGCTACAGGTGCATCAGAGCCAGAACAAACAGGCTCAGAGACAGCTTCTTTCCCAGAGCTGTTACCATCTTGAACTCTAACTTATAATAATAATTCACCCCTATACAATATCCTACCCTAATACCCTACTGTGCAATATTACCCTTCGAGTGCAATACGTCCGACACTGATTGTTATTTATTACTCCTGTACTCTTGTCTTGTTCTGTATGTTGTACAGTATATTGTATTTCTATGGTGTTTTGTATATTGTACAGGATTGCTTATTATTTTTATTGGATAGTAGTCTGTTTATTTCAATTGTTAGTTTTTTCTTTATTACCTGTTGTGTAATTTAATTAATTTTTACTAGGGATGTTCAATAATGGCTTTTTGCCGATATCAGATATTCCGATATTGTCCAACTCTTTAATTACCGATACCGATATCAACCGATACCGATATATACAGTCATGGAATTAACACATTATTATGCCTAATTTGGACAACCAGGTATGGTGAAGATAATGTCCTTTTTAAAAATAATAATAAAATAAAATAAGATAAATAAATTAAAAACATTTTCTTGAATAAAAAAGAAAGTAAAACAATATAAAAACAGTTACATAGAAACTAGTAATTAATGAAAACGAGTAAAAATAACTGTTAAAGGTTAGTACTATTAGTGGAGCAGCAGCACGCACAATCATGTGTGCTTACGGACTGTATTCCTTGCAGACTGTATTGATATATATTGATATATAATGTAGGAAGCAGAATATTAATAACAGAAAGAAACAACCCTTTTGTGTGAATGAGTGTAAATGGGGGAGGGAGGTTTTTTGGGTTGGTGCACTAATTGTAAGTGTGTCTTGTGTTCTTTATGTTAATTTAATTTTTTTTAAAAACAAACAAAAAAAAAACGATACCAATAATAAAAAACATGATACCGATAATTTCCGATATTACATTTTAAAGCATTTATCGGCAGGCCGATATTATCGGACATCTGTAATTTTTACCCCATATTTGTTCCCACTACCGCACTTTAAGTTGGAGTCCTTAATCTCGTTATATGCAAATATAATGACAATAAAGTCCATTCTATTCTATTCTATTCTAAAAGTGCAATATATTTATCTGTACAGTAATCTATTTATTTATATCTGCACCTTATTGTGTCGTGACGGAGGGGTCGCAGCTTGCTGCGAGGATTGCTCTCCCGGGATGCATTCGGACTATACCGGACACGGCTTGAAGGTAGGAACATTATTTAACTATTCAAACTCAAAGTACTAGAAAAAGCGCTCAAGGCCAAGGCACAACTTAACGCAGGAAACAAAAGCTAAGACTTAGCATAAAAGATGGACATTAAACATTAAACTAAAAACATGAAAAAACTCATTAAACTGTGGCTTGAAACAAATAGCAAGAACTATGGACATGAAACAAAAAGACTTACTGGACACAGCATGAATCGAACAGCATGATCTATGGCAAGAAAAGTCAAAACAGGGTAATGTCGCCAGCACGACTAACTGGCAAAACAGACTTAAATACAAACCCCGTTTCCATATGAGTTGGGAAATTGTGTTAGATGTAAATATAAACAGAATACAATGATTTGTAAATCATTTTCAAGCCATATTCAGTTGAAAATGCTACAAAGACAACATATTTGATGTTCAAACTCATAAAAAAAAATTTTGTTGCAAATAATCATTATCTTTAGAATTTGATGTCAGCAACACGTGACAAAGAAGTTGGGAAAGGTGGCAATAAATACTGATAAAGTTGAGGAATGCTCATCAAACACTTATTTGGAACATCCCACAGGTGTGCAGGCTAATTGGGAACAGGTGGGTGCCATGATTGGGTATAAAAGTAGATTCCATGAAATGCTCAGTCATTCACAAACAAGGATGGGGCGAGGGTCACCACTTTGTCAACAAATGCCTGAGCAAATTGTTGAACAGTTTAAGAACAACATTTCTCAAGCAGCTATTGCAAGGAATTTAGGGATTTCACCATCTACGCTCCGTAATATCATCAAAGGGTTCAGAGAATGTGGAGAAATCACTGCACGTAAGCAGCTAAGCCTGTGACCTTCCATCCCTCAGGCTGTACTGCATCAACAAGCCACATCAGTGTGTAAAGGATATCACCACATGGGCTCAGGAACACTTCAGAAACCCACTGTCAGTAACTACAGTTGGTCGCTACATCTGTAAATGCAAGTTAAAAACTATCCTATGCAAGGCGAAAACAGTTTATCAACAACACCCAGAAACGCCGTCGGCTTCGCTGGGCCTGAGCTCATCTAAGATGGACTGATACAAAGTGGAAAAGTGTTCTGTGGTCTGACGAGTCCACATTTCAAATTGTTTTTGGAAACTGTGGACGTCGTGTCCTCCGGACCAAAGAGGAAAAGAACCATCCGGATTGTTCTAGGCACAAAGTGTAAAAGGCAGCATGTGTGATGGTATGGGGGTGTATTAGTGGCCAACACATGGGTAACTTACACATCTGTGAAGGCACCATTAATGCTGAAAGGTACATACAGCATTTGGAGCAACATATGTTGTTATCATGGACGCCCCTGCTTATTTCAGCAAGACAATGCCAAGCTACGTGTTACATCAACGTGGCTTCATAGTAAAAGAGTGCGGGTACTAGACTGGCCTGCCTGTAGTCCAGACATTGAAAATGTGTGGCACCTAAAATATGAGAAGGGAGACCCCCGGACTGTTGAACAACTTAAGCTGTACATCAAGCAAGAATGGGAAATAATTCCACTTCAAAAATGTGTCTCCTCACTTCCCAAACCTTTACTGAGTGTTGTTAAAAGGAAAGGCCATGTAACACAGTGGTGAACATGCCCTTTCCCAACTACTTTGGCACGTGTTGCAGCCATGAAATTATCAATCAATCAATCAATCAATGTTTATTTATATAGCCCTAAATCCCAAGTGTCTCAAAGGGCTGTACAAGCCACAACGACATCCTCGGTACAGAGCCCACATACGGGCAAGGAAAACTCACCCCAGTGGGACGTCAATGTGAATGACTATGAGAAACCTTGGAGAGGACCGCATATGTGGGTAACCCCCTATAAAGTTAATTATTATTTGCAAAAAATAAATAAAGTTAAAACAATATATATATATATATTACATATATATATATACATATATATATACATACATACATACATACATACATACATACATACATACATATATATATACATATATATATATATATATATATATATATATATATGTATATATATATATATATATATATATATATATATACATATATATATATATATATATATATATATATATATATATATATATATATATATATATATATATATATATATATATATATATATATATATATATATATATATATATATATATATATATATATATATATATAATTTTTGTATTTTATTTTTTAAACCTGGGACTTCCCGCGGGCCTGATTTTGGACACTGGTGGGCCGTAGTTTGGGGACCCCTGCTCTAAGCCTATGTCTAAGTCTAAGTCTAAAACGGGCAAAAAGAGTGTTGCCCTGCTTTCATCCGACCACTTTTTTGCAACCGAGCAGCAGATGGTCACACACACACACACACACACACACACACACACACACACACACACACACACACACACACACACACACACACACACACACACACACACACACACACACACACACACACACACACACACACACCAGAGGAGCAACCTCGCCTCCTCTCTCAACTTTCCTCAAATGTTCTCTCCTTGATTCATCCACTCATGCCTGCCTCCATCACACAGTGCTCACTTCAAAGTGTTTGACACAGCCAGCGGAGAGATTCCCTTCAAACACAAACACACACAAACACACACACACAAACACACACACGCACGCACACGCACGCACAGACGCAAACGCCCAAAATACATCTTTATCCTGCTCTGTAAGCATGTACGCGGCCCACTTCCACTTTCATTTATCTTCATGCGGCTCTCGCGTCTTCTTTTTTTTGTGTGGTGTAACCGGGAGAAAAACATCCACCTTGAAAACGAGCCTCGGGTGCGTCGTCCCAGCAGCCGTCTGAAGCATCTGCTGAGAGCTGTTGCCATGCACCCAAATGATGCGCCGGCTGGAAATGAAAATAAACAACCCACGCAGGAATCTATATATGTCCTCTATTTCAGGAGTCTCCCGCTGCACTGCCAAATGTGGATTCATGACAGGAAATCTCTTAAAGGACTTTCACCGCTTCTTCCCTGCCGTCCTCGCACGCTTTAAGGTCAGCAGCTGACACAAACAACGAGGGTTTCTTTAGGAATATCCCGCGCGGCCGACTATGAAGTCATCCCCTGAAAATGCACCAAGAGCCTCTGCCAGTTGTCAAACAGGCGCAGCAGACAGGAAACATGTTGGCTTGGCGAGCAGGCGGAGGTAAATACTTTCACCTTTTATAGACACGCCACAAAAAGCCACGTTTCCAAATGGTGGGTTCAAACGGGGGGACAGATGGGAGCGATGAATGACTTTTTGCACGCCAACTTTACGTTCCCATGACGTGCAACGTGCAGGGAGGCATGGCGGCAACTTCGTCTCGTGGCGGCACACGCACGAACCCACCCAAGTGGAGGAGATGGCGAGATCTTACCTTTGAGGTAGTTGACCTGCTTGGACTGCATGGAGAAGGTGCCCATCACAAGACCCATGTTGACCCGAGTGTGGCGTGCAATCAAGGCGTGGTGAAGTTAGTCCGTCAGCTGCTCATGCCGCCTGCTTCAACGCCACTACGCCTCGCATCTCCCGCCCCACGCTCTCAAAGTGTGTGCGTGGAAGAGAGTGAATGAACTCTTGCTCTGAAGCTACACCGCGACTGAAGCTGCCTCTCTCTCTCTCTCTCTCTCTCTCTCTCTCTCTATCCTCTCTCTCGCTCCTTCCGTCAGTCCCCCCGCGCCTCTTTATGCATCTTCTCCTCTCGCCGTCTGGCAAAGAGCGAAGCGTCGCACGCTGTTGCACAGTCTTACGACGGGGTTAGTGGTCTGAGAGCGGGGGTTGGGGTAAAGAAGGGAGACAAAAGATGTGAGGACTGCAGGGGGTAAAGTGTGCGTGGGCGGTTGTGACGGTGGAAAGTGTCAGGTTCAAACACCGATGACATCTATTAGACAAGACAAGAAGCAAAGAAATCAAACAGAGACAGGATTCAATTTAGCTCATGAGGAGAAACGTCTGGGCTGCAACTTAGTACAGTCTCTGACGAGGGAGTTCCACGCCTCCATTTTATTTGGGCATTTTCTGGTTACATAGCATTACATTACATTACATTACGCAGCTGCTCCTAAGGGGAGATGGTCATATAAGGGGAGATGGTCATAAATAGCTGTTGCACTCGGTCATAAACAGTTCAAAGACACGGTGTGAGGACTGCAGGTGGTAAAGTGTGCGTGGGCGGTTGTGACGGTGGAGAGTTTCAGGTTCAAACACCGATGACATCTATTAGACAAGACAAGAAGCAAAGAAATCAAACAGAGACAGGATTCAATTAAGCTCATGAGGAGAAACGTCTGGGCTGCAACTTAGCACAGTCTCTGATGAGGGAGTTCCACACCTTCACTTTTATTTGGGCATTTTCTGGTTACATAGCATTACATTACATTACGCAGCTGCTCCTAAGGGGAGGTGGTCATAAATAGCTGTTGCACTCGGTCATAAACAGTTCAAAGACACGGTGTGAGGACTGCAGGTGGTAAAGTGTGCGTGGGCAGTTGTGACCGTGGAAAGTGTCATGTTCAAACACTGACGACGTCTATTAGACAAGACAAGAAGCAAAGAAATCAAACAGAGACATGATTCAATTAAGCTCATGAGGAGAAACGTCTGGGCTGCAACTTAGAACAGTCTCTGACGAGGGAGTTCCACGCCTCCACTTTTATTTGGGCATTTTCTGGTTACATTGCATTACATTACGCAGCTGCTCCTAAGGGGAGGTGGTCATAAACCGCTGTTGCACTCGGTCGTAAACAGTTCAAAGAAAAGGTGCCTGGAGCAGTGTCAGGTCCTGCTTCCTTTCCGCTTTGTAGATCTCGGGTCAGGACAAGGTCTTGCTGTGGCTGTCAATAGATCAAAGAAACCGACACCTCCATGTCGCATCCCATCGCACACAGTGGAGTTTTACAAGCGTTTGGCTTTGATAAGATGGAAGACAGCTTTTGTCTTCTCGCAGGGGACCTGACCTCAATGGAACACAAAGTTGTGTGATAACTTCTATACTATTATTCTGAAGATGGGTTGGCACTCATCTGACCGCTTTTGTTTAATTGCAGAAGGCAACAATCCTTTCCCCACCTGAGTTAACGGGCATGAACCGCCGCGCTGCCCAAAGTCTGTCCCAGCTTGTTTGGGGAGAGCAGCTTGCTTTTTGTCAAACACACTACCCTAGTCATGCGAACGGACATGTTGCAATAGATACAGAACCAATGGGGAAGGGGTGGTAATGGAGAAACATATTTCACTACTTTGGCAGCACGGTGGTACAGGGGTGAGTGCATGTGCCTCACAATACCAAGGTACTTGGTTCGATCCCCGGGGCTCGGGGTCCTTCTGTGTGAGTTTGCATGTTCTCACCGCGACTGTGTGGGTTCCCTCCCTGTACTCCGGCTTCCTCCCACCTCCAAAGACATGTACCTGGGGATAGGCCCCTCCCACCTCCAAAGACATGCACCTGGGGATAGGCCCCTCCCACCTCCAAAGACATGCACCTGGGGATAGGCCCCTCCCACCTACAAAGACATGCGCCTGGGGATAGGCCCCTCCCACATCCAAAGACATGCACCTGGGGATAGGCCCCTCCCACCTCCAAAGACATGCACCTGGGGATAGGCCCCTCCCACCTCCAAAGACATGCACCTGGGGATAGGCCCCTCCCACATCCAAAGACATGCACCTGGGGATAGGCCCCTCCCACCTCCAAAGACATGCACCTGGGGATAGGCCCCTCCCACCTCCAAAGACATGCACCTGGGGATAGGCCCCTCCCACCTCCAAAGACATGCACCTGGGGATAGGCCCCTCCCACCTCCAAAGACATGCACCTGGGGATAGGCCCCTCCCACCTCCAAAGACATGCACCTGGGGATAGGCCCCTCCCACCTCCAAAGACATGCACCTGGGGATAGGTTGATTGGCCCTAGGGTGTGAGTGTGAATGTTAAAGTTCAAGTGCCAATGATAGTCACACACACACAAGTTGTTGTGAGATTATCATCCGCATTTGCCCCATCACCCTCACCCCCTGGGAGGTGAGGTTGAGCAGTGAGCAGCAGCGGTGGCCGCGCCCGGGATTCATTTTTGGTGATTTAACCCCCAATTCCAAGCCTTGATGCTGAGTGCCAAGCAGGGAGGTAATGGCTCCCATTTTTATAGTCTTTGGTATGACTCGGCCGGGGTTTGAACTCACAACCTACCCATCTCATTAGTACCATTGCCAAGTTTAATTAAACAGTGGTATTTCAGTTTGAGCACATGGTAAGATTAGGCCCCTTAGTTTGATATTCGCAGGTGGATTGGATCACTTCTCGTAGGAAAAGAGGCTCTAATTGGGACCTCGGAATGCAAAAGTGATAGCCCTACCCTTGAGGAAAGACTAAAGTTAAGTTAAAGTTAAAGGGCCAATGATAGTCACACACACACTAGGTGTGGCGAAATTATTCTCTGCATTTGACCTGTCACCCTTGATCACCCCCTGGGAGGTGAGGGGAGCAGTGGGCAGCAGCGGTGGTCGCGCCCGGGAATCATTTTTGGTGATTTAACCCCCAATTCCAACCCTTGATGCTGAGTGCCAAGCAGGGAGGTAATGGCTCACATTTTTATAGTCTTTAGTATGACTCGGCCGGGGTTTGAACTCACAACCTACCCATCTCAGGGCGGACACTCTAACCACTAGACCACTGAGTAGGTTATGTATACATATATATACACATATGTACACACACACACACACACACACATACACACATACATATTTATAGATGTATATGTAAGTAACACTAATACAAAGCCTCACATTAATGTCTGAATGCTAAAAACGTTATGACAGACCGCCTTAAAAAAGGAATACCATCCATCCATCTTCTTCCGCTTATCCGAGGTCGGGTCGCGGGGGCAGCAGCCTAAGCAGGGAAGCCCAGACTTCCCTCTCCCCAGCCACTTGGTGCAGCTCCTCCCGGGGGATCCAGAGGCGTTCCCAGGCCAGCCGGGAGACATAGTCTTCCCAACGTGTCCTGGGTCTTCCCCGTGGCCTCCTACCGGTCGGACGTGCCCTAAACACCTCCCTAGGGAGGCGTTCGGGTGGCATCCTGAGCAGATGCCCGAACCACCTCATCTGGCTCCTCTCCATGTGGAGGAGCAGCGGCTTTACTTTGAGCTCCTCCCGGATGGCAGAGCTTCTCACCCTATCTCTAAGGGAGAGACCCGCCACCCGGCGGAGGAAACTCATTTGGGCCGCTTGTACCCGTGATCTTGTCCTTTCTGTCATAACCCAAAGCTCATGACCATAGGTGAGGATGGGAACGTAGATCGACCGCTAAATTGAGAGCTTTGCCTTCCGGCTCAGCTCCTTCTTCACCACAACGGATCGATACAGCGTCCGCATTACTGAAGACGCCGCACCGATCCTCCTGTCCATCTCACCATCCACTCTTCCCTCACTCGTGAACAAGACTCCAAGGTACTTGAACTCCTCCACTTGGGGCAAGATCTCCTCCCCAACCCGGAGATGGCACTCCACCCTTTTCCTTCTATGGGAATGAAACAACAAAAAGGAATAGAATTTAAAAAATGTTTACTGAATGAGACACCCAGAATGTACATGAAAATAAAGAATGTGGGATTTACAATATTAACTATGAAGGATAAAACACTGAATATTGACAACATATGAACGTCACACCCGCTCTCCATCCACATATTTTACAATCAAGCCAAAAGCAACAAAAATGCAACAAACACAGTGAAATATGAACGCGAACGGTAAAAAAAACCCCACCTCCATTCTGATAAATGTGATAAATCACTAAGCTTTAGAACTTTGTTGTAAAAATCTCCTTCCACGTCTGTCCCTGACACCCACATTTCAGGCTCTGGAAACACTCTGTGGAAACACTCCCCACCCACACTGCTTGGTGCCTCGTCTGAGCTGCTGTGACTTACATTACCATAGTAACTAATTACATTACCATAGTAACTAATTAGATTACCACAGTGTGGGGAGGCGTGGCCGGCAGACCGACAGCGAGGCGGGGCATGCTAGGGCCGACCCCGAGATAATGGTGAGGAGGCGTGGCCGGCAGGCACTGAGTATTTATTATGAAATAAAACGAAGTCGCAAACCTGCTCCAGACATGTCTGTTCTTGGTGGTCCACAGAACCCAGACAGCAGTGAGAGACTGTCACACATAGTAACTAGTACATCATGCAAAAGTGCAGATTCCAACAATTGAAATTCTTAGTATAGTTGAAGACTTACGCTCATTATAAAACATGAGTGCACTTCATAATGGCAGCTACACTTTACATCTTACACATCTAAAAAAAATGTTCCCGAATGTCCGGTGGGCCAGATGGAAAAGCTTAACGGGTCGCATGCGGCCCCCCGGGCCTTCATTTTCCCAGGTCTGGACTAGACCGGGGTGAGACAAAGTAATTAATAGTCATAACAATATTACTATTGCACCAATGCATTATCAGTAGGGTAGAACTAAGTGGTCTCACCACGGTCTAAAGTCAAACCCAGCTCACGTTCCCTATTAGTGAGTAAAAAATACAAGTCTTTAATCAGGGTTTCTACAGGCATTAATCAGGGTTTCTACAGGTATTAATCAGGGTTTCTACAGGCATCAGCAAATCCAATTGAATGCCTTTTAATGCCATTTTTATTGCCACTTAAAAGTAATCAAATGCCCGTGTCCTACCGCGTATGATTATTAAATATAGTCAAAAGGTTACAACTTGCATTTGACCTTGGTAATCTTCATTAGTTGAAGGTTTACATTAACTGTTACTATCCAGTGAATTGGAATTGGCTCGCAAGACTGTTTCATCCGAGAATGTATTTCTATTTACCGTATTTCCTTGAATAGCCGCAGGGGCGCTAATTAATTTAAAACCTCTTCTCACTCCTGCGCTTACCAAAACCATGCGGAATGGGCAAGCATGCGCTAATTATTTTAAAACCTCTTCTCACTCCGGCGCTTACCTTATCATGAAAAGCACATTTAATAAAAAAAACGTTATTATGATCTTACCTTTACTTGTAAATGATGTCCATGTGCAGCTGCTTCTGATCAAAGGCAGTCTTTCTTATCTTTCTTCAGTTTTAAAAGTCTCTGGAGATATTCCTTTAATTATTACCTCCTGCTTCGATTGAAAGTCCAGTTTAGAAAACGGTTTTATTTTAGATATGTAATCCTCCATGGTAAAAGTGCAAGCAAACAATCGCTGCTCATGCTTGCTGCTTGTTGTCTTCTTCTGCAGTACCTGTCTCCTGCAGTACTGGTAGTCGCAAGAAGGATCACTAGCGCCCTCTACCACCAGGAGGCGGGAGTCATTTAATGACTCATATTTGACCCGGCGGAAGTGCCAAGCATGCGCTATTTATTTTGCGAAACGAGTTTGACCCGGCTGTAATTCTAGGCCGGTGAATACTATATTCCCGGCGCCAATTCAAGGAAATACGGTATTTATTTTTCTGTAGTGGTAGTTGGACAGTTGTGTTGGCTTTGTTGGTCATGCCAAAAAAAAATGTTGGCCCAGTTAACTGCCGTCTGTCTTTAATGGCCGACTTGTGACTAGCTGATAGCGTGTGTGGTTTTACTGCGTACCACATGCCGCAGAACGCCACTTTGGGTTTACTGACACTTTTGCCGACATTTGTAGTTTCCCATTCTCCCTGACATTCATTTTCCTGGCTTTTGCTACAGCATGAGTACGTTCACAGGATGTACGATACCAAGCATCCGACCGTAGACAACAGCCAATTAAAATGTTCTGCCTGGCTATCATCACACCGTGATGCTCCGGCCCTCTAAATAAATGATTTTCAACTAGGGATGTCCGATAATGGCTTTTTGCCGATAGCCGATATTCCGATATTGTCCAACTCTTTAATTACCGATACCGATATCAACCGATACCGATATCAACCGATGTATGCAGTAGTGGAATTAACACATTATTATGCCTGATTTGGACAACCAGATAAGGTACTTTTTAAAAAAAATTATAAAATAAAATAAGACAAATAAATTAAAAATATTTTCTTGAATAAAAAAGAAAGTAAAACAATATAAAAACAGTTACATAGAAACTAGTAATTAATGAAAATGAGTAACATTAACTGTTAAAGGTTAGTACTATTAGTGGAGCAGCAGCACGCACAATCATGTGTGCTTACGGACTGTATCCCTTGCAGACTGTATTGATATATATTGATATATAATGTAGGAAGCAGAATATTAATAACAGAAAGAAACAACCCTTTTGTGTGAATGAGGAGGGAGGTTTTTTGGGTTGGTGCACTAATTGTAAGTGTATCTTGTGTTTTTTATGTTGATTTAATTAAATAAAAAAAAATTAATAAAAAACCGATACCGATAATTTCCGATATTACATTTTAACGCATTTATCGGCCGATATTATCGGACATCCCTATTTTCAACCTTTTTTGGCACACCACCAGCAGAAATCATTAAAAGACTAAACTCAGTTGACAGTAAAAAGTCGTTGTCGCAATTGTATCAACCGATACCGATATCAACCGATATATGCAGTCGTGGAATTAACACATTATTATGCCTAATTTGGACAACCAGGTATGGTGAAGATAAGGTACTTTTTAAAAAAATAAATAAAATAAGATAACTAAATTAAAAACATTTTCTTGAATAAAAAAGAAAGTAAAACAATATAAAAACAGTTACATAGAAACTAGTAATGAATGAAAATGAGTAAAATGAAGTGTTAAAGGTTAGTACTATTAGTGGAGCAGCAGCACGCACAATCATGTGTGCTTACGGACTGTATCCCTTGCAGACTGTATTGATATATATTGATATATAATGTAGGAAGCAGAATATTAATAACAGAAAGAAATGGGGGGAGGGAGGTTTTTTGTGTTGGTGCACTAATTGTAAGTGTATCTTGTGTTTTTTATGTTGATTTAATAAAAAATAAAAAAAAATAAAAAATAAATAAAAAAAACAAACGATGCAGATAATTAAAAAAAACGATACCGATAATTTCCGATATTACATTTTAACGTATTTATCGGCAGGCCGATATTATCGGACATCCCTATTGGATATGACTTTAAACTTTAACCAAGCATGCATCACTATAGCTCTTGTCTCAAAGTAGGTGTACTATCACCACCTGTCACATCACACCTTTACTTATTTGGACTTTGTTGCTGTTTTCCTGTGTGTAGTGTTTTACTTCTTGTCTTGCGCTCCTATTTTGCTGGCTTTTTCTCTTTTTTCGGTATTTTCCTGTAGCAGTTTCATGTCTTCCTTTGAGCGATATTTCCCGCATCTACAAACTTTTTTAGCCCCATGCGGCCCTCAAGTCAAAAGGTTTGAAGACCCCTGACTAGGGTTGTCCCTATACCAATATGTTGGTACCAAAACGTATTGCGATAATTTGATACTTTTCTAAATAATGGGGACCAAAAAAAATGGCATTATTGGCTTTATTTGAACAATAAATCTTATGGTGCATTAAACATATGTTTCTGTGGAGGGAGGTGTGGCCGGCGCGCCTGCAGGAGCAAAGGTCACCGCCTCTGTCTGTGGTGCTGAGGAGCACCATCGGATGGGGGCGGGGCATGTGCTGACGGCGAGACACAGCTGACAGGTGATTAGATTTCCCAGGTGGTACGTGTTAATCTAATCATCTGTTGTCTTTAACAGTCGGCGGCCGAGAGCAGGAGGAGAGAGAGGATACGGACGTGACTGAGAAGTCACGTTCTGCTGGAGAAAGACTTTGACAAAAATCTATGCACATTAGAACTTTGTTAAAACTGCACGCTTGGCTCCTGTGTCGTGTCTACAGTGGAATTTCTAGGAAGCAACTTCTACACTTTCTTATTGTCCTTAAATAAAATAGTCAACATACTAGACAACTTGTCTTTTAGCAGTGAGTAAGGAAACAAAGACTCCTAATTTAGCTGCTGACGTATGCAGTAACATATTGTGTCATTTATCATTCTGTTATTTTGTCAAAATTATGAGGGACAAACTGTAAAAATGGATTATTAATCTACTTGTTCATTTACTGTTAATATCTGCTTATTTTCTGTTTCAACATGTTCTATCTACACTTCTGTTCAAATGTAATAATCACTTATTCTTCTCTTCTTTGATACTTGACATTAGTTTTGGATGATACCACAAATTTAGGTATCGATCCGATACCAGGTAGTTACAGAATCATACAATGCTCATAATTGAAGTCTGCATGTGTCCAGGGACGTATTTCCTGAGTTTATAAACATAATGTAAATTTTAAAAAAAATTAAAAAAAAGATTTTCTGATGCTAAACAAATCGATGTAATCATCGTAGTATCGACTGGATACGCTCCTGTACTTGGTATCATTACAGTGGATGTCAGGTGTAGATCCACCCATGGCATTTGTTTACATTGTGATGGCGGTGAGCTATTGTATCCTCCTACGGTGTGTAGTGAAGCATGTTTAGCTATTCCTCGTCCTCCAGTGATAATGATACATGTAAGAAACTTACTGTATTTTTCGTCATGGAGGCGAGGATTAGTGATTTAGAAGTGGACGTTCACCGCTAACTAGCTAGCCATGTCTTAAAGCAGCTCTTCCTGAGGGTGTTTCAGTGTTATAACTTCACCTTTATCTTTACTTTTTATACCATTCTCCCTTTTCTGTCTACACACTGTGTCTGCTTGTAAGTACTCTGTGTGTGCGCGCTGCCGAACATGCTCCTCTGCTAGTATAACCAGCAATGCCATCACGTCATGCCCGTTAAAACAAAAGCGGTACTTTTTAAAGGCAGTTTAGTACCGAATATGACTCATTGGTATCGTGGTACTAGACTAGTACCGGTATACCGTACAAGCCTACCCCTGACGTTGAGCAACACAATTCTCAGCATAGATTTGTTGCTAGGCAGAGATTGAAGAGCTCAGTCAAAAAAAGCGACATATGCAAGCTATGTCTACCAAGGAAACCACCAGAAAACACCTAATGAGGAAAAACAGCCGCAGCAGTTGAATGTCTACTCTGTATTCTATACAAAAGGTAAACAGCTTTGAGTCGGCCGGGAAAGTTAACGTTATCATCATCACCGTTGTGGTTTTAGTCCAGCAAATGGATTAAAAGGTGAGGCAGAGAGCGGCCATCTAGGCCAGTGAGGGCGCCATCAGGTGGTGACACTTTCATGTGCAGCTATTGGCTGCCAATCAAAGCCAGCCACACGGCAGCGGCGAGGGAGGCGTGGAAGGCCGAGAGCTGCCAAGAGCGACTTCATGATGACTTGTTTGCAGCAGCACGTCCCAAAACACAGTTCCACTTTTTGCTTGTTTTATTTTCCTTTCCACACAAGCCAACAATCTGCTTCCTGCGAGAGCACAACACAAACATGCTCCAAGGCACAGTGGAAACTTCTTCAACATTTTTACTAAACCAATTCTGTAATATGATTGTTCTTGTTTGCAGACGACATCCTTTTTTTTCTTCCTCTGTGCAAAGCCTTTTTTTCCGTTGTTTTATATCGCAGTAAAACTTCACTGCAGCCGTCCTCTGTGTTTATGTAGCGACATCTTCCAGTTCTTCTCATTCTACCCTTCAACTCCCTCCTCTACAAAAGCCTACAAATAACAATAAAACAAGATTTGTTTGCGTTTGCAGAACTTCTTGCTCGATAGCACAAACCCTGTTGTGTAAATGCTAAATAAAAACAGAATACAACGATTTGCAAATCCTTTTCATCTTATATTCAATTGAATAGACTGCAAAGACAAGATGTTTAACGTTCCAACTGCTAAATTTTGTTGTTTTTTGCGAATATTAGCTCATTTGGAATATGATGCCTGCAACATGTTTCAAAAAAGCTGGCACAAGTGGCAAAAAAGACTGAGAAAGTTGAGGAATGCTCATCAAACACTTATTTGGAACATCCCACAGGTGAACAGGCTAATTGGGAACAGGTGGGTGCCATGATTGGGTATAAAAGTAGATTCCATGAAATGCTCAGTCATTCACAAACAAGGATGGGGTGAGGGTCACCACTTTGTCAACAAATGCCTGAGCAAATTGTTGAACAGTTTAAGAACAACCTTTCTCAAGCAGCTATTGCAAGGAATTTAGGGATTTCACCATCTACGCTCCGTAATATCATCAAAGGGTTCAGAGAATGTGGAGAAATCACTGCAGGTAAGCAGCTAAGCCCGTGACCTTCCATCCCTCAGGCTGTACTGCATCAACAAGCCACATCAGTGTGTAAAGGATATCACCACATGGGCTCAGGAACACTTCAGAAAGCCACTGTCAGTAACTACAGTTGGTTGCTACATCTGTAAGTGCAAGTTAAAACTCTCCGATGCAAAGCGAAAACCGTTTATCAACAACACCCAGAAACGCCGTCGGCTTCGCTGGGCCTGAGCTCATCTAAGATGGACTGATACAAAGTGGAAAAGTGTTCTGTGGTCTGACGAGTCCACATTTCAAATTGTTTTTTGGAAACTGTGGATGTCGTGTCCTCCGGACCAAAGAGGAAAAGAACCATCCGGATTGTTCTAGGTGCAAAGTGTAAAAGGCAGCATGTGTGATGGTATGGGGGTGTATTAGTGGTCAAGACATGGGTAACTTACACATTTGTGAGGGCACCATTAATGCTGAAAGGTACATACAGCTTTTGGAGCAACATATGTTGCCATCCAAGCAACGTTACCATGGACGCCCCTGCTTATTTCAGCAAGACAATGCCAAGCCACGTGTTACATCAACGTGGCTTTGTAGTAAAAGAGTGTGGGTACTAGGCTGGCCTGCCTGTAGTCCAGACATTGAAAATGTGTGGCACCTGCAATAGCAGAAGGGAGACCCCCGGACTGTTGAACAACTTAAGCTGTACATCAAGCAAGAATGGGAAAGAATTCCACTTCAAAAATGTGTCTCCTCACTTCCCAAACCTTTACTGAGTGTTGTTAAAAGGAAAGGCCATGTAACACAGTGGTGAACATGCCCTTTCCCAACTACTTTGGCACGTGTTGCAGCCATGAAATTCTAGGTTAATTATTATTTGCAAAAAAATAAATAAAGTTTATGAGTTTGAACATGAAATATGTTGTCTTTGTAGCATATTCAACTGAATATGGCTTGAAAATTATTTGCAAATCATTGCATTCCGTTTATATTTACATCTAACACCATTTCCCAACTCATATGGAAACAGGGTTTGTATAATAAATCCTTGAACATTACCGCCCTCTGGTGTCTGTTGACGTCATCTCCCTTAGTCAAACCATAACAGTTGGCATTTTATCACAGGAAAGGTTTAGCCTCTAGAATGGAACCTAGGTGGGTGACCTCATCTTTTGCGCCTTTTGTGTATGAAAATAGACCTGAATAGACCCGCTCATCGGCAGTGCGCCTTGTAATCCGGTGCGCCCCATGGTCCGGAAAATAGGGTAAATATGGTGTGCATGGCGTACGATATCTTTGTGTTGACATTGTCCTGTCGGTCATGGCAGACATGAGGTAGTTGTTGGTGCAAAAGTTGGCACATGTTGGAGACGCCGCCCGCCTTGTCAGGATCACTGAGATCAACCCTCGCCCACATCCCTTCCAGTCATTCAATCTGTCGCTTGGGATGACTCAGACCACACCACAGATCCTTGTTGCTCCATCTCCTCCTTCTTCATCTTCACCTCCAAATTCTCCCCCTCAGATTTGCAAGCAGACTAAGCGGCCATGTTTGTTATTCACAGCCACCGTCCTGTAGTGTAAACTAATGGATGATGAGGAGGCGCTCGGCCCCTCATCAGCATTCACGAGGATGCTCAGCAGGCTGGACGGCGTAGCAGCACATGTCGCACTTAACGACTCGGAACACGTCTGGATTCCCTCCAAACCAGAAGGACCTGTTGCTGTCGTCGAGCATATTTCACCCACATACATCATTATTTCCCTCACGTCCACGCTAGACTATTCCACAGATGTCTGAACACAAATGAAATATGTACGACTTTCTGTCTGCCGAGCTAAGAAGCATGAAATTATTGATCTGGCGTGCCTGCTGATGAATGGCTTTTTGCTTTTTAAACCAACGGGTATCTCTCTCTCGCCCTCGCTCTCTCTCTCAGCCCGATTAAACGCTGTGATGCCTGAGGATATCACGACCTTCAATTGAACTGTGGAATTAGACGCTGGTTTCAGTTTCACTTTGGTCATTTTACCCGAAGAGCTCGGCAACACTTCATTTGGCCCCCTAAATCAAACTTGACAGCATTGCATGAGTTCAACAGACTTATTTAAAGGGGAACTGCACTTTTTGCCTACTGTTCACAATCTTTATCAATCAATCAATCAATCAATCAATGTTTACTTATACAGATTCAGATTCAGATAGGTCTTTATTGTCATTGCACAAGTACAACAAAACTTTGTTTTCAGCCAAAGCCGTTGAAGATGAGACAAACAAACAGTGTACAGGGTTACAGAACAGGAACGCTGATGGGTCGCCATTTTAAGGCGCCCCGTAAAAGATGGGAAAAAGGTAAAACTCTGGGGAAAAAGATGAGTAAAAAAAATACAATCTAGACTGGGCTCCTAAGGGGGTCTAGTCTGGAGAGGGAAAAAACCTCCATGCCATGCACACATAAACATGTTACATTTAATCACGACAAACTCGCAACAGAGGGGCAGGGAGTTGGGACCCTGGAGGTCGACTGCTGCTATAACAAATAAATGATAAATGGGTTATACTTGTATAGAGCTTTTCTACTCAAAGCGCTTTGACACTATTTCCACATTCACACACACATTCACACACTGATGGCGGGAGCTGCCATGCAAGGCGCTAACCAGCAGCCATCAGGAGCAAGGGTGAAGTGTCTTGCCCAAGGACACAACGGACGTGACTAGGATGGTAGAAGGTGGGGATTGAACCCCAGTAACCAGCAACCCTCCGATTGCTGGCACGGCCACTCTACCAACTTCGCCACGCCGCCCCTATGAAGCGCTGCCAGCCGTCCATCACCCCGAAGGGGAATCAAGCGGTGGTGAAGACGTGGGGTACGGGAGGGGGGCTGTGTGCGTGTGTGCCCAATTTTCTTGGGTGTGATGATGTAATGTTTTTTTATAGACTGAGGCCGATCTGCAAAAGTTCGACTCCAAGTGTCGTTGAGGAGGGAGGGAGGTCAAAAGCGTCCATCGTTGAGGTGTCCTCGGGTGTGTTTTTCAGAACAACCTGGTCTTGAGTCAAGGCCATTCGAGGGAGTCAAATCGTAGATTAGGATGTTTGTTTTCCACGAGCAGACAAAACAATGACTTGTCTGTTCTATTTGTCCATGCTGGCTTCTATATAGCCCTAAATCACAAGTGTCTCAAAGGACTGCACAAGCCACAACGACATCCTCGGCTCAGATCCCACATCAGGGCAAGGAAAAACTCAACCCAGTGGGATGACAATGAGAAACCTTGGAGGGGCTCTGGGAATCACTAATAAGTCGGAGTTCTTTAAAGGCAGATTTCTTGCCGGGACTTATGGTACAATACAATCAGCAAGAGAGGTGTCAGGTTCAAACACTGATGACATCTATTAAACAAGACAAGAGGCAAAGAATCAAACAGAGACAGAATTAAATTTGGACTCAATATTGAGGAGAAACATGGCGACTGTACTCTCTGTACAGTCAAAAGATTGCACTCCTCCTTCTTTATTTGACTTTCTCCCCCCACCTGACCACAGCTGCTTCCAGAGGGAAGTGGGTCGTAAACAGCGTTGCCTTTGGTTACCCAACAGTTCCAAAGAAGAGGTCGTAAAATAGTTCAAAAAGAGTTCCATAAAATTGTTCAAAGAGAGCTCCATAAAATAGTTCAAAAAGGGTTCGTAAAATACTTCTAAAAGAGTTTGTCTGGAAGTTGAGCAGATCCTGCCATATGTCCGCTTTGAAGTCACGGTGGAGTTTTACGAGCCTTCTTCCTCCTGGTAGGCCTCAAAGACAGCCCCTGTCCTTTTGCCTGGAACTCATTTCATCACAAGGTTTTTTGTGATAACTTACAAACAATTATTCTAACAATAGGATGGAGCTAGACCGTGTAGTATTTTATATGTGAAAGATGAAAGATATGACGAATAAATAAAAGTTAATAAAAGTCAGCTTACAGGAGAGCCAATTCTTCCTCTATTCCGCCCATAAAATCCCGTGAATAGCCATTCAAAAAGCGCCAACAATACTCCTTTTAAATTTTGTGATTGGAATATTAACCAAGTATTAGTGATATTGTTATTTTAAGCGCTAACGTAGACAAACTATTCATAGCGGCGCCGTGATCACTCCCGTGTGTCCCTAGGTTTACATCATCGAGTGGTCTGCTGTTTCCTCGCTTCCCTGCTCCTTGGAAATGTATCCTAGATCATAAATCCTGCATCTCACCTGGACAGAAGAAGTCTGAATAGGTATTCCAACAAGTTGGGACACTTTGACAGCCATTTAGGACTCAAAACTGGTGAGAATGACATGAAAAGACGCTTGGTCCCCCGCCACCCCGTTTCTTTGTGAGGATTATGAGACATTTTTCATCCAAATGGGAATATATGAACATCCCAGCAGTCTGCATCCAAATGACAGCAGACCTTGTACAGTAAGTGTTGTTTTATTATGTTTGTTGGCTCTCATGAAGTCTGCAGTGAGTAATAATCAGTGATGAAGAAGAAAAGATACAATAGCTCACCAGCGTCAAAATGTAAACAAACGCCATTGGTGGATCTACACCTGACATCCACTGTAATGATACCAAGTACAGAAGTGTATCTTTTTTTTTTTTTTTTTTTTTTTTAATACACTGTAGCACTTTGAGGTTGTTTACTCAATGTAAAGTGCTTTTTTTTTACAAATAAAATCTATTATTATTATTATTGTATCTAGTCAATATTACTATGATTAAATCGATATGTTTTAGCATCACAAAATATATATATATGTATTTTTTTATTCCTATTATGCTTATAAACTCAGTAAATACATCCCTGGACCCATGAGAATTTAAATTATGACCAATGTGTGATCCTGTAATTACTTGGTATCGGATCGATACCTAAATTTGTGGTATCATCCAAAACTAATGTAAAGTATCAAAGAAGAGAAGAATAAGTGATTACTACATTTTAACAGAAGTGTAGATAGAACATGTTAAAACATAAAATAAGCAGATATTAACAGTAAATGAACAAGTAGATTAATAATCCATTTTTACAGCTTGTCCTTAATAATGTGTGTGGGGGGGGGGGCATAATGTTGTAACAAATAATATTTCTATTAAATAGGCTTTACTTTGCATTTTAATTAACGTGGGATTATTTTTTGTATTTAGAAACAATAGTACCAACTTTTTTTTTTTTTCTCCAACATTTGTGGCACTGGCGTGGCGAATGTGACAACCAGCTTTTTACTACATTGAGTATTGTCAATGAGATGCATGGTTTTTTTCCCCCAAAAAGAAGAAAAGATTTTTTTTTTTTAAACTTTTTCAGTTAATTTGTATTTCCTTAGTTAGAATATAGCAGTAGCGCTGTAGCCTGCATGAGCATGTAGACACCAGCAGCTAACACTTACTCCTATGCTTAGCAGAAGGAATTTAGTAAAAAAGTCAAATAAAAAATAGATAGGTGTTGGAGTTCCTGATTTGCTGAATAATTAAATGTATTTAAGGCAGGACATTGCAGCTACAAGCCAGTGTTGTTATGTCCTAACAGTGTTTCTGCTGACCTCTTGTGGTCAACATGGCAACAATGGAAGCATCAAGAAGAGGGAAGGGTTTATGTTAAGTCTGAAGGATTGTTCCTATGATTTAAATGCTGGGGGGCTGGAGGCTATCCCAGCTGTACACCTCATCCCGGGGCCAACCCAACATTCACACTCACATTCACACACAAGGGCCAGTTTGGTGTCGCTAGTCAGCGTGGACCCCGACTTACACAAGTTGAAAAACTTATTCGGGTGTTACCACTATTAAAGTGGGTGACATTGTTATCACCAGGAAAGATGAGGTCACCTACCTAGGTTCCATTCTAGAGGCTAATCTTTCCTGTGATAAAATGGCAACCAAGGTAATCAAAAAGGTCAACCAACAAACGAGATTTCACAGAATATCCTCTCTGGTCAACAAAAGCACCTTGAGGATTCTGGCGGGAACTCTCGTTCAACCCTTTTTCCATTACGCATGCACCTCCTGGAAAAGAACCATCCAGATTGTTCTAGGCGCAAAGTGTAAAAGGCAGCATGTGTGATGGTATGGGGGTGTATTAGTGGCCAAGACATGGGTAACTTACACATCTGTGAAGGCACCATTAATGCTGAAAGGTACATACAGCTTTTGGAGCAACATATGTTGTTACCATGGACGCCCCTGCTTATTTCAGCAAGACAATGCCAAGCCACGTGTTACATCAATGTGGCTTCATAGTAAAAGAGTGCGGGTACTAGACTGGCCTGCCTGTAGTCCAGACATTGAAAATGTGTGGCACCTAAAATATGAGAAGGGAGACCCCCGGACTGTTGAACAACTTAAGCTGTACATCAAGCAAGAATGGGAAATAATTCCACTTCCAAAATGTGTCTCCTCACTTCCCAAACCTTTACTGAGTGTTGTTCAAAGGAAAGGCCATGTAACACAGTGGTGAACATGCCCTTTCCCAACTACTTTGGCACGTGTTGCAGCCATGAAATTCTAATTTAATTATTATTTGCACACAAAAAATACAGTTTATGAGTTTGAACATGAAATATGTTGTCTTTGTAGCATATTCAACTGATTATGGCTTGAAAAGGATTCACAAATCATTGTATTCTGTTTATATTTACATCTAACACAATTTCCCAACTCATATGGAAACGGGGTTAGTAGTTATTATCAATTGTGCTGAAGTTGTACTTTTCTAACCTGAGCACCATCAAGAATCCCCATAAAAATACTTTCTTTAAGCTCAACAACTTGACCGAAATATCTTCTTGAGGCTGTAAAACAAAATGACATCTGTGCACGTGTTCATTTCTCTAATTGTGGAACTGACCCCAGGTGCGACTATCCGTCAGTCTGAAGTGTTGTTCTGTGGACGATGCAAGGGTTGATCCGGCCTCCCCCGAGAGCCATTTTTATGCCTGAGTTATCACGGCTTTGTGTTTTGGAGTCAACATTCCCCGCGTGCCATATGGCGCTTAAAAGTGACAGGACAGCACAAACAAATGCACACATCAAAGCGCGGCGACACATTAGCAGTCCGACACACACTTCAATCCTCTCCTTTGTCCGCCTCCGCCACATCCATCCTACTTACCCTCCTTGGCAGAATACTAAAAAAGTGCCGTTTGGTCCCACGGGGGCTCTAACGGAGGAAGACGTTGCTGAATATTTCATGTGGCACTTTATAAAGACGCCTGCACGTTTATGTCGTCGCCGCGGACGCTCAAATCCGAAACGGCCGTCCTTCATCACCGCTCGCGAGAGGGGCTGCCTCATCAGCAGGACTCACGGGTGACCATTCCTTCTCATCGACAACATGGAGGGCATGGTGGGTAGGGATGATGTTTGATAAGAAATGATCGAGTTCGAGCCCATTATCGAATCCTCGTATAGAACCGATTCCTTATCGATTCTCTTATTGAATCCAGATAGGTTGTTGTATATGGACAAAAACACAATATTTGGTTTAACAAAAGCTCACTTTTATTTTATGAGAAGAAAAAAATTTTTTAAAAATTAATAAATAAATATTGACTGTTACCCCCCCAAAAAAAAAAAAAAATATTGACTGTTGTTACCCAAATTTTATTAAGTGGGATTTTTCAGAAAAACAAATATATACAGTAACACAAAAACAACATGTCTCTTTGATCACTATAGGTGTATAAATAATAGTATAGTGTTAAATAAAATCAGTCCCTTGGGCACAAAACTGAAAATAATACAGCTCTCCAAAAAGTGCACTCCTGCTGCTATTGGAACATACTAAGTACACACACTATGACACTAAGAACACCACAGTCATCAATCAACAATTCTTCCCCCCTTACATGAGAGCGAAGCCTGGCAATAATTCTGCCCTCACTATACGTGTTGAGCTTATACAGCTTGGCAGACAGCTAACAAACAATCCAAAGCACATTCATCCATTTAGGCTTTTTATTGTTGTTGATCTTGCTTTGTCTTTTCCTATCTTTACTTTTGTCTTGCACTGGACTGTTATTTTTTATTTTTTTAAATTGAAATACACACAATGACAAATGTATAAGCTGTGTGATTCAATTAACATACTGAAATGTAATACACAATATGTAAATATTAGCTTCACACAAATATACAGTATTATCATCAAACAAATACTGCTGAGTGTTGAAACTATTTCGATGGTGGAAATACACGACCGGCAGCCATTTTAAGTCCTCAAAACATCCATTGAAACAGTGCACAAAAATCGTTTTTCAATAAACATCTTAGTATCAAACTTAAACACTTTCCATCTTAATATGGAGTTACATAAACAAGTTAAACAGTTTACTTACAGACTTATCTTTTCCAAGGCTTGTAAGAGCTAACACAACTTGTCTACTCCTCAATTGTCTCAACCCGGAAGTGCCCAAACTAATGACGCGTAGTATTTTCATATGGCCACAAGGTGTCAGTAAGAGTCTACAATCAAATGGGCATAACATTGCAGGTCCCACAGGGCATTTCCTGTACGTGGGAAGGGATTCGTTCCCAGGGATTCGAATAAAGAACCAACTCTCTTTCTTTACTATAGTGGCCTCGATAACGGGAACCGGTTCTCAAAAAGGGATTCGAGTCCATGGAGTCGGTTCTTTTCTTATCGAACAACCGGGAGAACCGATTTCGAACATCATCCCTAATGGTGAGTTAAAAAAGAAAATGAAACACAGGATGTTAACTTGATGTCTTCTGCTGTAAAAATATAACATGCAATACAAAGATGCAGTACTGTTTCAGAGTGGAGATTTAACTAGGGGGCGCCCCAGAGTTGAGAGGGGAAAAAATGATTGATGCACGTTGTTATTTGACACGCTCAACAGGCGAGATATCGGCCTCCCTGTAGCACAGGCCTGGCAATTATTTTGATTCGGGGGCCACATTTACAGAAAAAAATGTGTCTGGGGGCCGGTATATCTATTTTTAGGCACACTAATACAAAACCTTACAATAATGTCTGATTGAATGCTAAAAACGTTATGACAGACCGCCTTAAAAAACGTCATAGAATTTTACATTTTTCTATGAAAGATAAAACACTGAATATTGACAAAATATGAACGTCACACCCCCTTTCCATCCACATATTTTACAATCAAGTGAAACGCAACAAAAATGCAACACAAACAGTGAAATATGAACGCGAAGGGTACAAAATAAACCCGCCTACAATCTGATACATCTGATATGTCACTAAGCTTTAGAACTTTCCGCGTCTGTGGAAACGCTTCCCGCCCACACTGCTTGGTGCCTCGTCTGAGCTGCTGTGACGTAGATTACCATAGTAACTCATTAGATTACCATAGTAACTCATTAGATTACCATAGTAACTAGTATATCATCCAAAAGTGCAGATTTGAAGCATGTAAAGACTTAGTATAGTTGAAAACTTCCGGTCATTATAAAAGATGAGTGCACATCATAATGGCAGCTACACTTTACATCTTAAAGATGTAAAATAAATATTTGGGAATGTCCGGAGGGCCAGATTGAAAAGCTTCACGGGCCGCATGTGGCCCCCGGGCCTTCATTTGCCCAGGTCTGTTATAGAGATACAACCATTGTGAATCTAAGATTTAGTCTGAGTAATAACACGATTATTACGCAATTATAAAATCACAGACATTCCTTAGAAATGTAGATGTTAGTTATTACGAGGGTTGTCTCGATACCATTATTTTGGTACCGGTACCAAAATATATTTTGATACTTTTCTAAATGAAGGAGACCACAAAAAATGGCGTTATTGGCTTTATTTTAACAACAAATCTTAGTGTACATGAAACATATGTTTATTATTGCAATTTAGTCCTGAAATAAAATAGTGAACATACTAGACAACTTGTCTTTTAGTAGTGAGGTGAAGGCACTACTGGGACACAAGCCGGTGAAGGATCGCCCTCACCTTCTAGTTTGTGTGAAGCCACAGCTCTGTAATCACTCCGAAACTCCCAGAGTGTTCAACAATAAAGTAATATTTCTGCACATTTGAATTATTCTATTACATTTTATTTTATAACTCCCCCCCTTGTAACACAGTGGTAAAAATGCCCCTGTGACAACTATTTTGCAATGTGTTGCTGCCATTAAATTCTAAGTTCATGATTATTTGCAAAAAAAAAAAAAGAAGTTTCTCAGTGTTAGACTGACCATACGTCGTCTTTTCACCGGACATGTCCTCTTTTGCGGGGCTGTCCGGGCGGAGTTTCTTAAATGCCTCAAATGTCCGGCATTTTGAGTCAGGGTTGTGTGTATTTTCAATGTACGTCCAGGGTTAAGAAGGGGTTAAAAACATAACAAATTGTGAAGGTGTGCGCACGCAGCAGCATCGGTGAGGGTGGGGCAGAGACAGAGAGAGCGAGAGAGTGGATTGATTGATTGATATACTTGCCAACCCTCCTGATTTTCCCGGGAGACTCCCGAACTTCAGTGCCCCTCCCGATAATCTCCCGGGGCAACCATTTTCCCCAATTTCTCCCCATTTCCACCCAGACAACAATATTGTGGGCGTGCCTTAAAGGCACTGCCTTTGCGTGCCGGCCCAGTCACATAATATCTACGGCTTTTCACACACGCAAGCGAATGCAAGTCATACTTGGTCAACAGCCATACAGGTCACACTGAGGGTGGCCGTATAAACAACGTTAACACTGTTACAAATATGCGCCACACTGTGAACCCACACTAAACAAGAATGACAAACACATTTCGGGAGAACATCCGCACCGTAACACAACATAAACACAACAGAACAAATACCCAGAACCCCTTGCTCCTTGGGGACGCTACAATATACACCCCCGCTACTGTTTTAAAGGCCCACGGCACATTCTAAAAATACTATTAAAATAAACAAAAACATAACAAAAGTGAAGTAAAAAAGCTTAAAGGTTAAATGTAATTTAGAAAAAGTTGCAATGTTGACTAATAAAACAAAGCTGGTTTTTTTTCTTTCAAACTGTCATTGCTCAAAACATAATATTGAATCAAAATCAATGTTATTCTGAATTATTGACCTATCCAAGGTTCCCATTACTTCACATCAAATATTACACTAAGAAAAATATTTTTGGTGGAAGATTTTGCATATTTTGTGTGTTTGCCATAAAAAACATAGTTTTGTTTGACAAAAAAAGGGCGGAAAAAAAACAAAAAAAAACTGACAAAAACTAAAACATTTTGAATGAGGAATAGATGTGAAGTTGACGTAGACTCCAGGGATTTAAGCGTTAAATATAAAATGTATGTATGCCCTGACTAGGGATGATGTTTGATAAGGAATTATCGAGTTTGAGTCTATTATGGAATCCTCTTATCGAACCCATTCCTTATGGATTCTCTTATGGAGTCCAGATAGGTTGTTGTACATGGAAAAAAACACACAATATTTGGTTTAACAAAAGCTCACTTTTATTATATAAGAAAACAATTTAATCTAATAAATAAATAAATATTGACTGTTACCCCCCTAAAAAAATAAAATAAAATAAATAAATATTGACTGTTGTTACCCAAAGTATATTAAGTGGGATTTTTTATAAAAACAAATATATACAGTAACACAAAAACAAGCTGTCTCTGTGATCACTATAGGTGTATAAATAATAATATAGTGTTAAATAAAATCAGTCCCTTGGGCACAAAACTGGAAATAATACAGCTCTCCAAAAAGTGCAATTCTGCTGCTATTTGACATAACTGTTTGTTATGATGCTTTGACATTTTTGCACTTTAAAGAAAGAAAGAAAATTCTATGAAGAGAAAAGTTGTTTGCAAATGTGGTTACAATGCTAAAAAATGAAAAGTTAAAGCTAAAAAAAGAAATACACTTTATTGAGTTAACATTATTTCTTTATAGGGGGAAAGATGTTATGAGTTAGGGGCAGGGGTCGGCAACCTTTACCACTCAAAGAGCCATTTTGGCAAGTTTCACAAATTAAAGAAAGTAATGGGAGCCACAAAAAAAATTTTAAAATTTATAATGAAAAACACCGCATACAGAGCTTAAATGCTGTGTGCTATGTTAACCAGGGCTCTCTGACACACGCACCGGCAGGAACTTTAATGTGGACATTTGATGTTAGTGCAGCCCGCGAGTTTTGAATGAATAATAATAATAATAATGGATTAGATTTATATAGCGCTTTTCTAGACACTCAAAGCGCTTCACAGAGAAGTGAGAACCCATCATTCATTTTTACAACTCATTCATTCATCATTCATTCTCCGGTGTGAGCGGCACCGGGGGCAAGGGTGAAGTGTCCTGCCCAAGGACACAACGGCAGCGATTTTTGGATGGTAAGAGGCGGGGAGCGAACCTGCAACCCTCAGGTTTCTGGCAAGGCCGCTCTACCCACTACGCCATGCCGCATGAATGGCGCTTGATAGCATCATACTTGCTCTATCATACTTGTCAATCATACTTGCCAATCTTCTCATTTTTCCGGGAGACTTCCGATTATCAGAGCGTGATGACACTGCATTTGGCGCCCTCTACAGTCTGCCCTAACAGTGCACCTGCTCGACCACACCTACAATGCAGTTTTAGCTCGCTCACGTAAGTGACAGCAAGGCGTACTACCTCAGCAGCCACACATCTTACACTGACGGTACCAATACCCAGAATCCCATGCAGCACTAACTCCTCAACCAACCAACGCACGGAGGGGGGGAGGGGGGGGTAATTTGTGGGGGGATTTGGTGGTAGCGGGGGGGGGGGGGGGGGGGGGGGGTGTATAATGTAGACCGGAAGAGTTAGGGCTGCATGGGATTCTGGGTAATGGTTGTGTTGTGTTTATGTTGTGTTACAGTGCAGATGTTCTCCAGAAATGTGTTTTTCATTCTTTTTTGGTGTGGGTTCACAGTGTGGCGCATATTTGTAACGTAACAGTGTTAAAGTTGTTTGATACGGCTACCGTCAGTGTAAGCTGTGTGGCTGATGAGTAAGTATGCTTTGCTGTCTCCTGTGTGTGCAAGTAATAACAACATGTAATATGTGGCTGGACTGGTACGCTGTATGTAAATGTCGTAGAGGACTAGGAATGGGCGATACCACACTTTAAGGATTCAATACCGATACTTTTTCTTGCATTTTCATCAATACCGATACTAGGGATAGGCGATACCACACTTTCAGGATTCGATACCGATACTTTTTCTTGCATTTTCATCGATACCGATACCAATAATTTCTTATTGCCAATTTTTTGTCAGTCAAAAATATTATTACTATTGTTATTATTTAAGACAAATCACAAGACAAATACAGACCATTTATACCACATTTATTATGGTCAATATATAATAAAAGTAGAATTAAAATAAATAACATAAATATGAAAAATAAATTAAATATTATATATAATAATAACTATATATTATATATAATAATAATTAAATATTAGGGCTTTCCAATTAACAGTCAAATCCAAATTGCAAGAAGCTGCAGTTATTTTTTAAAGTTTGTGATATAATTAGCAATTAATGAAATATGAAATAGGCTAATGTTTTCAAAATGTAAGAAATCATGTTACAGATTAAAACCAAAATCACATTCAATCATATATTCAAGATTTTCTTGGAAAAAAATAAAACTGTAATGCAAAGATGAAGAATCTCCAAATTGTATCTCTTTCTTATCTTGTTTTAAATACTCAAGCAATTTTCAACTAACAGTAAATTCCCCTGTGTGGAAATTATTTGAATTTAGGATAATCATTTAAACAAAAATATTCAGTAAACATTACTAAAAAAAAAAAAAAAACAATGCCTGTTTTAAGTCAACAATTGGACAACACTGGATATGCCTGCATGGCTGCATCGCTGTCGGCTGGCTGTGTGTGTGTGTGTGTGTGTGTGTGTGTGTGTGTGTGTGTGTGTGTGTGTGTGTGTGTGTGTGTGTGTGTGTGTGTGTGTGTGTGTGTGTGTGTGTGTGTGTGTGTGTGTGTGTGTGTGTGTGTGTGTGTGTGTGTGTGTGTGTGTGTGTGTGTGTGTGTGTTGCACGTTGACCACGCTCATTGGCTGTCTCCTGTCACGTGACTGGGCCAGCTCTATACTCTGCCAGGTACAGGTGTGTCCCAGCACATAGGAAGTTAAGTAAGTCATCAAAAACATCTGAAAGTGATGCTTGCACCCCCCACACGCCCTTTTTTGCTTTATATCCATACTTTTTTCAGAAAAGTGATGCCAAATGAGTAGCGTGTGATATCGATATATTGATACCACAGGATCAATACGCACATCCGTATAGAGGACAATTACTGCAGTGCAATTAGAGCACGCCCTTTATTTAGTAATTAGAGTGTAAATAGGATTATTTTTTCCCTGGGAGTTAACTAGGAGAGACACTGAGATCCATAAATCTCCTGGGAACATCGGGGGCGTCGGCAAGTATGTAGCTGAGCCGCATCAGAGTGGTCAAGGAGCCGCATGCGGCTCCGGAGCCGCGGGTTGCCGACCCGAGCTAGGGAATATAACAACTACACTACCCAGCATGCAACGGGAGTGACGAGCATGCGCGGTAGCCCCGAAAAGTGTTGTTGCATGTCGTCACCCGTGAAAGTAAATGTCAAGAACTCAGCCAACACGCCTCGTCTGCATTATTTATAATTAGACAGACAACACATATACAGTGTGAAAAACAAAAGTTAAAAAAGGGAGATATGTTGTATATATATGTATGTGCTGCAGTGTTGTATATATATGGATGTGCTGCAGTGTTGTATATATATGTATGTGCTGCAGTGTTGTATATATATGTATTTGCTGCGGTTGTTTTAAGAACGTTGCGCCAGCTGCCGTAAAGGAGGTGCGTTGCTAGCCTGGTTGCTATGTTTCCGGTGGTGGTAAAAGTGTTGGTCATGTGTTTTACCCTGCTAAAATCTCCAGTAAAGTTATTCATTGGATTATACCTTTTGTTTTGAACTTTATTACACCTTGGAGTGCTTTTTCCCGTCCATTGTTTTCCTGCTTTCACTATCTGCGCCTAATGACTGAGCTACGTGACGTCATTTATTGTGATGTCACACGGAGCATTTCTGGTCGGGACGGGATTCGTTCCGAGGGATTCGAATAAAGAACCAACTCTTTTCTTTACTATAGTGGTCTCGATAACGGGTACCGGTTCTCAAAAAGGGATTCGAGTCCGAGGACTCGGTTCTTTTCTTATCGAACAACCGGGAAAACCGGTTTCGAGTATCATCCCTAGCCCTGACACAACATTATCATCATTTCATGACCCAAGCAAAACACTTTTGACACTTTTATACTGAAATAAATACACCTACAACGTATTCAATAAAAACATAGAAAAAACTAGCAGCAGCGGTAAAGTTTAGATCCATGAAGGAAAGAAGAAATAGAATGAATGTTTATGACTGAATACATTTACATTTGTCTTGTTTTTTATAATTTCTTTTAATGAATGAAGTAACGTTTATGACAACCTATTTCCAAAACACAACATAGAATGTGACATATAACAGGATACATTTATCATTTGTTTTCAAAACGCTTATAAAAAAGTGGGAACCCAAAAATGTACTGTGGGACCCCATTTTTATGACTTGAAAGTTCCTAGTGCCAACACTGCTGTCAACAGAGGAGAAAAAATGAATTGATTTAAATAAATATATTATTAATAAAGCAACTTGGAGTATCATTGGCAAATGTTCACTTAGTCCCGCCTTGGCGTGCTGCCCGCCTTGGCACGCATATATGGTATGGCCAGCCTACTCAGTGTGAACATGAAATATCTTGTCTATTCAATTGAATATAAGTTGAAAAGGATTTGTTGTATTCTCTTTTTATTTACCATTTACACAACGTGACAACTTCACTGCTTTTGGGTTTGGTATAATAATCAGCTGGTGTGGTATGAGGTCAGGTACACCTTCATATTCCAGACAAGGAAAATGTCATTTCAAATCCGTTTCAGTGAACCTGAGGTTAATTACGGTCATTTGTATTTGTTCAATTATGATATATTTATATAAGCCTCTGCAATCATGTTTGAAAATCAATGTCATAAAAATGCAATTTCCTTTTTGTTCATGACGACCTGACTTGTGTCCTTTGATTGCTATTTGAAGGAATGCCACACAGGAGAAGCGTGACCACAGCATGCTTGTTTTGTTTGTTTGTTGTTTTTAGTGGGTTTGGTGAATTGTTGTGCCGTGCAAAATCTGCCTAGTAACAAGACATGTGCCCTCATTGCGCTCAATTGACTCTGTCACGCCTTCAAAAGCAATCTAGAGACTCATTTATTTGTTCAGGCTTTTAATTAGCTACGCTATGATTTTTATGTTGGCTTTTATTGTTTTTATATTCTTTATTGGCCTTTTATATTAGGTGTAGTTTCTCATATTTTAACTGTGTTGTGAAGCACTTTGTGGCTTTGTTTTTTTGGCCTGTGAAAGGTGCTATACAAAAAATGTCATGTGATAAAACTGTTGTAAAATTTAGATACAATTATTTTTTTATGCTTTTTTTTTACCTAAGATGTTTTTTATCTAAATATTTTTACATTTTCTTTTTCACCTATTTCTGCAAATTTAAGTAGCGTATTTTCCGGACCATAGGGCGCACCGGATTATAAGGCGCACTGCAGATGAGCAGGTCTAGTCAGGTCTATTTTCATACAAAAGGTGCACCGGATTATAAGGCGCATTAAAGGAGTCATATTATTATTATTTGTTTCTAAATGTAAAAGACTTCCTTGTGGTCTACATAACATGTAATGGTGGTTCTTTGCTCAAAATGTTGCATAGATGATGTTTTACACATCATCATCAAGTCGCTTTCTGACAGTCGCTTCAGGATGCGCCGTTTTGTGGGCGGGTCTTATTTACGTGCCTCCACTTGGACAGCGTCATCTTTGTTGTAGCGGTGTAGCGTGCAAGGACGGGAGTGGAAGAAGTGTCAAAAGATGGCGCTAACTGTTTTAATGACATTCAGACTTTACTTCAAACAATAACGGAGCAGCATCTCCTCATCCGTGGCTCACTAGTGCAACAACAACACCCGGAAATGTGTCCCGTGAAAAACCGTCCGACCGGAACTCTCTAACAACTAAAGTTCCTTGGGTGAATAATGTCAACTCACTACACCGGTATGTTTTAGTGCTTTCATGGTGAGTTCACTGACAGATATAAGTAAGAACTTTACACTACTTTATATTAAAAATGGCAACAGTGGAGGATGAATGTCACATAACAAGAAGATAGAGAAAAAGAAGAAGCTTATAGACTACGGTGTCGCCGCGGACTACAAAGGCGGACGCGCGCATTTTTCAGGATTTATGCTGATCCCAAATACAGATCAGCAGGTACCAGAAGGTAAGAAAAGTTGCTTTTGCGTAATATTGTGAAAAAAACGCCAGATAATGTCTTACCTTATACCAGACCTGTGCAAATGAAGGCCCGGGGGTCACATGCGGCCAGATGAGCTTTTCAATCTGGCCCCTCGGACATTCCCAAATATTTTTTTTTAGATGTGTAAGATGTAAAGTGTAGCTGCCATTATGATGTGCACTCATCTTTTATAATGACCCGAAGTCTTCAACTATACTAAGTCTTTACATGCTTGGAATCTGCACTTTTACATGATATACTAGTTACTATGGTCATCTAATTAGGTACTATGGTCATCTAATTAGTTACTATGGTAATCTAATGAGTTACTATGGTCATCTAATTAGTTACTATGGTCATCTAATGAGTTACTATGGTCATCTAATGAGTTACTATGGTCATCTAATGAGTTACTATGGTCATCTAATTAGTTACTATGGTCATCTAATGAGTTACTATGGTAATGTAAGTCACAGCAGCTCAGACGAGGCACCAAGCAGTGTGGGTGGGGAGCGTTTCCACAGAGTGTTTCCAGAGCTGCCAGCCTGAAATGTGGGTGTCAGGGACAGACGTGGAAGGAGATTTTTACAACAAAGTTCTAAAGCTTAGTGATATATTAGAGCAGTGGTTCTTAACCTGGGTTGGATGGAACCCTAGGGGTTCGGTGAGTCGGGCTCAGGGGTTCGGCGGAGGTCAAGACACACCCGACTCATCGTGTAAATAAAAACTTCTCCCTATCGGCGTATTACGGATACGGCAACAGCAGAAGTCAGACTGATTTGCAGGTGTGTCATTTGTTGTGAGTTTGTGTTGGTTTTGTTGTTTGAACAAGGTGATGTTCATGCACGCTTCATTTTGTGCACCAGTAATAAAACATAGTAACACTTTAGTAAGGGGAACATATTCACCATTAATTAGTTGCTTATTAACATGCAAATTAGTAACATATTGGCTCTTAACTAGTCATTATTAAGTACTTATTAATGCCTTATTCGGCATGGCCTTATCATAACCCTAACCCTCTAACCCTGAACCTAACCCTCTAACCCTGGCCCTAACCCTAACCAAATAACTCTAAATTAAGTCTTTGTTACTTAGAATATGTTCCTCTAGTGTCCAAAAAACTCTAAATTAAATCGTTGTTACTTAAAGGCCTACTGAAAGCCACTACTAGCGACCACGCAGTCTGATAGTTTATATATCAATGATGACATCTTAACATTGCAACACATGCCAATACGGCCGGGTTAACTTATAAAGTGACATTTTACATTTACCGCTAAACTTCCGGTTGAAAACGTCTATGTATGATGACATATGCTCGTGACGTCAATGGTTGAAACGGAAGTATTGGGACACATTGTATCCAATACAAAAAGCTCTGTTTTCATCTCATAATTCCACAGTATTCTGGACATCTGTGTTGGTGAATCTTTTGCAATTTGTTTAATGAACAATGGAGACTGCAAAGAAGAAAGTTGTAGATGGGATCGGTGTATTAGCGGCGGACTACAGCAACACAACCAGGAGGACTTTGAGATGGATAGCAGACGCGCTAGCCGATGCTAACCGCCGACCGCATCTATGATCGGGTGAAGTCCTTCGTCCTTCCGTCGATCGCTGGAACGCAGGTGAGCACGGGTGTTGATGAGCAGATGAGGGCTGGCTGGCGTAGGTGGATAGCTAATGTTTTTATCATAGCTCTGTGAGGTCCCGTAGCTAATTTAGCTTCAATGGCGTCGTTAGCAACAGCATTGTTAAGCTTCGCCAGACTGGAAAGCATTAACCATGTAGTTACATGTCCATGGTTTAATAGTATTGTTGATCTTCTGTCTATCCTTCCAGTCAGGGGCTTATTTATTTTGTTTCTGTCTGCATTTAAGCCCGATGCTATCACGTTAGCTCCGTAGCTAAAGAGCTTCGTCGATGTATTGTCATGGAGATAAAAGTCACTGTGAATGTCCATTTCGCGTTCTGGACTCTCATTTTCAAGAGGATATAGTATCCCAGGTGGTTTAAAATACAAATCCGTGATCCACAATAGAAAAAGGAGAAAGTGTGGAATCCAATGAGCCAGCTTGTACCTAAGTTACGGTCAGAGCGGAAAAAAGATACGTCCTGCACTGCACTCTAGTCCTTCACTCTCACGTTCCTCATCCACGAATCTTTCATCCTGGCTCAAATAAATGGGGTAATCGTCACTTTCTCGGTCCGAATCGCTCTCGCTGCTGGTGTAAACAATGGGGAAATGTGAGGAGCCTTTCAACCTGTGACGTCACGCTACTTCCGGTACAGGCAAGGCTTTTTTTTTAATCTTCGACCAAAAGTTGCGAACTTTATCGTCGTTTTTCTCTACTAAATCCTTTCAGCAAAAATATGGCAATATCGCGAAATGATCAAGTATGACACATAGAATGGATCTGCTAACCCCGTTTAAATAAAAAAAATGTCATTTCAGTAGGCCTTTAAAATATGTTCCCCATACTAAAGTGTTACCAAAAACATATAACTTTGTCTTGAATCTGAAAAGAAATATACATAATACATTTTATTTATCACTAAAGAAGGGTTGGGTGAATGCGCACATGAAACTGGTGGGGTTCAGTACCTCCAACAAGGTTAAGAACCACGGACTTAGATATATCAGATTCTAGGTGGTTTGTTTTTTACCCTTCATGTTCATATTTTGCTGTGTTTGTTGCATTTTTGTAGCTTCACTGGATTGTAAAATATGAGGATGGAGAGGGGGTGTGACGTTCTTTTGTTGTCAATATTCAGTGTTTTATCCTTCATAGGTAATATTGTAAATCCCACATGTACATTCCAGGTGTCTCATTCAGTAAAAAAATGTAAAATTCCATTCCGTTTTTTAAAGGTGGTCTGTCAGAACGTTTTTAGCATTCAAGCAGACATTATTGTGAGGTTCCTAAAAGTCAGATATACCGGCCCCCGGACACATTTTTTTCTGTAAATTTGGCCCCCCCGAGTCAAAATAATTTCCCAGGCCTGCCTTGTACACACACCATCATAATATAGAAGCCCCCTAGCATCATTGGGACACACAAACTCCTTCACCACGACACGGTGGCAGCACAGAAAGGAGCAAGTTGAACACAAAAAAATGCAATTTGTCCTTTTGTAGTTTTGTGCATAAAGAGTCTTTGACAAGAGCAGTCATCTTTCAGTCATGTTGTGTCGCTGCACACACTGCAGCTGAGAGAAGAGCTTGGAACACTCCACGCTGAAGACTTTGTGGAAAGGAGGAAATAATGTGGCAGACTGTTGGGAAGCTACAAAGAAAAAAAGAGCAAAGTGTTGATAGGAATTTGCTGTAAGAAAAAATAGACTCTCATCTTGTATTGACCAGTAGACAAAAAAAGGATTTGCCATTTTGTATAAAGATGGATCTAAAAAACATCGCTTGGAGGAAGAGTATGTTGCACTGTATAATAATATATAATATAATAGTAGTATGAAAGGCAATGGTACTAATCGGATGGGGAGGTTGTGAGTTCAAACCCCGGCCGAGTCATACCAAAGACGATAAAAATGGGAGCCATTACCTCCCTGCTTGGCACTCAGCATCAAGGCTTGGAATTGGGGGTTAAATCACCAAAAATGATTCTCAGGCGCGGCCACTGCTGCTGCTCACTGCTCCCCTCACCTCCCAGGGGGTGATCAAGGGTGATGGGTCAAATGCAGAGAATAATTTCGCCACACCTAGTGTGTGTGTGTGACTATCATTGCTACTTTAACTTTTAATAACAGTTTGGGCGTGGCCTAAATAGCATTTCAAATGTAATTGGTTACACCTTTATAAGTCAAATTAGAAAACAACAACAAATAAACGAGTTCTTTAAAAATAATATAAATTACATTGAACTTAAAATATATTGAATAATCAAAAATAAAAATGTGAAATGAGTAGTTGTTCTAATATGTTTATATTTTACAATTTCATCAACTAACAGAATAATCAGATTTTAACTCATAGAATCATACTTAATTTTATATGTTTTTTTTGTAGGGATGTCTGATAATATCGGGCTGCCGCTATTATCGGCCGATAAATGCTTTAAAATGTAATATCGGAAATTGTCAGAATCGGTTTCATAACTATCGGTATCGGTTTGTAAAAGTAAAATGTATGACTTTTTAAAAGGCCGCTGTGTACACGCACGTAGGGAGAAGTACAGAGCGACAATAAACCTTAAAGGCATTTCCTTTGCGTGCCGGCCCAGTCACATAATATCTACCAGCTGTTCTCATCACGAATTAATGCAAAGCATACTTGGTCAACAGCCATACAGGTCACACTGAGGGTGGCCGTATAAACAAGTTTAACACTGTTACAAATATGCGTCACACTGTGAACCCACACCAAACAAGAATGACAAACACATTTCGGGAAAACATCCGCACCGTAACACAACATAAACACAACACAACAAATACCCAGAATCCCTTGCAGCACTAACTCTTCCGGGACTCTACAATATAAACCCCCCTGCTACCCCCTACCTCCACTCACCCCAACCTCCTCATGCTCTCTCAGGGAGAGCATGTACCAAATTCCAAGCTGCTGTCTGGATAGATAGATGGATAGATGGATAGATGGATAGATGGATAGATGGATAGATGGATAGATGGATAGATAGATGGATAGATGGATAGATAGATGGATAGATAGATGGATAGATAGATGGATAGATAGATGGATAGATAGATGGATGGATGGATGGATGGATGGATGGATGGATGGATGGATGGATGGATGGATGGATGGATGGATGGATGGATGGATGGATGGATGGATGGATGGATGGATAGATAGATAGATAGATAGATAGATAGATAGATAGATAGATAGATAGATAGATAGATAGATAGATAGATAGATGGATAGATAGAACTTTATTGATTCCTTCAGGAGAGTTCCCTCAGGAAAATTACAATTCCAGCAGCAGTGTACAGAATTGAGATGGAATTTAAAAAGTAAAAAGTAAATAATGGGCGTATAAATGGAAACAGAATACAAAAATATTACAGTAACACTAAAAATAAAAAGCAACAATGAGAATAAAAATATAACAGTAAAATAAGAATATAACAAGAGAAACGAGGCAGTAGTGAGCATGTTATGAAAAAGTATTGCACTGTTATTGTTTTGAGGCATGTTCAAAAAATAATGAATGCACTTTGTGACTTCAATAATAAATATGGCAGTGCCATGTTGGCATTTTTTTACATAACTTGAGTTGATTTATTTTGGAAAACCTTGTTACATTGTTTAATTCCACCACAGTATATATTGGTATCGGTTGATATCGGTATCGGTAATTAAGAGTTGGACAATATCGGAATATCGGTTAAAAAAAAGCCATTATCGGACATCTCTAAGTTTTTTGTCTATTTAATACTGTCATGAATAAAAGCTGCATAATATTAATGCTTCTTCACTCTGCACTTTCTCCATCCCGCCAGCAGAGGTCAGTGTTGTTCCGAGTGCGCAAATCAGCGTCCTCGAGTGAAGAAAATGCTGTCAAATTGGTGCAAAAGAAGCAGAATATTGCTGACATTTGTCTCATAACACTCACTGACACGTAAACTTAATGAGAAAAATGCCGTCTTGGTCAGCATAAATTCCATTTGATCTCAAAGATAAACATTTTTGAAGCTTTAGCATAACAAGATGCAAGATGCTGTTAAATTGCTGTGTTCAGCAAAACGTTTTTTTCTGTATTCCAATTGTGTGCCTCTCTGAACAAGTCATTTTCCAACAGGAGACTCGGGGGTTTAAAAGTTGTTGGCGCTTTTAAGATGTGACAGGAAGCGTTTATTCCGGGGAGTCATCACATTTTGACCGGACTCATTTTTAATTAGCATTAATAAACATTTCATTTGACAAGCAACTACTCCAGTTTAACGAGACTCTGAGGATTAACTGGGTTTTTTCTTCCCCCCTTTGGCCACGTATTCTACAAACCCCGTTTCCATGTGAGTTGGGAAATGGTGTTAGATGTAAATATAAACAGAATACAATGATTTGCAAATCCTTTTCAAGCCATATTCAGTTGAATATGCTACAAGGACAACATATTTCATGTTCAAACTCATAAACTTTTTTTTTTTTGTGCAAATAATCATTAACTTTACAATTTGATGGCAGCAACACGTGACAAAGAAGTTGGGAAAGGTGGCAATAAATACTGATAAAGTTGAGGAATGCTCATCAAACACTTATTTGGAACATCCCACAGGTGTGCAGGCTAATTGGGAACAGGTGGGTGCCATGATTGGCTATAAAAGTAGATTCCATGAAATGCTCAGTCATTCACAAACAAGGATGGGGCGAGGGTCACCACTTTGTCAACAAATGCCTGAGCAAATTGTTGAACAGTTTAAGAACAACCTTTCTCAAGCAGCTATTGCAAGGAATTTAGGGATTTCACCATCTACGCTCCTTAATATCATCAAAGAGAATGTGGAGAAATCACTGCAGGTAAGCAGCTAAGCCCGTGACCTTCCATCCCTCAGGCTGTACTGCATCAACATCAGTGTGTAAAGGATATCACCACATGGGCTCAGGAACACTTCAGAAACCCACTGTCAGTAACTACAGTTGGTCGCTACATCTATAAGTGCAAGTTAAAACTCTCCTATGCAAGGCGAAAACCGTTTATCAACAACACCCAGAAACGCCGTCGGCTTCACTGGGCCCGAGCTCATCTAAGTTGCAAAGTGGAATTTCAAATTGTGCAAAAAGAGGACCTATGATGATTTTCGTCCTTTTTTTGACTTATAAATGTTGTTAGAATGTTAGACGCTCGTGTTAAACAATGTCAAAGTGTCAAACCATAAGGTTTGTGCTCTTTGGTGTGAGTTTGTGACCGGGTGAATCTATATAATGCATATGAAGACCGTGCCTGGGGGGGGGGGGGGGGGGGGGGGGGGGATAACAGTGACTACTTCAGATTCATATTTTAAGTGTACATTTTCAGAATATGAGTCATGATCATTTTGGAGAGGGCGGGGCGTGGTTTCATTTGCAATTTGGTAACAAAAATCCTGCAGACAGTCTCAAAATCAGTAAATACAAAAATATACCATAAGCAAGTAAACAAATCGTAAATATATAAATAAATATTAGACATACACACAATAATGAAAGTTCTCATTAATAGTTGAGTCATTTATTGTTCACAGAGGAGATGGACGACATTATTTAATGTTGTTTTCTTTAAAAAAAACAACGTTTAAGATGTTTATCATAATTCTTATTTTGTTGTGCTTTGTTTGTAACAAAACAGTAAATAAATATAATAATATATCATAAGTACGGAGCCCCTAAAGGGACATGGGGGAAATATATTTTTTTATAATTTTTTTTATAATTTTTTTTTTTAGACATGTATCTCGTGCGCACGAGAAAAAAAGAAGAAAAAAAATCATACTTTTTTTTTTAAGTGATGTATCTCATATGCACGAGATACATGACTAAAAATAATAATTATAAAACAATTATAAATTATTATTATTATTTTTTTATATCTTTATAAAAAGTTTCTCGTGCACACGAGATACATGTCCAAAAAATAAATAAATAAAATAATTTTTTTTTAAAATTCCCCCATGTCCCTTTAGATCAGGGGTCACCAACCTTTTTGAAAGCAAGAGCTACTTCTTGGGTAGTGATTAATGCGAAGGGCTACCAGTTTGATACACACTTAAATAATATGCCAGAAATAGCCAATTTGCTCAATTTACCTTTAACTCTATGTTATTATTAATAATTAATGATATTTACACTTAATTGAACGGTTTAAAAGAGAAGAAAACACGAAAAAAATGACAATTAAATTTTGAAACATAGTTTATCTTCAATTTCGACTCTTTAAAATTCAAAATTCAACCGAAAAAAAGAAGAAAAAAACTTTTAAAAAAATTTATGGAACATCATTAGTAACTTTTCCTGATTAAGAATAATTTTAGAATTTTGATGACATGTTTTAAATAGGTTAAAATCCAATCTACACTTTGTTAGAATATATAACAAATTGGACCAAGCTATATTTCTAACAAAGACAAATCATTATTTCTTCTAGATTTTCCAAAACAAAAATTAAAAAAAAAAAATTCAAAAGACTTTGAAATAAGATTTAAATTTGATTCTACAGATTTTCTAGATTTGCCAGAATAATTTTTTTGAATTTGAATCATAATAAGAAATATTTCACAAATATTCTTCGTCGAAAAAACAGAAGCTAAAATGAAGAATTAAATTATAATGTATTTATTATTCTTTACTATAAAAAATTTTTTTACTTGAACATTGATTTAAATTGTCAGGAAAGAAGAGGAAGGAATTTAAAAGGTAAAAAGGTATATGTGTTTATAAATCCTAAAATCATTTTTAAGGTTGTATTTTTTCTCTAAAATTGTCTTTCTGAAAGTTATAAGAAGCAAAGTAAAAAAAATAATGAATTTATTTAAACAAGTGAAGACCAAGTCTTTAAAATATTTTCTTGGATTTTCAAATTCTATTTGAGTTTTGTCTCTCTTAGAATTAAAAATGTAGAGCAAAGTGAGACCAGCTTGCTAGTAAATAAATACAATTTAAAAAATAGATGCAGCTCACTGGTAAGTGCTGCTATTTGAGCTATTTTTAGAACAGGCCAGCGGGCTACTCATCTGGTCCTTACGGGCTACCTGGTGCCTGCGGGCACCGCGTTGGTGACCCCTGCTTTAGGGGCTCCGTACAGAGGTAAGTAAAACAAATCGTAAATATATAAATAAATATAAGACATGTACACAATAATGAAAGTTCTCATAAATAGTTGAGTCATTTATTGTTCACAGAGGAGATGAATGACATTATCTAATGTTTTCTTTAAAAAGGTTCAAGTTGTTTATCATAATTCTTCATTTTTGTACTTTGTGAACACTTTTACCACACATTTAGACACATAATTTATATGTATGCAATACATATTATGTAGATCAAACTTTCTTCACCAAGTCCCACCTCAGAAAACACTTGGCTTGCCAAGTTGCACCATAATGACCAACATTGAAATACAGTAGCATAGTAGGCCCAAGTATTCTTTAGACACAGAGTTCTTATTAAACAAGTATATTTAGTATGTTGGGCCACTGTAACGTTACACACAGTTTAAACAGCAACACTGTGTTTGCATGTTTAATTAAGTGATTATTTGCGGCACCACGGGAGCACATGTGTCACACTCAAGGGCCCGGGGGCCACATCTGGCCCGCCCCGTTATCCTTTGTGGCCCGCCATTGCCTGGAAAGAACGTGCATCAACTTTATTTCATCTTTATTGATGAATGTACCTCAATTTTGACAGGAAAAAAAGCACGAAGGCATGCAAATGCAGCTCTGAACTTAATATTATTTGATGCAACAAGCTACATACGGACACATTCCTGGGTGGGTCTCTCGCATGAGAGGAGGAGGAGGGGTTAATCATTTTTGCAATGCAGTCTGCTGAAAATGAGGGAAAGATCCACTCCACATAGCAACTGACGCTCTGGTCAAAGTTGGAATGGCGGCCAAAGTGGATAGTGCACTCGTCACGTTTCATGTGTCAGGTAAACCAAATGGTGCCTTCTCAATCCCCTTCCTACTGCTTTTCTTGCCTTTGTGTCATTCAATCCCTTTTTTCTAATGAAAATTCTACACCAATTCAACCAAATTCTATTCCAAAGCAGGTTTTCCATTAGTTTGTTGGTAAACAACGGTAATAATAATCCAGGTCTGGACTATATGGTCATTCAAAAAGTAGATTATAAAAAGAATATCCAGAAAAGTGCTTAGTAAATATTAATTCTACTCAGTTTTGTAATTTAAGGCTCTTGAATGTGCTAGTTTATTTGTATACAAACATCTTGTAAGGAGCTACACAACCCTGATGAAGTGTGCCGTACAGAGACCTCCAGGGCAATTGACGATAATGTGTTTTCTTACTAGTGTGTGTGTGTGTGTGTGTGTGTGTGTGTGTGTGTGTGTGTGTGTGCCATTTTTCATGTGCACCATCCTTGCACACAAAGTGTCCAGTGGCTGAAAGAGAATTCTACTGTACGTGTGCGCCTACAGGCAGCTCCTTTTGTGTGTCATTTCCTGCACCGCTTCCACAATGTGATTTAAAAAAAAAGACTACTGTAACCACACACACACACACACACACACACACACACACACACACACACACACACACACACACACACACACACACACACACACACACACACACACACACACACACACACACACACACACACACACACACAAGTACAACAACTGATGAAGTACCCCACACCCCCTCCCTGTAAGCATACAGTGTTATTACTCACATTCATCACAAATCTGCTACATCAACTTTATTCTTCTCTCTATTAGCCGCTTTCAACCCTGAACAAGTTCTGCAGAGCGGACCAGAAGGAGGTCAGCAGCACGCAAGAGGAGGAAAATAACAAAGTTGCGAATGAAAGATAAAAATAAGCTTTTATGGTACTTCATTAAGTCGGTGTGTTTTGTGCCTCGATGTTGTGCAACCAAGCCACAAAAATAAAGAGCTAATTAAAAAGTACTCACCTTTTATGAGGGTGCCAGTGAGCAGTTTGTGCACGGACACGACAAACTTGACGACGGCTCGTTTGCAGCGCTTGGCACAGCCAGCCATCCTGGCAGAACCGGAGCAGAACCGGATGCAGAATAAGTAGTAGTAGTAGTAGTACAGTGGTAGTAGTAAAAGTACTCCCAGTTGGAAATCAATGCAACTTCAAGTGGAGATTGAAGGATGCAGAGGAGCTCCTTTCTGCATGGATGGGAGAAAAAAGACACGGTGATGTTCCTCTGTTTCCCGGAACTCCCGCTCTCCTCCTCCTCCTCCTCCTCCTCCTCCTCCTCCTCCTCCTCCTCTAGCAGAAGGGATAAGGGGGTAACTAACACGAGTACAGTGAGTTAGAAACTTACAGTCAGTCTGCTTCAGGGGTTGCAGTGTGAAGTCGTAAACTGTTGTTCTCACTTCTGCTCTTTATTGATGTCATCCTGTCTCTTACACCACAAGGCAATTACCCAGCTACTTTCAGCACCACTGACGGTGGACAGCTCTGCAAAGACGCTTGTCCCCCCACTTTACACACACACACACACACACACACACACACACACACACACACACACACACACACACACACACACACACACACACACACACACACACACACACACACACACACACTTGTATCTGTTACCTTCTTGAGACCTGAGAAAAATGCCTACCTCCTTAGGACCACCCTTTCTAGATGTATAAAGATTTGTATTTACAACATTTATAATATATAAATATACATACTATGCAAATATAAAAAAAGCGTGTTGTGAAAAACGAGTTGGAATTTCACAAGAAAAAGGTCACAATTTCACAAGAAAAACTCCGAATTTTGGCAGTGTTATAATAAAAGTCGTCATTTTACTCAACGCAAGTCAAAATTGGACAAGAAAAACGAAACATTTGTGCAATATTAAGATAAAAGTTGGAATTTTACTCAATAACAGTCGCAATTCTACAAGAATGGCTTAACATTTTGGCAATTTTGTGAAAAGAGTCGTAATTTACTCGACAAAAGTCCCAATTTTATAAGAAAACTGTAAAAATGTTGGAAATATTATAATAATAATCGGAATTTTACTTGGCAAAATTATGACAAAGTTACTAAAAAAGTCAGTATTTTACAAGAACAAAAAAATTGGCAATATTGTGATAAAAGTCAGAATTTTATATGACAAATGTCACTATTTTGCATTAAAAAGTAATAATTTTACATGAAAAAGTAATAATTGTACATAAACAATTTGTAATTTTACATAAAACGTAATAATTTTACATAAAACTTAATAATTTTACATAAAAAAGTAATAATTTTACGAGAAAATATTGCAATATTACAGAAACAAAAAGAATATGAGAAATTGTTCCCAATTTTATAAGAAAAAAGTCGACACATTGTGAGAAAAAGACTGCTTTTAGTTGTTTTTGTTTTGTTTTGTTTGTAATTGGTTTGTAATCTTCATTATTTACTTCAAGTTATTACAGTATGTCGCTGTATACATATTGATTTTATTTTTGTTATTAATTGTGGCCAAAGGGCGCGCATTTCAATTCCTTACACACACTTGTTATTTCATATGTTGACCAGAGGGGGAGCACTTTTAAAACCGACACACAGTCAATTTGAAAAATCCCTCCTTTTTGGCACCACCCTCATTTTGATAGATTTCACCAACAAAAAAATCCCGACTTTGGAGCAATGTTCACGGACTCTACTTTTTGGCTCTTTATTAGATGCGATGGTTTTCTGTATTGGGACCATGATTTATGTCCTAACTCTTTCACCGGTCCTCATATGGAAGGTATTTTTCCTTGTTGATGTCTCAAGACGGGTAGAAATACAAGAACACACACACACACACACACACACACACACACACACACACTTGTATCTGTTACCTTCTTGAGACCTGAGAAAAATGCCTACCTCTTTAGGACCAGCCCTTCTAGATGTATAAAGATTTGTATTTACAACATTTATAATATATAAATATACATACTATGCAAATATAAAAAAAGCGTGTTGTGAAAAACGAGTTGGAATTTCACAAGAAAAAGGTCACAATTTCACAAGAAAAAGGTCACAATTTCACAAGAAAAAGGTCACAATTTCACAAGAAAAAGTCAGAATTTTGGCAGTGTTATAATAAAAGTCGTCATTTTACTCAACGCAAGTCAAAATTTGACAAGAAAAACAAAACATTTGTGCAATATTAAGATAAAAGTTGGAATTTTACTCAATAACAGTTGCAATTCTACAAGAACGGCTTAACATTTTGGCAATTTTATGAAAAGAGTCGTCCTTTTACTCGACAAAAGTCACAATTTTATAAGAAAACTGTAAAAATGTTGACAATATTATAATAATAATCGGAATTTTGCTTGGCAAAATTATGACAATGTTACTAAAAAAGTCAGCATTTTACAAGAGCAAAAAAATTGGCAATATTGTGATAAAAGTCAGAATTTTAGATGACAAATGTCACTATTTTGCATTAAAAAGTAATAATTTTACATGAAAAAGTAATAATTGTACATAAACAATTTGTAATTTTACATAAAACTTAATAATTTTACATTAAAAAATTAATAATTTTACGAGAAAATATTGCAATATTACAGAAACAGAAAGAATATGAGAAATTGTTCCCAATTTTATAAGAAAAAAGTCTACACATTGTGAGAAAAAGACTGCATTTAGTTTGTTTTTTTTGTTTTGTTTGTAATTGGTTTGTAATCTTCATTATTTACTTCAAGTTATTACAGTATGTCTCTGTATACATATTGATTTTATTTTTGTTATTAATTGTGGCCAAAGGGCGCGCATTTCAATTCCTTACACACACTTGTTATTTCATATGTTGACCAGAGGGGGAGCACTTTTAAAACCGACACACAGTCAATTTGAAAAATCCCTCCTTTTTGGCACCACCCTCATTTTGATAGATTTCACCAACAAAAAAATCCTGACTTTGGAGCAATGTTCACGGACTCTAGTATTTGGCTCTTTATTAGATGCGATGGTTTTCCGTATTGGGACCATGATTTCGGTCCTAACTTGTTCACCGGTCCTCATATGGACGGTATTTTTCCTTGTTGATGTCTCAAGACGGGTAGAAATACAACACACACACACACACACACACACACACACACACACACACACACACACACACACACACACACACACACACACACACACACACACACACACACACACACACACTTCCTCAACCCCTCCCACACCTACTCATTTTTTTGTATGTTGCAATATCATGAAATTGCCTAAGTTGCTGTTTGTAGTTCATAGAGCACTCTTTAGGAATGTAAGATGCATGAATGTTCATGACTGCTGTGTGGTTGCAGTGTTTACCCCGCCAACACCCGAGGAGTAGCAGTTACAGCAAAGAGGGAAAGAGTGATGAAAGACATAGAAGCGGATGTGGAAAGAGGAAATGATCTGGCTGCTAATATTGACTTCAATTGGACTCCTCTGTTCCATGAGTGTGTGAGTGGCAGGAAGAAAAGCTCACTAGCTTGTCAACAGGCACCAAATGTTGGTTGACATGTAGAAATATGTTTCCCTTAGGAACAAAACACCACCTTATATGTTGGGTCACCACTTTGTCAACAAATGCCTGAGCAAATTGTTGAACAGTTTAAGAACAACCTTTCTCAAGCAGCTATTGCAAGGAATTTAGGGATTTCACCATCTACGCTCCGTAATATCATCAAAGAGAATGTGGAGAAATCACTGCACGTAAGCAGCTAAGCCCGTGACCTTCCATCCCTCAGGCTGTACTGCATCAAAATGCGACATCAGTGTGTAAAGGATATCACCACATGGGCTCAGGAACACTTCAGAAACCCACTGTCAGTAACTACAGTTGGTCGCTACATCTGTAAGTGCAAGTTAAAACTCTACTATGCAAAGCGAAAGCCATTTATCAACAACACCCAGAAACGCCGCCGGCTTCTCTGGGTCGGGCTCATCTAAGATGGACTGATACAAAGTGGAAAAGTGTTCTGTGGTGACCGTCTCCCCATCCTTGTTTGTATATATATATATATATATATATATATATATATATATATATATATATATATATATATATATATATATATATATATATATATATATATATATATATATATTAGGGATGTCCGATAATGGCTTTTTGCCGATATCCGATATTCCGATATTGTCCAACTATTTAATTACCGATACCGATATATACAGTCGTGGAATTAACACATTATTATGCCTAATTTGGACAACCAGGTATGGTAAAGATAAGGTACTTTTAAAAAAAAAAATAATAATAAAATAAAATAAATAAATTAAAAACATTTTCTTGAATAAAAAAGAAAGTAAAACAATATAAAAACAGTTACATAGAAACTAGTAATGAATGAAAATGAGTAAAATGAAGTGTTAAAGGTTAGTACTATTAGTGGAGCAGCAGCACGCACAATCATGTGTGCTTACGGACTGTATCCCTTGCAGACTGTATTGATATATATTGATATATAATGTAGGAAGCAGAATATTAATAACAGAAAGAAACAACCCTTTTGTGTGAATGAGGAGGGAGGTTTGTTGGGTTGGTGCATTAATTGTAAGTGTATCTTGTGTTTTTTTATGTTGATTTAATTTAAAAAAAATAAATAAATAAAAAAAAAATTATACCGATAATTTCCGATATTACATTTTAACGCATTTATCGGCCGATAATATCGGCAGGCCGATATTATCGGACATCCCTATATATATATATATATATATATATATATATATATATATATATATATATATATATATATATATATATATATATATATATATATATACACACACATACAGTACATATACAGCCCGGGCCCCGGTCAAATTGTTTTAACCCAATGCGGCCCCCGAGTCAAAAAGTTTGGGGACCCCTGGTTTACTGAGTGTTGTTTTATTTGTAAAAAGCACTTTACATTGAGTAAACAACCTCAAAGTGCTACAGTGTATTAAAAAATATATTTAAAAAAATAAAGAAAATATAAAAATAATAAAAAATAAATAAATAAATAAAATAAAATAAAAAGATAATAAAAAATATAAAAAAATAAAAACTAGAACAGCCAAATAGCTAAAACTAATATGCATATATCTTAAAAAAAGGCTTTTTTTTTTTTTTTTAAATAAGAAGGGTTTTTAAGCCTTTGTTAAAAGCATCCACAGTCTGTGGTGCCCTCAGGTGGTCAGGAAGAGCATTCCACAGACTGGGCGCGGCGGAGCAGAAAGCCCGGTCTCCCATTGTTCGTAACTTTGTCCTCGGAGGTTGGAGGAGGTTAGTCTGTCCGGAGCGGAGGTCTCGTGTGGAGGATTTGGGGGTGAGCAGTTCTTTGAGGTAGAGGGGGGGCATTGCAAGCATGTCCAAATTTGACCCTCCAGGAGGAGGACAAAAGTCTTGATATACGTAGATTATATATTATCACACTAACTTTAGTATGCTTAAAGTCCATCGCTTTAGTTATTAGCTATTGTGCTCAAGTTAGACTTTTCTAATCTATGCAAGGACAAAACTTCTTGTCTGAGGGGTGGCCTCAGCTACACATGTTATCTTTGTTTTAGCCCGCTAACAGCCAAGGACTTCATGGACCTCAACGAAGATAAGATGACAACACGCAGACGAAGCAGAGACTTCAAAGACCTCAACGAAGATAAGATGACAACACGCAGACGAAGCAGAGACTTCATGGACCTCAACGAAGATAAGATGACAGCACGCAGACAAAGCAGAGACTTCAATGACCTCAACGAAGATAAGATGACAGCACGCAGACGAAGCAGAGACTTCAATGACCTCAACGAAGATAAGATGCCAACACGCAGACGAAGCGGGGACAAGGCAAAATCACAAGGCCCCCAGCACATTCCGTCACGTACTGTGCGTCCTGGACCTGCTTTGCATAAAATATGTGACCACTCCTTTTAGAGGCGGCCTTAGTGTTGTTGACTGTGGAACTCCTGAATAAATAGAGGGACGCAGGAGCTGGACCTTAGAGTGTAGGGTGAGACTGTGACTTAGTGTGCAGCTCCATGCGTTCTCCTCATGAGCTAAATTGAACTCTGTCTCTACATGATTCCTTGCTTCTGGTCTGATTAATAGATGTCATCAGTAGGGTTGGGTATCGAGTATCGATTGGAACCGGGACTAACTTTCCGATTCTCCCGGAATCGTTCAAAAGTTTAAATTTCGATTCCTAGTTTCGATACACAGTCCGCCGACCGGAAAAAAAGAATAAGTCCGCCGACCGGAAGAAGAAGCCGCTGAACACCAACGAAGAAGCGCCCACCGCCGGAAGTGTTAGCATAGCCGAGCCTATGTAGCCGAGCGAGTCAGTCAAGCATGGATAGCGGGCGTCGGCGGTTGAAGTGTGGCTTTATTTTACTAAAAAAAATGAAATATCGGCGAAATGTAACACGTGCGACAGGACTGTTTCGTGCTTAGGAGGGTGCACGTCGAACATGATGAAGCACCTCCGAGTACAAATAAATGCGTGTCCCGTCTTCGACGCGATGCGCCGACCGTCCCCCTGTGCCTCTTCCTCTGGCTTCGACGCCCAGCCTGGCACCTCGGTGACGGCATTGCAGTCCGAATCCGGTAAGTAAAACAATATATATGCAATAAATAATGTGTTTTGCGCCAACGTCGAGGCAGCTAACAAATTAGCCCGCGTATTTTTTCATAGACAATTTACAAGCTGCTAGCCAGGCTCCGCGATGTGCTCAGCGTACTCCGTTCACCATAGCGGCAATGGGGAAGATGTCGGTGCCACAGACGGAAGAGTGCCACAGAAAGGTCACTGCACACAGTCAAAAGACTGCATCCCTTTTCAGAGGTGGAATCTCCAACATTTAGGTTAGTTAAGCAATAACGTTAGCGCTAAGCTAATTGATACTGGGCTAAACAGTAACAGCAACATTACATGTTTGTTTATGTTTGCAGGGATATGGTGAAAATTCTCAACCCAAAATACATACCACCTTCCAGGGACTACCTGTCAAACACATTGATCCCGGCATGGTACAAGAAGAATCGGAATCGAGAATAGTCAGGAATCGGAATCGAAACAAAGAATCGGAATCGGAATCGTTCGGATTGAAACGATACCCAACCCTCGTCATCAGTGTTTGAACCTGACAATATTCTTAGTTGGAGAAACAAGTCAGAGCAGCAGAAAGGGAAATATAAAGAAAAATGGAGGAGCCGATTAAAACAGGCACCGCAGGGCCGAGAAGAGCGAGAAAACAATAAAAATGCAGATGAAAGTGCAGGAGGAACTAAATAAAGCCACAGCGTTGATGGAGGTGAAGAGTGGAAGCGGAACTCGATGTCCGATACGATCCGAGTGTTTGGCTGTGAAAGTGAGAGGTTGGCGGGGTCTTGGATCAATACTTGGATCGCTCACACTTCATGTTGACAAACATTAGACTAGAGGGAGGCAAGCACAACAACAACGTGGTGAGGGAGGGGAAACAGAAGAAATGGTTGAGAGGAGAAAATACATTGTTTGCAGAGGTGTGTGTGCGTGTGTGTGTGTGTGTGTGTGTGTGTGTGTGTGCGTGTGTGTGTGTGTGTGTGTGTGTGTGTGTTTAGAGCGGAGGGTGGCTGCAAAGATTAGCATAAACATGCGTCTCTATTAGCACCCCCAGTGTTTATGATTAATGAGATGATGGTGTCCTTGGCGTGTGGATTGAAGGATGTAATAGCAGCTAATTGCTCGGATCTGCCTAAAATTAGAAATGTATCAAGGTTTGTTTTCTGCCTGCGTGGTGGGAGAGCGAGGTTATGAGAGAAAAGAATCGAAGGACGAATGGGAAAAAAAAAAGAATATTTATTAGCTACTTGTGCAAAAAGAACTGCCTCATAAATTCTGCCTTAAAAAAATAAAAGAATGCTCAGTTTTGTCCGGCAGCTGTTAGTGTGTTCATCATTGTGGTTGTGCTTTGCACATCTGGACTGCAGCACATTGAGAGGCTGCGCATACAAAAGCCAAAAGCAGTGAAGTTGTCACGTTGTGTAAAAGGTAAATAAAAAGAGAATACAACAAATCCTTTTCAACTTATATTCAATTGAATAGACTGCAAAGACAAGATATTTCATGTTCACACTGAGAAACTTCTTTTTTTTTTTTGCAAATAATCATTAACTTAGAATTTCATGGCAGCAACACATTGCAAAACAGTTGTCACAGGGGCATTTTTACCACTGTGTTACATGGCCTTTCCTTTTAACAACACTCAGTAAAGGTTTGGGAAGTGAGGAGACACATTTTTGAAGTGGAATTCTTTCCCATTCTTGCTTGATGTACAGCTTAAGTTGTTCAACAGTCCGGGGGTCTCCCTTCTGCTATTTTAGGTGCCACACATTTTCAATGTCTGGACTACAGGCAGGCCAGTCTAGTACCCGCACTCTTTTACTATGAAGCCACGTTGATGTAACATGTGGCTTGGCATTGTCTTGCTGAAATAAGCAGGGGCGTCCATGGTAACGTTGCTTGGATGGCAACATATGTTGCTCCAAAAGCTGTATGTGTCATGTCTGTGATTATGTTTTGTTTTAGTCATGTTCGGATTTGGTTTTGGACTTTTTGTGCACTTTTATTTGTCACCATAGCAACCATTAGTTTCACCTGGTTGACATTGTCATGTCACGCACTTGTTCACGGTTAGAGTCACGCACCTGTTTTCACTGATCATGTCACTATATAAGCTTTTCTGTTTCTGTTGTTCGTCCTGGCGACATCACATTCACTCTTGCCACTCTGTTCACGCTCATGATCCATGCTGCTCTTTTTCATGTCCTGTTCTGGTTCCAAGTAAGTTTTCTTTATTCAAGCCTTAGTTTGCAAGTTTGTTTTATGTCCTAGTTCTGCCTTTGTGCTAGTGTTTTGTTTTCATAGTCGTTTGGTACCTCCACTGTGAGCGCCTTTTGTTTGTACTTTTTTTGAGTTAGAATAAAAAATGTATTTAAATTCACGTCTTGCACGCGCCAACTTTCCATTGCCTTCTGGGAGAACAAACCACGCCATAGACCCAGTCCTGACAGTATGTACCTTTCAGCATTAATGGTGCCTTCACAGATGTGTAAGTTACCCATGTCTTGGCCACTAATACACCCCCATACCATCACACATGCTGCCTTTTACACTTTGCGCCTAGAACAATCCGGATGATTCTTTTCCTCTTTGGTCCGGAGGACACGACGTCCACAGTTTCCGAAAACAATTTGAAATGTGGACTCGTCAGACCACAGAACACTTTTCCACTTTGTATCAGTCCATCTTAGATGAGCTCAGGCCCAGCGAAGCCGGCGGTGTTTCTGGGTGTTGTTGATAAATGGCTTTGGCTTTGCATAGTAGAGTTTTAACTTGCACTGACAGATGTAGCGACCAACTGTAGTTACTGACAGTGGGTTTCTGAAGTGTTCCTGAGCCCACGTGGTGATATCCTTTACACACGGATGTCGGTTTTTGATGCAGTACTGCTGGTTGCTGCTTATGTGCAGTGATTTCTCCAGATTCTCGGAACCTTTTGATGATATTACGTAGCGTAGATGGTGAAATCCCTAAATTCCTTGTTGAGAAATGTTGTTCTTCAACAATTTGCTCAGGCATTTGTTGACAAAGTGGTGACCCTCGCCCCGTCCTTGTTTGTGAACGACTGAGCATTTCATGGACGCTGCTTTTATACCCAATCATGGCACCCACCTGTTCCCAATTAGCCTGTTCACCTCTGGGATGTTCCAAATTAGTGTTTGATGAGCATTCCGCAACTTTCTCAGTCTTTTTTGCCACTTGTGCCAGCTTTTTTCAAACATATTGCAGGCATCGAATTCCAAATGAGCTAATATTTGCAAAAAATACCAAAGTTTCTCAGTGTGAACATGAAATATCTTGTCTTTGCAGTCTATTCAATTGAATATAAGTTGAAAAGGATTTGTTGTATTCTCTTTTTATTTAGCATTTACACAACGTGACAACTTCACTGCTTTTGTAGTTTGTACATTATATGTCCTAAGGACACGTAAATGGCTCTTAATCGGTACAAAGGCCCTTAAATTGCTTGATATAGACTACTTTTCACATTTTAAGTATATTCATATTTATATCATGGAGTTACCTCTGAACATTCAAGGCATTTAGACTGTGATCTGTTCCTGATTACGTTTCTGCCGAGTACGAGAGCCCAAAATAGTAAAGATGCAAGAAGGAAATAAGAAGCTTTCAGTGCATAAGGCAGAGCGGGAGAGGGGGATGCACAAGATCTTATATAGAGCAGTTGGGAGTTACTCAAAGGTTAAATAATGATAGATAATGTGGCGGTATAGGGGCAGAAGAGTAGGGGATGGGGGGAACACTGACAAAACTGCTTGTAATGCTGTCACAATGAAATCACAGAGGCGGCCATCTGTAAGCTCAGATAGTGATTTGGCCTCTAAATATAACGAGCTGCAAGATGGTCTGACACAGCCACCAACACAGCATGGAGATAGAGAGAATAGAAGCGGCGCCACTATGAACCATTCTTCATTCCATGACTTTATCGAGGGGTGCACACTAATGGGTGCATATATATGTATATATATACAGTATAACAGCAGTATTCCAGCAAAAGTGTTAGGTACAAACACGCTTAGCAGGAATATGCACACAAAAAATGTAAATACAGATTCGATTTTCATCCTCCAATCCTAATAGACGCACAAATCCATCACCCTACATCAGGAGAGTCAAACTGGTTTTCATTGAGGGCCACATGGCAGTTATGGTTGCCCTCAGAGGGCCGTTTTTTAACAATGGATTATATATGAATATATGTATAATACATAGGGGTGTAACGGTACACAACAATTTTGGTTCGGTACGTACCTCGGTTTAGAGGTCACGGTTCGGTTCATTTTCGGTACAGTAAGAAAACAACAAAATATACATTTTTTGGTTATTTATTTACCAAATTTGTAAACAATGGCTTTTTCCTTTTAACATTGGGAACACTATAATAATTCTGCCCACGTTAATCAACGTGGGCAGAATTCTGCCCACGTTAATCATCTTCTACATATAAAAAGTGCAACATTAAACAGTTTCAAGTCAACTCATCATGCTTCATTTATTACAGCATTTGGGAAGCCTGTAGTTGATTTTTATTATGTAAATGTTATATTTGTATCAACATGTGATAGCAGGGACCCTGCCATTCAAAACTAGGCTGCTGCATTACTAATGATTCATGTAACTATAGCTGAAAAAATAGTACAGTAGCAACAGGAGAGACTATTCATCCCTGAACACCATGGAGTTCATGTAGGCTTTATGATGCACTTACATTATTATATCAACTATCAGAGACAGAAACTCTTCATTTAACATAATGTCCTTTTTTTCTGCTTCAACACAGCTCAATCAACACAGAAAAATGTAAAGTGAAATAACAGACAGACAGGGCTTTGCTGTCCGTAACACACACACACACACACACACACACACACACACACACACACACACACACACACACACACACACACACACACACACACACACACACACACACACACACACACCGCAAAATGAGCTAACGTTACGCTAAAAGCTAATTAGCCTTCACCTCAAGCCAGGACTGAGCTGAGCTGCCTTTTATATTTCTAGAAGGTCAACGGGCTCATAGTGATGTTACTAGTAGTTGACTGGGAGGTGTTTATTATCATTTGGGGAGAGTCCGCAGCCTGATGATTACCTGCTAAACGCTAAGCACTGACTACATGCGCTCTGAATACGCACTGCTGATTGGCTGTTACCGCTCTGTTTGTAACCAATCAGATGGTTGTGTGGGTGGGACAATGCTGGGTGCTGTGTAGAGGACTGACACAGACAGAGGCAGAAGGAAGCGGAGGCGGCTACTTAATATGTTTGTGTGGAAACTCGTTCGGTACACCACCGAACCGAACCGAATCTCCCGTACCGAAACGGTTCAATACAAATACACGTACCGTTACACCCCTAATAATACATTAACAATATATATTTTACCTAAACTGCACAAACAAAATTACAATTTTACTTTAAAAACCGGCAGCTCAGTCAGACAAATTTTACAGTAAAAGCAGTGGGTTTTTTTTTACAGCATATAAAAAAATTTAATTAATGGAATGGAATGGAGAAACAATACCACTGTTTTTAGTGGTAAAATTCAAGCAACAAAGCTGCCAGTTTGTTTTTATTACAGTAAAATCTTGTCGTTTTAATGTTTTTGTTTGTTTGTATGTTTTAATGTCTTACTGTATATGGGGAAAAAAACAGTGCCAAAAGTTGATTTTACGGTAAAAAACTCAGTCGGCGGAATTTAACCGTAAAATATATTGTCAATTTTATAGTCTCCAATTTGATTGATAATTTGTTTTGAAATCATAAGTCAAGCAGATATTTAAGTGCAGTATTTATCTTTATTTTAACAAAAAATAATTTTGGAATACATATATTATTTTGATTTTGATAATACTGAATTTTAAAAGATATGCAAATGCATGCAGTACTTACCCCGCTAGGGATGATGTTTGAAATCGGTTCTCCCGGTTGTTCGATAAGAAAAGAACCAATTCCATGAACTCGAATCCCTTTTTGAGAACCGGTTCCCGTTATCGAGGCCACTATAGTAAAGAAAAATAGTTGGTTCTTTATTCGAATCCCTGGGAACGAATTCCTTCCCACGTACAGGAAATGCCCTGTGGGACCTGCAATGTTATGCCCATTTGATTGTAGACTCTTACTGACACCTTGTGGCCATATGAAAATACTACGCGTCATTAGTTTGGGCACTTCCGGGTTGAGACAATTGAGAAGTAGACAAGTTGTGTTAGCTCTTACAAGCCTTGGAAAAGATAAGTCTGTAAGTAAACTGTTTAACTTGTTTATGTAAGTCAATATTAAGGTGGAAAGTGGTTAAGTTTGATACTAAGATGTTTATTGAAAAACGATTTTTGTGCACTGTTTCAATGGATGTTTTGAGGACTTCAAATGGCTGCCAGTCGTGTATTTCCACCATCAAAATAGTTTCAACACTCAGCAGTATTTGTTTGATGATAGTACTGTATATTTGTGTGAAGCTAATATTTACATATTGTGTATTACATTTCAGTATGTTAATTGAATCACACAGCTTATACATTTGTCATTGTGTGTATTTCAATTTAAAAAAAAAAAATAACAGTCCAGTGCAAGACAAAAGTAAAGATAGGAAAAGACAAAGCAAGATCAACAACAATAAAGAGCCTAAATGGATGAATCTGCTTTGGATTGTTTGTTAGCTGTCTGCCAAACTGTATAAGCTCAACACGTATAGTGAGGGCAGAATTATTGCCAGGCTTCACTCTCATGTAAGGGGGGAAGAATTGTTGATTGATGACTGTGGTGTTCTTAGTGTCATAGTGTGTGTAGTTAGTATGTTCCAATAGCAGCAGAAGTGCACTTTTTGGAGAGCTGTATTATTTTCAGTTTTGTGCCCAAGGGACTGATTTTATTTAACACTGTATTATTATTTATACACCTATAGTGATCACAGAGACAGGTTGTTTTTGTGTTACTGTATATATTTGTTTTTCCTGAAAAATCCCACTTAATAAACTTTTGGTAACAACAGGCAATATTTATTTTTTTTAGGAGGGTAACAGTCAATATTTATTTATTTATTTTATTTGTTTTTTTTTCCTTATAAAATAAAAGTGAGCTTTTGTTAAACCAAATATTGTGTTTTTGTCCATATACAACAACCTATCTGGATTCCATAAGAGAATCGATAAGGAATCGGTTCGATAAGAGGATTCGATAATGGGCTCGAACTCTAACATTTCTTATCAAACATCATCCCTATAACCCACCTTCCGCCCGAATGCAGCTTGGATAGGCTCCAGCATCCCCCGCGACCCCGAAAGGGACAAGCGGTAGAAAATGCATGGATGGATGCAGTACATGATTTTTCATTTCAAAAGGGAAAGAACAAATATATTTAGTAAGAAAATATTAAGCATTTTATTAACGCATATTATTTCCAGGTTTTTGCGGGCCACATAAAATAAAGTGGCGGGCCAGATTTGGCCCCCGGGCCTTGAGTTTGACACCTGTGTCCTACATGAACCAGGAAGATGCTCACTAATGAAGAAATGGACAAACTAACACCAATTTGGCACATTTATAAACTGAGTAACATTCTAATTCAATATATAATCAAATCAGGCATGATAGAGTAAAAAGGCCCATAGCGTTGAAACATTGAAGCACTAAGACCCATCTGGCCAGACGCTACATTGAAGACCCACTAATAGAACTCAGGCCGTGCCCTGGAGGGTCAGCAGAGTGGACTCCAGTCCACCACCAGAGTGGACTCCAGCCCACCACCAGAGTGGACTCCAGTCCACCACCTGACTGGAAAGCTGCAGTCAGTGACAGTGCAGAGATGGCTAACATCCCCTCTCTCATCTGCTGATCCGTTTCCAGAACATCCCTTTCATGAAAACTGTGTATGTGCATCACTCACACACACACACACACACACACACACACACACACACACACACACACACACACACACACACACACACACACACACACACACACACACACACACACACACACACACACACACACACACACACACACACACACACACACACACACACACACAGTCAAATACAGACATGTGCACACAAGTGTTTGAGGAGCTCAACTGTCATCACCTCTGCAAGTGACAAGACACACACACACACACACACACACACACACACACACTAATTCTTGTAATTGTTACCTTCTTGAGACATGAGAAAAATGCCTACCTCAATTTTACTCAACGCAAGTCAAAATTTGGCAAGAAAAACAAAACATTTGCGCAATATTAAGCTAAAAGTTGGAATTTTACCCATAACAGTCGCAATTTTACAAGAAGGGCTTAACATTTTGGCAAGTTTATGAAAAGAGTCGTCATTTTACTCGACAAAAGTCACAATTTTATAAGAGAACTGTAAAATGTTGGACATATTATAATAATAATAACAAAAGTCACATTTTACTAAAAAAAAGTCACTATTTTACAAGACCAACAAAAAAAAATTGGCAATATTGTGATAAGTCAGAATTTTAGATGACAAATGTCACCATTTTGCATTAAAAAGTAATAATTTTACATAAAACAGTAATAATTTTACGAGAAAATATTGCAATATTACAGAAACAGAAAGAATATTAGAAATTGTTTCCAATTTTATAAGAAAAAAGTTGACACATTGTGAGAAAAAGACTGCTTTTAGTTATTTTTTAAATTTTTTGTTTGTAATTTGTTTATAATCTTCATTATTTACTTCAAGTTATTACAGTATATCTCTGTATACATATTTATTTTATTTTTGTTATTAATTGTGGCCAAAGGGGGCGCATTTCAATTCCTTACACACACTTGTTATTCCATATGTTGGCCAGAGGGGGCGCACTTTTAAAAGCGACACAGAGTCAATGGGAAAAATCCCTCCTTTTTGGGACCACCCTAATTTTGATAGATGTCACCACCAGGGGGTGCAAATGAGACATCCTCTATTAGAAGCAATGGTTTTTCTGTATTGGGACCATGATTTATGTCCTCACTTGTTCACACCTCCTCATATGGAAGCTACTTTTCCTTGCTGATGTCTCAAGAAGGGTACAAATACAAGAACACACACCCCCACAATCTCCACCTACTTTCCAATTCCCGTGTTGGCCCTCCTATAAGAAGTGTGCATTATAGACAGCAATAATTAACCAAGGAGGCATTAAGGAGTGTAAACAAACTAGTGAAGCACTCACAGACATGGCTGTTGTGGAGTGTGTGTTCATCTTGGAGGGGAGGCTCTCCGGTGACTCTAATGAGAGACCTGCGGGGGTCCAGCTGGCTTTCATAGGAGGTCCAGGAGTGAAGACGCTGCGGTTTTTAAAGGAGTAGCTGCAGTGCGGGATTAATAGACGACCATCCGCTCACCTCCCAGCACCACCCGCTAGGAGGAAAACGGGCAAAAGGTGAAAAAAATCAAAATGCACAGTGAAGTTAGCTAATTGGCCTCGCTCAACATATGTGAAGTTTAAAAGTTCAGGCAGAATTCAGCTGAAAACTTCACCTGCCAATCAAGAGTTGACTGAAAAGCATATGAGTGGGAATTATTCAATCCCAGACCAGCTACTCAAAAGTCAACTTTGTTAATCATTACACTATCAAATCAATCAATGTTGACTTACATAGCCCTAAATCACCAGTGTCTCAAAGGGCTGCACAAGCCACACCCACATCCTCGGCTCAGATCCCACATCAGGGCAAGGAAAAACTCAACCCAATGGGATGACAATGAGAAACCTTGGAGACGACCGCAGATGTGGGGACCCCCCCTCCCGCCCCTCCCCCTGGGCGACCAGGTGCAATGGACGTCGAGTGGATTTAACATAATAGTGAGAGTCCAGTCCATAGTGGATCTAACATAATAGTGTGAGAGTCCAGTCCATAGTGGATCTAACATAATAGTGTGAGAGTCCAGTCCATAGTGGATCTAACATAATAGTGTGAGAGTCCAGTCCATAGTGGATCTAACATAATAGTGTGAGAGTCCAGTCCATAGTGGATCTAACATAATAGTGTGAGAGTCCAGTCCATAGTGGATCTAACATAATAGTGTGAGTCCAGTCCATAGTGGATCTAACATAATAGTGTGTGAGTCCAGTCCATAGTGGATCTAACATAATAGTGTGAGAGTCCAGTCCATAGTGGATCTAACATAATAGTGTGAGAGTCCAGTCCATAGTGGATCTAACATAATAGTGTGAGAGTCCAGTCCATAGTGGATCTAACATAATATTGTGAGAGTCCAGTCCATAGTGGATCTAACATAATAGTGTGAGAGTCCAGTCCATAGTGGATCTAACATAATAGTGTGAGAGTCCAGTCCATAGTGGATCTAACATAATAGTGTGAGAGTCCAGTCCATAGTGGATCTAACATAATATTGTGAGAGTCCAGTCCATAGTGGATCTAACATAATAGTGTGAGAGTCCAGTCCATAGTGGATCTAACATAATAGTGTGAGAGTCCAGTCCATAGTGGATCTAACATAATATTGTGAGAGTCCAGTCCATAGTGGATCTAACATAATAGTGTGAGAGTCCAGTCCATAGTGGATCTAACATAATAGTGTGAGAGTCCAGTCCATAGTGGATCTAACATAATAGTGTGAGAGTCCAGTCCATAGTGGATCTAACATAATAGTGTGAGAGTCCAGTCCATAGTGGATCTAACATAATAGTGTGAGAGTCCAGTCCATAGTGGATCTAACATAATAGTGTGAGTTCAGTCCATAGTGGATCTAACATAATAGTGTGAGAGTCCAGTCCATAGTGGATCTAACATAATAGTGTGAGAGTCCAGTCCATAGTGGATCTAACATAATAGTGTGAGAGTCCAGTCCATAGTGGATCTAACATAATAGTGTGAGTTCAGTCCATATCAAAATTCTGTAGTCCCCTCCCCCTCTCCCTGACTGAGGTTGCCAGATACGCAGCCGAATCCAGCTGGATGGACTGGGCTACTCCAAGGAACTTCAAACTTCCACTGCCTCTTCCTAGGGGTTGAGGTGCTAAGACCATAATAGCTGAATAGACAAGCGTTTTGTCAATAACAAATCTCTAACCAACACATTTTACACAGAAATTAGGCTATTTTCGGGGCTGTAAATGTAATTTTGAAATGAGCATATCCCAGCTGAACTACTGTTACCAGTTATAGTGGTATTCCAAAAATGTATTGATGCCTTTTGACATATCAGGGCCATTTAATGACTTGACATGATATTATTACATATGGCTCCTTTAAGATGGGACTTAAATACTTCTACTGAGGTAACATCCCTAACTGTTACCGGGAGGGCCTTCCAGAGTACTTGAGACTGAATAGAAAATGCTCTAAAGCCTGCAGATGTTTTTGGGGGGGCTCTGGGAATCACTAATAAGCCGGAGTTCTTTGAACGCAGATCTCTGGCCGGGACATATGGTACAATACATGGTACAATACATTCAGCAAAATATCAACCGTATTCGTTTCTACACACACACACACACACACACACACACACACACACACACACACACACACACACACACACACACACACACACACACACACACACACACACACACACACACACACACACACACACCTAAACCTTGCAGCAGCCGGCCTCTGTAGCTCCATGCCCTCGCCTATGTTGCAAGTTTTGTTGATTCTATGTAACATGTTTATATGTGCTAAGGCTATAAGTTTTTTTTCTTTGGCCTCAGTCTGGACCCCCTACCTGGAGTCCAGCCTTTGACTGAATATTTTTTTACTCCCCCCTGCGTTTACCTGTTTCTCACCTTTTTTTTTGTAAGGGGCGCCGGAAGTTGGCAGACCCGTCAGCGATCCTATTTCTGTCTACCTGTAATGTTTGTCTGATTTTGAATGGGATTGTGCTGAAAATCTCAATTTCCCCTCAGGGATTAACAAAGTACTTCTGATTCTGTAAGGTAACGTTGTAGAAAGTATCTGGATCAGGCCCAAGCTCAGATGTTTCTTCCTAAGTTTTATGAAAATCAGCTCATAACTTTGTTTTATTTTGCCAACTGACAGACAGAAGAACCATTGGCGACGATCAATTACATAAAAAGAGGATCACATGGAAGTGATTTAGCATACTTGCAACATTAGGTGTGTCCTGTTCTATTAGATTTAGTTGGAGTGAGTTTTCATCTTCATCCACTGTGTGACATCAGAAGGAAAGAAGAACAGCATGAAAAGAAGACAAAGGTCACAGAGGTAGAAGACGTTTGTAGAAGTTTAGGTGAGCTAAGCACCTTTCCTGGCCGAACAAAGCCAATCCCAGCACTTTCTGCTGAGCGTCAGCAAAGAGCAAAACAAAAGTGTCCAGCACAGCAGGTGATTCATGGGTCGTTGCTCCTGCTTCTTTTGTTGTGCGAGATCAACATCCTTTCTCTATATCTGTGATGCCAAAAGCCCTCAGAGCAAAAAGGGCTGCCACCCAGTGTTCAAAGTGGAGAGTTGCAACGAGACACATTGCAATGCTATTTTGTATATATAAGCATTTATTCTCTGTACAGCTGCGAGGAGTAAACAATCGAACCAACTGTTAGAAAAATACTTTTAGTTTCTCTACACCCGTATACTGTAGAAGTGGCAAACACGTTATGGGATTTGTAATCAAATGAAAAAGGTAAGTGTGCAAACATGACATCTAACTCTTCTTTTATACAGGATTGTGTGCAAATGTATGGACTGAAATAGATTTTGTGTTCCATGTCTTCCAGGAAATAGTCTTTGGAGTTCATTTTAGTCTCTCATATTTGGCTTTCTGAGTAAAAAAAGTAGAATGTGTGCCAACATGATGGAGTATGTGTATTTGAAGATTTCACCAGCATCCGAAGTTCTTCAGTGAATTAGTAAGACACACGACATCGGTCTGTGTTGACCACAGTGTAAACATCACCCTGAAGTCTTAGTTCTTGGCTTCTTTGCAAGGGAGGGACAGCTTTTTTGGGAGGATTGAACTGACGGGATGTCAAAATGTTGAATCCAACACGTGGCGTCAAAATATGTTCGTGTAAAAGACAAATGTTCACCTGCTTTTACATCTCTGTGTTTAGTCCGTCTTTAGTTTGCTCGCTCTGAGGTCAGGCAAGCAGCCACAGCACATTTGCTCATTGGACGGCCAAGACCATGTGACAAGGACTGTTGAGGTGACCTGAGCTGGTCCGGTGTGAAGTTAGGACCACGGCCCTTCATAATCCTGCATGGGGCGACAAAGTCTTTATTACAGTTGTACCTTAACTTAAGAGTTTCCTACTTTAAACTAAGTGTTTTGAGATAAGAGCTGACAGCTAATTAAGTTACAAGCATTCAGTAGTTGGCATCGTAAAATCTGCCAAACTTACAAGTGTTTTCAGTTAGGAGCTCCGTTATAGAACCAATTAAGCTCCTAAGTTGAGATACTTCTGTAATTGATTTACTTTATTATTACCATGTTTTGAAAAATGCTGTAAAAACCACAGTAAATTTCACAATTTCACCATGAAATCTATTGCTTTTACATTGCACAATTTGATGGACAACTTGCTTTGAAATCATTATTAGTATTTATTTCTATTTAAAAAATGGTTTGAATGTTTGATAATATATTTTTGCATAGTTAGACATTATTTAAGTTAACATAATTTGCAATTACAAGGAGTATTTTTTATTTACATTTTCTCCCAAAATAGAAAGAAAGTAAGAAAAGTTACAGTACTTTATTGATACATATTATTTCCAGGCTTTCAAGGGCCAAATACAATGAAATGTCGGGCCACATCTGACACCTGTGACATAGGCAAAACAATGAGATTCAGAGGTGACCTGACCCACCTGGAGACGTGTAAAAGGCGTGGACACTGTTTGAAATCAGCCCATTAGAGCCAAGTGTTTGAACACCAATCTCCACTGGTTCCGTCAAATCCACATTTTCCAGTACACACTGTAAAAATAAGAAGGGGACACATGTTTGTTGCCGCGCAACATGACCTTGGTGTAAACTAAAAGTTCCAATATTCTGGTCTTAGATATGTCCTTCCAAACATCACTGATTGTTACCTTGGTGCACGCAGAACTCATGACAGACTTGTAGAAGTCCCCATCCACAAACACCTAAAATGTGATATCATTGAAACATACTCTCTAATTAATACCACATGTTAAACTAATAATGCATAGCAAGTGTCTGTCAACATAAGTCATTACATTTTTTATACGATGTATACACTACAGGCCAAACGTTTGGACACACCTTCTCCTTCACAATCCCAACCCCATTGATAGAGCAAGAAATCCCACTAATCAACCCTGATAAGGCACACCTGTGAAGTCAAAACCATTTCAGGTGAGTACCTATTGAAGCTCATCAAGAGAATGCCAAGAGTGTGCAAAGCAGTAATCAGAGCAAAGGGTGGCTATTTTGAAGAAACTAGAATATAAAACATGTTTTCAGTTATTTCATCTTTTTTTGTTAAGTACATAACTCCACATGTGTTTATTCATAGTTTTGATGCCTTCAGTGACAACCTACAATGTAAATAGTCATGAAAATAAAGAAAACACATTGAATGAGAAGGTGTGTCCAAAAGTTTGGCCTGTATTGTATACATATGCTTTTTAAGTAGATACATCAGAAGCGCGTACCCTGTATCCATACACGAATGTGCCGTGACTGCAGCCTAGCTCGTCCAGAGGAGGCCTTTCCCAGCCAATAAGGAGGCTGCTGTTACCCACCTGTTTGATGACCTCCACAGAGAGCACCCCCGCTGGAGCTTCTGCAGATGATCATACAAAACACGTCTTACACACGCTGCCTTTCTGACAACAATTCAGCAACTGCAGTCCCCTGAACTGTAAAATGCAATGTTGTGTCTAAGGCGGGTCAGCAACCCTCTCTAGCGCCGCCCTAGTGGCTCCCTGGACCTCTTTCAGAGATGTGTGGAAATAGAAAAAGATGAAGAAAAAAATAAAATGTTTGTTTTAATATATTTTCTGTAGGAGAACCAACATGACACAAACCTTCCTAATTGTTAGAAATCCCACTGTTTATGAGTATTTGCCAAGCAGTTTTGTCCTACTAATTTCAGCGATCCTTGAACTCATCGTAGTTTGTTTACATGTACAAGTTTATCCGATGCTGCTACAGAAAGACGTGTTTTATGCCACTCATTCTTTGTCTCATTTTGTCCACCAAATGTTTTATGCTGTGCGTGAATGCACAAAACTGGGCTTTGTCGATTTTATTGATTTGCTGGAGTGCTTATCAGGCATATTTGGTCAATCCATGACTGCAAGCTAAGTAATGCTAACATGCTATTTAGGCTAACTGCATGTACATATTGCATCATTATGCCTTCGTAGGTATATTTGAGCTCATTTAATTTCCTTTACTTATGTCCTCTTGTATTTAATTTATATTTGCATGTCTCATGACACTATCTGTATGTAATATTGGCTGCATTTCTCATAGCTGTTTGTGTGCCATGTTGTTCCAGACCACAGCAAACCATAGCCAGCTTGCAAAGATTGTAATAAATCCATTAGAAGAAGACAGCCTGCCGTTTCCTTAAACTTGGGACACACACATCTATACATATCCTTCATAGACCTGACCAAGGCTGTAGACCTGGTTAGCAGAGAAGGGCTCTTCAGCATCCTACCCGAGATTGGATGCCCTCCAAAGCTCCATAGTCTCATTAGATCTTTTCATGATGACATGAAGGCAACCATCCAGTATGAGGGTAGCATGTCCAACCCATTTGACATTAAGAGTGGAGTCAAGCAAGGTTGCGTCCTTGCTCCTACCCTTTTCGGCATCTTATTTGCCCTGCTCATCAAACATGCTTTTGGGACTGCAACAGAAGGGGTGTATCTACGTACCAGATCTGACGGCCAACTTTTCAACCTGGCCCGTCTTAAAGCAAGGACCAAAGTCCGTGAGACAATCATCCGGGACATGCTCTTTGCTGATGATGCCGCCGTCATTTCGCACACTGAACAAGAACTCTAGTGCCTTATGGACAGATTCTCCCAGGCCTGCAAAGACTTCAGGCTTACCATCAGCCTAAAAAAGACCAACGTGCTGAGTCAGGAAGTGGACATTCCACCAGCCATTACAATCGATGAGTACCAACTCGAAGTTGTACACCAATTCACATACCTGGGATCCACCATCAGTGACAATCTGTCCCTCGATGGTGAGATCAACAAACTTATCGGCAAAGCTGCCACAACCCTAGGGCGCCTCACGACCCGTATCTGGGAGAACCGGAAGCTGACAACTCCTACCAGGATGGCAGTGTACAACGCCTGCATTGTCAGCACTCTTCTCTACAGCAGCGAAACATGGACAACAAACTGAACACCTTCCACATGCGCTGCCTTCGCCGTAACCTCGGCATCCATTGGAGTGACAAGGTGACGAATGCCCAGGTCCACCAACGCGCTGGTCTTCCTACCATGTTCACGCTGCGTTGGCTCGGCCATGTGTGTCGTATGGAGGATGGACTTATCCCAAAGGACATTCTGTACGGCAAACTTGCCTCTGGCAAGAGATCTGTTGGCCGGCCAAAACCGCGCTTCAAAGATGTCTGCAATCGGGACATGAAAGCTCTGGACATAAACACTGAAAGTTGGGCAGATGCAGCGGCTGACCGCAGCAAATGGCGCAGTGTCCTTCACGAAGAGCTGAAGACTGGCGAGGAAAAGATCCATGCTACAGCCAATGAAAAGAGAACCAAGCGGAAGACGAGCACTCCTGCAGTTGCGCCTTCCAGCTACATCTGCAGTCATTGCGGCCGTGTTTGCCTCTCCCGCATACGACTCATCAGCCACAGCAGGCTGAGTTTAAACTTGACCTCTGGACTGGCGCAGTTTACGTAGTCGTTACGACTGACGGAGGCCTGATGATAGCTAATATAGACACTTACATCATGTGTTGCCTTCATTATAACACTCATATAACACTTTTAAAGTCATTTTGATAGTAGGCTAATATAGCTAATATAGACACTTACGTCATGTGTTGCCTTCATTATAACACTTATATAACACTTTTAAAGTCATTTTGATAGTAGGCTAATATAGCTAATATAGACACTTACATCATGTGTTGCCTTCATTATAACACTTATATAAGACTTTTAAAGTCATTTTGATAGTAGGCTAATATAGACACTTCCATCATGTGTTGCCTTCATTATAACACTTATATAACACTTTTAAAGTCATTTTGATAGTAGGCTAATATAGACACTTACATCATGCGTTGCCTTCATTATAACACTTATATAAGACTTTTAAAGTCATTTTGATAGTAGGCTAATATAGCTAATATAGACACTTACATCATGTGTTGTCTTCATTATAACACTTATATAAGACTTTTAAAGTCATTTTGATAGTAGGCTAATATAGCTAATATAGACAATTACTTAATGTGTTGCCTTCATTATAACACTTATATAACACTTTTAAAGTCATTTTGATAGTAGGCTAATATAGCTAATATAGACACTTACATCATGTGTTGCCTTCATTATAACACTTATATAAGACTTTTAAAGTCATTTTGATAGTAGGCTAATATAGACACTTACATCATGTGTTGCCTTCATTATAACACTTATATAAGACTTTTAAAGTCATTTTGATAGTAGGCTAATATAGACAATTACATCATGTGTTGCCTTCATTATAACACTTATAAGACTTTTAAAGTCATTTTGATAGCAGATTAATATAGACACATCATGTGTTGCCTTCATTATAACACTACACTTATATAAGACTTTTAAAGTCATTTTGATAGTAGGCTAATATAGACAATTACATCATGTGTTGCCTTCATTATAACACTTATATAACACTTTTAAAGTCATTTTGATAGTAGGCTAATATAGCTAATATAGACACTTACATCATGTGTTGCCTTCATTATAACACTTATATAAGACTTTTAAAGTCATTTTGATAGTAGGCTAATATAGACACTTCCATCATGTGTTGCCTTCATTATAACACTTATATAACACTTTTAAAGTCATTTTGATAGTAGGCTAATATAGACACTTACATCATGCGTTGCCTTCATTATAACACTTATATAAGACTTTTAAAGTCATTTTGATAGTAGGCTAATATAGCTAATATAGACACTTACATCATGTGTTGTCTTCATTATAACACTTATATAAGACTTTTAAAGTCATTTTGATAGTAGGCTAATATAGCTAATATAGACAATTACTTAATGTGTTGCCTTCATTATAACACTTATATAACACTTTTAAAGTCATTTTGATAGTAGGCTAATATAGCTAATATAGACACTTACATCATGTGTTGCCTTCATTATAACACTTATATAAGACTTTTAAAGTCATTTTGATAGTAGGCTAATATAGACACTTACATCATGTGTTGCCTTCATTATAACACTTATATAAGACTTTTAAAGTCATTTTGATAGTAGGCTAATATAGACAATTACATCATGTGTTGCCTTCATTATAACACTTATAAGACTTTTAAAGTCATTTTGATAGCAGATTAATATAGACACATCATGTGTTGCCTTCATTATAACACTACACTTATATAAGACTTTTAAAGTCATTTTGATAGTAGGCTAATATAGACAATTACATCATGTGTTGCCTTCATTATAACACTTATATAAGACTTTTAAAGTCATTTTGATAGTAGGCTAATATAGACAATTACATCATGTGTTGACTACATTATAACACTTATATAAGGCTTTTAATTTTTTGCGGCTCCAGACAGATTTTTATTTTTGGTCCAATATGGCTCTTTCAACATTTTGGGTTGCTGACCCCTGGTCTGAGGTGTTTGCTCACAGTTACTCTGCAAATGAGGTCCAATAGGAGCGGCCATTTTACCTGCGCTGGGTCTTGAAGGTCTCATCTTGCCAGGAGCACTATGGGACCTTGTTGCAGACTTGGATGGTCTCTCAGGGAAGTGGAACGTAGTGATTTCGATGCTGTCCCGTGCAGAAGCAGCACCGTCCGGCTTTGATGTCATGCTGACATCGACGTCTTTGTGGACATTCTGTTTAATTGGGGCACTTGTGTCTGAGGCAGTGAAGTCAGTAGCTTTAAAGATTGCTGTCATTAAAGGAGATGTGGGTTCGGCATCAGCACTTTTCAGTTTCGGGGATGTTGGTACATTAGTGTCCCCGCCTGAGCTGGATTTGACTTTGCTTGATGAAGCGTTACGAAGGAACACGTTAGCAGAGAGCGAGGAAGGACTTTTAAAGTGATTGTTAGCCAACAAATGAGGTGTGAAGGGCTTATTAGTGCATCTTGCTGTGACTGCGTTAAAAAGCGCTGTTGGCTGATTTCTTCTAGCAACAGGTGTGTTTGTCAGTGCTAGAGGGGGCTTGGCCAGGCTTGAAGCTGTGCAGAATGGGAGAGGGCCACCAGGGGGAGCAGTGATACAGGCGGTCTGTAGCTTTGTCTGCGAGGATGGACTTGGGGATGCGGGAGCTGAGAATGAAAGACTCCCTCTGGACTCTTCTCCTCTCCCTCTTCTTACAGAAGCCTTGGAGACATGCACATGTATTTAGAAGTGAATACAACGTGAAGATTTTGTTGATCTTACCCGAGAGACACTCAACATGGTCTGCTGCAGTTGCTCATGCAGGTTGAGGATTTTCTCAGGACTGCTCAGCCTCCTCCTGACTGGGCTGACTGAGAGAGGAGGTGCAGGACTTCGGTGAGACCTGCTGGAGTCCGACACGTTGGATGACACTGGGGATGACGCCGGTCTTTTGTCCAGAGGAGACGTTTTTTCTGGTTCATCATCAGAGGGCTGCAGCTGTTAAGTAGAAGTCAAACAAAATACCTCAGTGTTTTACTAGTTAAAATTAAAAATAAAGCATAATTTCTAGGGGTGTAACGGTTCGTGTATTTGTATCGAACTGTTTTGGTACGGGGGTTCCGGTTCGGTTCGGAGGTGTACCGAACGAGTTTCCACACGGACATATTAAGTAGCGTAACGCACGTTGTGTAAACAATGCACACCGAAGCACAACACACGGCATGCTAGCAGCTAGCGGGCTAGGATAGACTGACCATACGTCCTCTTTTCACCGGACATGTCCTCTTTTGCGGAGCTGTCAGGGCAGAGTTTCTTAAATGCCTCAAATGTCCGGCATTTTGAGTTAGAGTTGTGTGTTTTTTCAATGTACGTTTAGGGTTAAGAAGGGGTTAAAAACAAAACAAATTGTGCGCGCAGCAGCATTGGTGAGGGAGGGGCAGAGACAGAGAGAGAGAGAGAGAGTTATGATAAACGCGCATGTGTCACCAGGCTCTGCTTTTTATCCATAGATTTATCACATTTAATGTTTTATTATCTATAGCAGGGGTGTCAAAAGTGTGCCTCGGAGGCCATTTACGGCCCACAGCTAATGTTTTAAAGGCCCACGGCACATTCTAAAAATACTATTAAAATAAACAAAAACATAACAAAAGTGAAATAAAAAAGCTTAAAGGTTAAATGTAATTTAGAAAAAGTTGCAATGTTGACTAATAAAACAAAGCTGTTTTTTTTCTTTTAAACTGTCATTGCTCAAAACATAATATTGAATCAAAATCAATGTTATTAAGAATTATTGACCTATCCAATGTTCTGATTACTTCACATCAAATATTCCACTAAGAAAAATATTTTTGGTGGAAGATTTTGCAAATTTGGTAAATAAATAACCCAAAATTTATATTTTGTTGTTTTCTTACTGTACCGAAAATGAACCGAACCGTGACCTCTAAACCGAGGTACGTACCGAACCGAAAATTATGTGTACTGTTACACCCCTAATAATTTCAGTACTCGGCAAAAAACGGCCAAGGGATATTAAACCTGACTTCTGTGTCACCAAGACAGGCTGCCGAGAAAACTGAAACAAAAGCTAACTTTAATGCTTCAATTAAAGACTCGCTAATTAGGTCAAAAACATTGGTAGTTATTTCACATTTAGCTAAGGTCAAATTATTTCCATTATACCTGACAAACTTGTCTGAATATAAAAACAAAAGACAAAAAGAAGACAAAATGAACCTATTCAAGCTATTGGTATTGTTGGCTGTGGTTGTAGGCAACCTCCTGATGTAGGTTTTTATTTCCTCCACAAGATGGCAGTAGCTGCATTTAAAGTATGAAGAGTGGTTTTATTTCTACTTGACCTCTGCATGCGTCTAGTATCTTAACTAACTGTTGGTGTGAAACTCTTAGGTGTTATTTGCTATATACCGTTTACAATAAAGTCAGCAGTAATGCTGGCTGAGCAGTTTGCTGTTAAGCGCACTCTCTCATTAACTAAAAAAACATTGTTTAAAATAAAAAGTTATTGAATTGTATGTAATTTCGGACAAGACAGCCTCAAATTATGGCATGCCTCCAATTAACTCTGCGTCCTCTTTGTATTTGGAGGTTCCATGCTATGCTAATGACAAATAATGGGAGAAGATTTTGGTGCAGGACCATTGAATTGTGTTTGGAGAAAACAATTTTGGGAAGCAAATACTTCATGCTTCAATTGTGCTGCTCAAAATGTATTTTGTACTGTAGCTGTTTTCTTAAGTAGCCCTTTCCTCAAAATTAAATCAGAGAGAAGCAAGGCATAAACGCAAACCACTCAATACAGCTGCAGGATTTTGAGAAAAAGCCTAATTGCGATTGTACTCTCCAAAATTCGATTTGCGATTTTTTTTAATTTATATTCCATACATATAAATGCATTAAAACTGCAAAAATAACGAGTGAAGGAAGACATGTTACTTTTAGACTGTCAATCAACGTATCCTTGTCTAAAGGTGCCACACATTAGAACAGGGGTCACCAACCTTTTTGAAAGCAAGAGCTACTTCTTGGGTAGTGATTAATGCGAAGGGCTACCAGTTTGATACACACTTCAATAAATTGCCAGAAATAGCCAATTTCCTCAATTTACCTTTAACTCTATGTTATTATTAATAATTAATGATATTTACACTTAATTGAAGGGTTTAAAAGAGGAGTAAACACAAAAAAAAATGACAATTAAATTTTGAAACATAGTTTATCTTCAATTTCGACTCTTTAAAATTCAAAATTCAACCGAAAAAAAGAAGAGAAAAACTAGCTAATTCGAATCTTTTTGAAAAAATTTAAAAAAGAATTTATGGAACATCATTAGTAATTTTTCCTGATAAAGATTACTTTTAGAATTTTGATGACATGTTTTAAATAGGTTAAAATCCAATCTGCACTTTGTTAGAATATATAACAAATTGGACCAAGCTATACTTCTAACAAAGACAAATCATTATTTCTTCTAGATTTTCCAGAACAACATTTTTAAAAGAAATTCCAAAGACTTTGAAATAAGATTTAAATTTGATTCTACAGATTTTCTAGATTTGCCAGAATATTTTTTTTGAATTTTAATCATAATAAGTTTGAAGAAATATTTCACAAATATTCTTCGTCGAAAAAACAGAAGCTAAAATGAAGAATTAAATTAAAATGTATTTATTATTCTTTACAATAAAAAAAATAAATTTACTTGAACATTGATTTAAATTGTCAGGAAAGAAGAGGAAGGAATTTAAAAGTTAAAAAGGTATATGTGTTTAAAAATCCTAAAATCATTTTTAAGGTTGTATTTTTTCTCTAAAATTGTCTTTTTGAAAGTTATAAGAAGCAAAGTAAAAAAATGAATGAATTTATTTAAACAAGTGAAGACCAAGTCTTTAAAATATTTTCTTGGATTTTCAAATTCTATTTGAGTTTTGTCTCTCTTAGAATTAAAAATGTCGGGCAAAGCGAGACCAGCTTGCTTGTAAATAAATAAAATTTAAAAAATAGAGGCAGCTCACTGGTAAGTGCTGCTATTTGAGCTATTTTTAGAACAGGCCAGCGGGCTACTCATCTGGTCCTTACGGGCTACCTGGTGCCCGCGGGCACCGCGTTGGTGACCCCTGCTTTAGAACAATATGCAACACATTTGGCTTCATGCAGACAGACTTGGAGCTTTTGTCTACATCACAGGTGTCAAACTCAAGGCCCGGGGCCCAGATCTGGCCCACGACATTTTATCTGGCCCGCAAACACCTGGAAATATGTGTCAATAAAGTACTTCATATTTTCTCACTAAATGTAATTTATTTTTTTCATTTTGACAGAAAAAATATATGTACTGCTTGAAATTGCATACCTTTTAAACTTTAATAGTATCCAATATTGCAAGAAATATTACAGTATATTATCATACTTTCCAAAAAACGTTTTGTCTGAATAAAAATAAATACAAATACTCAACTGTACAGCAAACTACCCATCAAATTTATCAAAATGACAATAAATCGTACGTTGTTCTTTACAGCATATTACTGTAAATTGAAAACAAAAATATTACTGTTTTTTGCGTTAAAATTCTGTTGACTGAGCTGCCAATTTCTGACTGTAAAATCTACAGTCAGTGTTACTGTTTTTCCATTTACCGTAAAAAACAACACTATTTTACAGTAACATTTTGTAAATGTAAAGTTTTTACTGTAAAATCGACAGCCTACTTAAAACAATTTATATAATTAATAATGAAATCCAGAAGCAAATTCATACTTTATTCACTGTTACAAGCGGCCCTCTGATGGCAGCCATAACTGCCATGTGGCCCTCAATGAACACCACTTTGACATCATGCTCTTAAAATGAAGAAATAATCAATTAAAACTATAAAGTTTGTATTATGTAGTGTAATTATAATATATAATAATAATACTAATTAAGTAACCATTTAAAAGGTTATATACATTTCTATTTGTCATTACCGTACAATTGTTTTCCATTGTACTGTAATTGGAAGGTAAACAACATATTTATTCGAAACAAATGAACAAAAAAATGAAATGGACTCTCACTTTTGTCAGTAAAATTTTGACTTAAATAAATACTGAATAACTTAAAGTGCTTTTTTTCCCACCTTGTTGTAAAAAGTAGGTCGGACGTTTTTTGTTTGTTGCAATCACGTGATCACGGCATTCTTGCTCGTTTCGTCTGTGTTGATGGGCTCATATTGCCTTTATATTTGAAGCTGAAATATTACCACAGCATTTGGCTTTGTAAACGTATTGTTGTCCTCCTAATTTGTGTTACTTTGCTGAACTTCTAACTGGCGCTCTGTCTGTGCACACTGAGACAAAGATTGAGAATGCCTAAAAAGAGGGCTCACTGCATTCAGTTAATTGACCTCCTAAGTAAATGCTCAGGTGCTGAGAGCGATGCACAGAGTGAGACCTCTTTTTCCCTGTTTGAAGCGAGGAAGAAATGCGAGGCTCAAAAATTCTGATTGGCAAACACGTCTGTCACAAAAACGGAGGAGAAAGATTTTTTTTTTAAAACTCAGCCTTTTGCAGTTACGTAATTACACTAATTAAAACCTCGCTGTCGATTCGATTAATCGTGCAGCTGTACCACTTAAAGGCCTACTGAAAGCCACTACTAGCGACCACGCAGTCTGATAGTTTATATATCAATGATGACATCTTAACATTGCAACACATGCCAATACGGCCGGGTTAACTTATAAAGTGACATTTTACATTTCCCGGGGAACTTCCGGTTGAAAAGGTCTATGTATGATGACGTATGCGCGTGACGTCAATGGTTGAAACGGAAGTATTGGGACACATTGTATCACAATACAAATAGCTCTGTTTTCATCGCAAAATTCCACGGTATTCTGGACATCTGTGTTGGTGAATCTTTTGCAATTTGTTTAATGAACAATGGAGACTGCAAAGAAGAAAGCTGTAGGTGGGATCGGTGTATTAGCGGCTGGCTGCAGCAACACAACCAGGAGGACTTTGAGTTGGATAGCAGACGCGCTATCCGACGCTAGCCGCCGACCGTATCGATGATCGGGTGAAGTCCTTCGTCGCGCCGTCGATCGTTGGAACGCAGGTGAGCACGGGTGTTGATGAGCAGATGAGGGCTGGCTGGCGTAGGTGGATAGCTAATGTTTTTATCATAGCTCTGACGAGGTCCCGTAGCTAAGTTAGCTTCAATGGCATCGTTAGCAACAGCATTGCTAGGCTTCGACAGGCGGCACAGCATTAACCGTGTGATTACAGGTCCAGTGTTTGGTTCGGTGTCTCCTGATAGTAGTATTGTTGATCTTCTGTCTATCCTTCCAGACAGGGGCTTATTTCTTTTGTTTCTATCTGCATTTAAGCATGATGCTATCACGTTAGCTCCGTAGCTAAAGAGCTTTGTCGATGTATTGTCGTGGAGATAAAAGTCACTGTGAATGTCCATTTCGCGTTCTCGACTCTCATTTTCAAGAGGATATAGTATCCCAGGTGGTTTAAAATACAAATCCGTGATCCACAATAGAAAAAGGAAAAGGTGTGGAATCCAATGAGCCCTTTTACTTAAGTTACGGTCAGAGCGAAAAAAGAAAGTCCTGCACTGCACTCTAGTCCTTCACTCTCCCGTTCCTCATCCACAAATCTTTCATCCTGGCTCAAATGACTGTAATGGGGTAATCGTTGCTTTCTCGGTCCGAATCGCTGCTGGTGTAAACAATGGGGAAATGTGAGGAGCCTTTCAACCTGTGACGTCACGCTACTTCCGGTACAGGCAAAGCTTTTTTTATCAGCAACCAAAAGTTGCGAACTTTATCGTTGATGTTCTCTACTAAATCCTTTCAGCAAAAATATGGCAATATCGCGAAATGATCAAGTATGACACATAGAATGGATCTGCTATCCCCGTTTAAATTTTAAAAAATCATTTCAGTAGGCCTTTAAAATTATTTTCACTCACCTGGGTTGTGTCAAGACTAAAAACTTCTTTCGGTTTTGGGTCAGGTGATGATGGCACCTTGATGTCCTCTTGCAGGGTTGGCACAGGTGAGATGGCAATTCTCTGTCTTAGAACAGCTGCTACACACATGGCATCAACAGTTTCTTTTCTTTTCTGGTCCGTGTGGAAATCATCTTGATGTTGCTGGTTTCCGGGGTCTGTGGCGCAAGTGTACTTTTGAAAATTGGAAATAAATCCTGTTGTCAGTCCTTGGTCTGGGTCCTTTGTAAAACCCGCATGTGTGAATGCAGCGGTGTACTGAAGCAGCACCGCGTCGGTGAGCAGTTGATTGACTTGCACGGTCAGCGTGGCGTCCACGGGGCCGTGCTCACGCAGGGCTCTCATTGTCTGCGCCAATAAGTTGTTTCTCTCCTGACACTTCAGCAGCAGAGAGGAGAGCTTGGCCTGTTATTGGACGACACATCTGTCAATCAAATCAAGAAATTCAGTGAAAGCTATGTCAGCATTTGCTCACCTTTAATGGAACTATATCCTTATCTGCAGAGCTCTTTGCTTTTAGGAGTGCGTCGTACTACAAAAAATAACAATATGAGGCAAAACACTCTGATCAGAAATGACAGCTGACGCACAACTTGACCCACCTTGGCTCGGATGTCGTTGTAACGTGTTCGGAGGGACACGAGAGCGCTCAGGTCGTCTTCGTTGTCACGCCCTTTTTTCAGGTTGATATACTCAGCATTCAGCTCATCTAGAGCCACCGTCTTTGGGGTTGCACATGCATCAAACATGACAGATTGGTCCAATCAGCAAGATCGGGAGTATTTTTATATATAATATAATGAATATTGAAATAGCAAACAAACTATTGATGTCAGACAATGTTGATCAAATGTTACCATTAACGGTTTAAATCTCTCACTAGATCAGGCCTGGGCAATTATTTTGACCCCTGGCCAAATTTAGAGAAAAAAAATGTGTCTGGGGGCCGGTATATCTATTTTTAGGAACACTAATACAAAACCTCACAAATAATGTCTGATTGAATGCTAAAAACGTTATGACAGACCGCCTTAAAAAACGGAATGGAATTTGACATTTTTTTACTGAATGAGACACCCAGAATGTACATGAAAATAAATGATGTGGGGTTTACAATATTAACTATGAAGCATAAAACACTGAATAATGAACATGAACATCACACCCCCTCTCGATCGACATATTTTACAATCAAGCGAAACGCAACAAAAATGCAACAAACACAGCGAAATATGAACACGAAGGGTAAAAAAAAGCCCACCTACAATCTTATACTCTAATCTGATATATCACTAAGCTGTAGAACTTTGTTGTAGAAATCTCCTTCCGCGTCTGGCCGATCTGGAAACACTGTGGAAACGCTCCCCACCCACACTGCTTGGTGCCTCGTCTGAGCTGCTGTCACTTACATTACCATAGTAACTAATTAGATGACCATAGTAACTAATTAGATTACCATAGTAACTAGTATATCATGCAAAAGGGAAGATTCCAACCATTGAAATACTTTGTATAGTTCAAGACTTCCGGTCATTTGAAAACATCACTGCACATCATAATGGCAGCTACACTTTACATCTTAAAGATCTAAAACAATTATTTGGGAATATCCAGCGGGCCAAATTGAAAAGCTTAACGGGCTGCATGCGGCCCCCGGGCCTTCATTTGCCCAGGTCTGCATTCAATCATCATATAGTGTATATTGTATGTCCTTCCTTATTACCTTGGCTTTCAGCTGTGCTGTGAGGATATTGTATTGCCCTTCAATGTCTGACTTCAGTGACAGAATGGTGGCCTTTTCCCTGGCTAGGACGTCCACTTTGCTCTGCAGCGCTTTAACCTGCAACCAACAAGCAATGTTTTGCACCGAAAGGCACCACATTTAATGAGCAATTTATGTATAAATTAGTGCTTCCAAATATATATATATATATATATATATATATATATATATATATATATATATATATATATATATATATATATATATATATATATATATATATATACATATATATATATATATATATACATATATATATATATATATATACATATATATATATATATATATATATATATTATATATATATATATATATATATATATATATATACATATATATATATATATATATATATATATATATATATATATATATATATATATATATACATATATATATATATATATATATATATATATATATATATATATATATATATACATACATACATACATACATATATATATATATATATACATATATATATATATACATATATATATATATATACATATATATATATATACATATATATATATATATATATATATATATATATATATATATATTTTTTTTTTTTTTTTTTTTAAATCAGATTAATCACACTTCTTTTGAATTTGGATTATTCATGATTAATTACAGGTTATTATTTAGTCAAATTAACTTGCAATGTTTGTACACAAATGCATTTTTTATGCCAGAATGTCATCCAGCAACAATCATTTAAAATGTTCTAATTGAATGCACGTCATTTATTTGCTAAAAATGTTGAAACTGTTTTATCTAACGTCCAGTCAGGGTGTATTTTGAAGGGGAATTTCCTAGCGAGCACATTAGCCAGAGTCTCCTCACTCATCTTTGCACTGATGTATGGATGCATTGACCTGATCACTGACCGTATAGCCACCTTTCAGTAGCCATCTAAGTTCTAAAAAATTATAATGTAATGATAATAATAATCTGTATATTATACACGTGATTAACGCGAAAAAATATTGTGATTAATCACATGAGTTAATTTATTATTTTTAACAACCGTAGTATAAATTTATTTTAATAGTATACGGGTAAAACTAAAAATATTACAATAATGTGCAAAAGTCCATTCATTTTAGCAACTTCAAATGTGTACCTATTATGTGATTTAAACTCATTACAATTAGGGTTGTCCCGATACCAATAATTTAGTACTGTTACCAAAATGTGTACCGATACTTTTCTATACTTTTCCAAACAAAGGAAACTACGAAAAACGTCACTATTGCCTTTATTTTAACATAATATCTTACACTACATTAAACACTCACAGTCAAAGAACAATTTCACAAGGTTAAAATATAAATTAAAAAGGCATTGAAAAGGCATCGACCCTGAAGGGAACGTCTTCCCTGTGCTCCTCGACTACAGTCTGCACCGGACCGAACAGCAGGACAGGTGTAACAACTACATTATTACCTGTCACTTTTTTTTAACTTAATGTGCAGATCTGAATGCTTATTATTTAAATGTTTACCTAAGTTTGAAGCAAAGGTGCTAATACTAATCGCCACATTTGGCGAGGCGTGTTTTAAAGCAGCTGTTGTGAGAGTAGCGTATGTGTGTGTGTGTGTGCCCCTTTAAGAATGGCAGTTTGTGGGGTGAGTGTGAGTAAGTGAGTGGGCAAGTTAGGAGAGGTAGAGCTGGCATGTGCAGGAGTGGCAATAGCATGGTGGATGTTCAGTTGTGCCCTGTGGAAATGATAAATAAAGTGACCACGTAGAAACTAATCGACTGCCTCGTCATTCGGACCCATTGTGAAGTGAAAGGTCTCCCCTGCTCTCCTCGACTACGGTCTGGGAGCCGACAAGCAGGAAAGGTGTAAAACAGTACTTGCAGCGCGGTACCTCCCTGTTTAAAGTGTCACCTTTATTGTTAGTTTTGAAGCCCAAATACCTCCATATTGTACTTCACCACCTCTTTATTAACCAGCAGTTTTGTAGTTTTTTGCCATTTTTTCTCTCCAAGATGTTATTACTTGTATGCACTTTGTGTGTGCGTGTTGACACACAACATCATGCGCCTCAGCTCTGTAGTCACCGCCACACAGCGGCACTTCGATGAAAGAGCGGTACGGGTACTTTTCAAAGATAGCATAGTACCGATTTCAATTGATTCGTAACGTGATACTTTATTAGTACCGGTATACCGTACAACATTAATTACAACACAAGTGAGATATGTTTTTGTTATCATTTTAATGATCTCAGCTTATCTCAGCTTATAGTTTTTTAACACACAACATTTTCTGAGATTTTCATTTCAAGGTTTTCGTAAGCTCCAAACCATAATCATCAAAATGATATCCAAAGAAGGCTTGAAATATCTAGGATTGCATGTTATCAGCCTGTGTCATATATTAGTTTTAACTTGTAAATCTAATTACTGGAATAAACCAACTTTGCACGATATTCTAGTTTTTGGAATGTCACCTGTAGTATAGCGGTCTGGGTACCTGTGTGGTGAGGTGGCCATTCTCCATGCTGATGTCTTCTGTTTGCGCCATTAAATGGGTCAGCCTCTCCACCTCGTCAACTGCCTGAGCTGCTTTCCTCTCTGCATCCTGCCTGGTGGCTTCTGCTTGACTCAGCTGCCTGTGTAGATCTGCAGTCTGCACACACCAACACAGAGCTTAAAAGTGTAGTACTGCAGCGCAACATAAAACCTCAACAACCAAATTTAAATAGCGTACAAAACAGGGATATTCAACTCAATTGTTTTGGGGGCCACATTACCAGAAAGTTAAGGACCATGGGCCTGAAGTTCTCCCTTCATTATGAATCTTATTTTGTATATTCCGGAGAACCAGCCTCCACGACAGTAGACATTTGATATTGGTCTATTTATTTTCTCAGAGTTACAGGTTGCTGTTTTTAAGGATCTTCTGCAAAAAAGCTTGTCAAAGATCGTACCGCATATATGGCAGCATTCTAGTGTTTTAAGAATCTAAGTCACTCACATTTTATTTTTAGATTGAATCCACAGGCCATTTATTTATTTTACTAGTTGAACAGCCAAAATGATGAAATAGAGAGGACCTAAAATGGAACCTTGAGGAACACCTCAGTTATGCAAATCACAAGTTTGGAACTCAGTGTTCTATGTTTGCTATAGCAAGGTCAACATGTCAATGTAAGGATCTGTTCCACTATATATCCTCGAGTATTTTTAGGAATTTGCTTCAAAAATATTTGTCTCCCAAGTTTTGAAATGAACTCATGGGACAGTTTTGTTGTCATTCCCTGGTCACGTTTGGCCCTTGGGCTGCCAGCTGAGTAGCCCTAATAAACAGTCACATTTGGCCCTTGGACTGCCAGCTGAGTAGCCCTAATAAACAGTCACGTTTGGCCATTGGGCTGCCAGCTGAGTAGCCCTAATAAACAGTCACGTTTGGCCCTTGGGCTGCCAGCTGAGTAGCCCTAATATACAGTCACGTGTGGCCCTTGGACTGCCAGCTGAGTAGCCCTAATAAACAGTCACGTTTGGCCCTTGGACTGCCAGCTGAGTAGCCCTAATAAACAGTCACGTTGGCCCTTGGACTGCCAGCTGAGTAGCCCTAATAAACAGTCACGTTTGGCCCTTGGACTGCCAGCTGAGTAGCCCTAATAAACAGTCACGTTTGGCCCTTGGACTGCCAGCTGAGTAGCCCTAATAAACAGTCACGTTTGGCCCTTGGGCTGCCAGCTGAGTAGCCCTAATAAACAGTCACGTTTGGCCCTTGGGCTGCCAGCTGAGTAGCCCTAATAAACAGTCACGTTTGGCCTTTGGGCTGCCAGCTGAGTAGCCCTAATAAACAGTCACGTTTGGCCTTTGGACTGCCAGCTGAGTAGCCCTAATAAACAGTCACGTTTGGCCCTTGGGCTGCCAGCTGAGTAGCCCTAATAAACAGTCACGTTTGGCCCTTGGACTGCCAGCTGAGTAGCCCTAATAAACAGTCACGTTTGGCCCTTGGACTGCCAGCTGAGTAGCCCTAATAAACAGTCACGTTTGGCCCTTGGGCTGCCAGCTGAGTAGCCCTAATAAACAGTCACGTTTGGCCCTTGGACTGCCAGCTGAGTAGCCCTAATAAACAGTATAAACTGACCTCTTTGTGTCTTTTTGACAATTCTTCTTGTGACTTCTGGAGTTCTTCTGTCAAAACCTTGACCTCGCTCACCAGGTTACTTTGCTCCTGTAATGATTGGAAACATCTAGCGTGAGAATTGGTGCCTTATTAGTCTATATCAGGGGTGCCCATCACGCCGATCACGAGCTAGCGGTCGATGGCGGAGGGTGTGTCCGTCGATCGCCAGGCAGGCAATAAAAAAAATAGACCTAAAAATTAGTGATCATCAATCTTCACCAAGACGTCATGACTACCATCCATCCATCCATCTATCTTCTTCCGCTTATCCGAAGTCGGGTCGTGGGGGCAGCAGCCTAAGCAGGAAAGCCCAGACTTCCCTCTCCCCAGCCACTTCGTCCAGCTCCTCCCGGGGGATCCCGAGGCGTTCCCAGGCCAGCCGGGAGAGATAGTCTTCCCAACGTGTCCTGGGTCTTCCCCGTGGCCTCCTACCGGTCGGACGTGCCCTAAACATCTCCCTAGGGAGGCGTTCGGGTGCCCGAACCACCTCATCTGGCTCCTCTCCATGTGGAGGAGCAGCAGCTTTACTTTGAGCTCCTCCCGGATGACAGAGCTTCTCACCCTATCTCTAAGGGAAAGACCCGCCACCCAGCAGAGGAAACTCATTTGGGCCGCTTGTACCCGTGATCTTGTCCTTTCGGTCATAACCCAAAGCTCATGACCATAGGTGAGGATGGGAACGTAGATCAACCGGTAAATCGAGAGCTTTGCCTTCCGGCTCAGCTCCTTCTTCACCACAACGCATCGATACAGCGTCCGCATTACTGAAGACGCCACACCGATCCGCCTGTCGATCTCATGACTACCATGAATTGATTAACGTGGACCCCGACTTAAACAAGTTGAAAAACATATTCAGGTGTTACCATTTAGTGGTCCATTGTATGGAATATGTACTGTACTGTGCAATCTACTAAAAAGTTTCAATCAATCAATCAAAGTCACTTGATTGACATTCGCAGCACCCGAGGGCCTTGTGAGATGACGCTGGCTGCTGCTAGATCATTATTAAGAAAAAATGACCGACAGGAAGGCGAGAAACACTTTTTATTTCACCAGACTCTCGCGCCGTACCTGCCGTCAAAACTCTAAAGACCGACTGCACAGTTCCTGTCTTCACAATAAAAGCCCTGCTTCATCCTGCCTGCTCTAACAAAGTCAGAGCCTCAGAAAGCTAGCGTGCACAAGCTAGCAAGCTACGGAGTTTGCCGCCAATGTATTTCTTGTAAAGTGTATAAAAAGGAGTATGGAAGCTGGAAAAATAAGATGGCAAAAAGCAAGCACTTTCATGTGGTATTGGACAGAAAGGAGGACTTTTTTTCGCCTCCATTCAAAAAAGGGGACCTTATCATCACTACTGTCTGATTCCTATCAATGCAAGTCATCACAATCAGGTTATACACCAACTTATATTCTTGTCTTCATGAAAGAAAGGAATGTGTTAAACATGTTTGTATTATCATTAAACACCTTTAACTTGTGAACTAAAAGGTCTCTTTCATAAATTTATAAATATAAATGATATATATGAATGAGGTAGATCACCTCCACTTGGTCAATTGAAAAGTAGCTCGCCTGCAGAAAAGGTATGGGCACCCCTGAAGTTTAAATTAAATGTGTCTTGGTACCTGCACCGTGTTTCCATTGAAGCTTCTTGTCACATGTTGTCTATTTTCCTGCCCAGTCACTCCGTAGTTGGTTTTATTCTCTTGTGTCGGTCTGGGTTGATCAATTCTTTCTCCTCTTGAAGCTTCGAGTGATTGCATCGTCTGCGCTTCCTCCAGTTTTAAGCACCCGACTGAATGTTCACTTCGGACTTTCTCATCTTTCAAAGTGCTAATTGACTTTAGCAGCCTGTCACGGTCTTGTTGCAAATTCCAGAGCGGTGGAGGCTGATCTGTCAACTCGTTCAGACGCTTGAGGGAATCGGTCAGATTCAATGTCTCCACTGTCCAAGTGAGAACGCTCTGACTCGACTCTTGTACCGACTCTCCAAAGTGATTGGTCGCCTCTTTTCCACTTAGGAGCGATTCTAACAGTTTCTCCTTTTCTCTTTCAAGGGCCGGAAAACACTCCATGAGTTTCTTCTTCGCTTCTTTTAGCTCATTTACGGATTTGAACAGGCAAGCTTTCTCATCCTTCACCCCACTGACTTCCCTGATTAGATGCTCCCGCTCCTGCTTCAGGCCGTGTAAAGCGCGACAGAGCCCGTCTTTCTCCTCTTTCAGCGCCCAGACTGTCCGAGTTAAAAGCTGTTTCTCTTCAGTTTGTGTTTGGACTGACAGAGAGACTTCTTCTTCTTGTCGTCGGAGTGAAAACACAGAGGAGGTCAGCTCCTCCTGCTCTACTCTTAGGCTCTGCAGGTCTTGTTGGCAAACAGGCTTTAAAAATGTGGTCATATCATCTACTTGTTGGCTTGATGTCAATTGAGGTAGTTGGTTCTCACTCTGCACTAAACACTCCGCTGGTTTGTTCTCTTGACATCTCCCTGAAACTGTGGCTGGATTCTGACCTCCACACTTTATGTTCTTCTGTTCACTCCGCTCCGCCCTGTCTTCTTCTAGCTTCTGCTGCAGCTCCAAGATAGTATTTAGATCATCTTCGGTCTTCTTGGTGAGTTCCGTGACCAGGCAACCTTGCTCTTCCTTCTCCTGCTCCAGCTTGGCTTTGTCTTCCTCCAGACATAAAACATGCGCCCTCAGCTGAGACCGCTCGCGCTTTATGTCTTCCTCATTCAGCTCAATGTGAGCCAGTAGCTCCTGGATCCGGACAGCCAGGGCACGGTTCTCCTGATTTAGAGCCTGGAGAAGATCGCTGTCGGTGATGTTATCTTGGACAGGCGACGACTGGCAGGCATCATCTCCATCATTGGCTGATGTTGTGCTAACCTTAAAAGAAAAATATAGAACTGAGTTAGCTACGTTTCTTAAAGATACCCCATAAAGGAAAAATGTACAAACCCAAAAACAGTGAAGTTGTCACGTTGTGTAAATGGTAAATAAAAACAGAATACAATGATTTGCAAATCCTTTTCAACTTATATTCAATTGAATAGACTGCAAAGACAAGATACTTTTTTTTTTTTGGATACTTAACGTTCCAACTGGTAAAATGTGTTATTTTTTGCAAATATGAGCTCATTTGGAATTTGATGCCTGCAACATGTTTCAAAAAAGCTGGCACAAGTGGCAAAAAATGACTGAGAAAAATGATTTGGGAATGTCCGGCGGGCCAGATTGAAAAGCTTAACAGGCCGCAAGCGGCCCCCGGGCCTTCATTTTCCCGGGGTCTGCTCTAGGGGGTACTTGCGGCCCAACAATGGGCCCTATGGTTAAGAAACACTGATGTAGTATAGAAGGAAGTGTTTTCAAATGTAGAAAAAAAAAATCACACAGACCCCTTTAAAGCTGCAGATACACAAAATGTTGAGTTACTACCATATTTTTCGGAGTATAAGTCGCTCCGGAGTATAAGTCGCACCGGCCAAAAATGCATAATAAAGAAGGAAAAAAACATATATAAGTCGCACTGGAGTATAAGTCGCATTTTTTGGGGAAATGTATTTGATAAAAGCCAACAGCAAGAATAGACATTTGAAAGGCAATTTAAAATGTCTAAAGAATAGTGAACAACAGGCTGAATAAGTGTACGTTATATGAGGCATAAATAACCAACTGCTATGTTAACGTAACATATTATGGTAAGAGTCATTCAAATAACTATAACATATAGAACATGCTATACGTTTACCAAACAATCTAATCGCTAAATCCCATGAAATCTTATACGTCTAGTCTCTTACGTGAATGACATCAATAATATTATAATGTGTTAATCATTTCACACATAAGTCGCTCCTGAGTATAAGTCGCACCTCTGGCCAAACTATGAAAAAAACTGCCACTTATAGTCCAAAAAATACGGTAATAGGTTTTACTAAAAGCACTTTTAAATTGTGTTAATTTCAGCATTAAGGCTAGATTTTGGGCAATACACTATAGTGGGACTTAAAATTGGTGAGAAATAGTATAATATGGGACCTGTAAGTTGATCAATAGACATGTGACATAGCGTACCTTTTGCATTAACTTCTCTTCGGCTTGACTCCGCAGCAGCAATTTCAGTTGATCATTCTCCTGAGCCATCACTTGCAGCTGCTCCTTCGAGTGTTGCAGGGTGGCCTCCAGACGCTCATATTGCTCTTTGAGACCCTCAATGTCCCCACCGAATCCCAAGCTCCTGTACGCCTCCCTCAGGGCATCAGATTCCTCGCTGGGCATTTCCTCCACATTGAAGTCCCTTGTAGAGCCCCAGTCATCTAGTGACTGGAGACGAAGGCGAGGAAAAGAGCACATTTTAGATGAACGCTGAGATCCGTGTTTGGCACTAAGGATCGGAGCTGGTTGGCCAAGCTTTGTGCTCCCTGCTGCCGCCTGGTGCTGATCAACTGGAACTGCATCCTTCTCATTCAGCACCTTGGGAGTAAAACAAAGATTATAAAAGCAAAATGTGATTTAGTAGGCAAAAAATGTACTATTTTGAATGCAACACAATGAGATTAGTTGTATATCTTCGCAGAATAGTAAACAACGAGAGCAGCTTTAGCAAAGACATATAGTAAAGTACTGCACACAGACTTAAATAAGCATTTAGAACAGTGGTTATGTAATGCAGTACCCAATACTCAGAGAATAAAAACACATTTTGTAAAAATGTTTTTCCACCTAAAAACCAGGGATTCCCCATCACTAATAACTCTCATTCCAAGCTGAACCACGCTTGTTTCAGTCCTAGAAGAAGTCTCACCTTTTCAGGGCTTTCTTCTGAATGATGTCCATTGGGAGTTGGTTTAGTTGGACTCCTAAGGTCACGCTGAAGCTCTCCTATCTCCTTGACAAGGATGCTTTCAGACACCTTCAGCTGTTGTATCTCCTCCTCCATCTCCTCCACCTTGCAGCACAGCAACTGACGGCTCTCTTGAGCTTCCTGGAGCTGCTCCGTTAGCCTCCGCCGCTCGGACACTCCGCTTCCCTCTCTCTCCAGCAGCACCTTGAGATCCTCCTGCAGGTTCACGATGAAACCTTGCAGCTTCACATTGTTGTCTACGTTCCTTTCTTTGTCCTCACGTGCTCCGTCTCCTTGGGCTCCTACGTTTAGCTGCCTCCTGCCTTGATTTCTCTCCTCTTCTCCTTCACCTTCTCCTCTAGCGCCAGGTAGCCTCTCATGCTCCTTCCAGTGCGTTTCCCTCCTGGCTGTAATTCTCACCGCACTTAACGTGGCCACATCGGTGGCGGCGCTCACGGTCACATCCAGGAGCTGCTTCTCTAGCGTGTAAACGCGCTTCTGTAGACTCTCCTCTCTGTCCCTCGCCAGGCTCACCTTGTGTTGGAGTTGCGCTTTAAAGTTGTCAAAGTACCGGGACTGGCGACACATCTCGTCCTCTTTGGCCTTCAGCTGCCTCTGAGAGCGCTGCAGTCGCTCTCGCCACACATCGTCCCGAGTCTGAGTAGGACAAAATATTGTTTGTTGTCACTTCTCTGCCACAGGAACACAGAGTAGAACAAATGCTGCAGGCTCTCTAACTCACCATGGTCCTAACCTCCTCCCTGTTCTCTTTGATCCAGCCTGAGTGGGAGGCAGTCGGGTGACAAGCTGCAGCTTCTTTAAGCTCCTCCCTGCTCTTCTCTTTTGCTCTATGATCCTACAACAACAACAAACATGAAAGGTCTAAGTATTTGGGACAAAAAAATAACGTATTTTTTAGGTGTGTGAATCATCTCACCTGTTACTCTGACTGGATGGTTGAACTTGGACTCCCCTCAAAGGCCCTCGCTCTCCCATGCACACCACAAAACGTGTCACCTTCAACTGTAACCATGGTAACAGGACTGTTTTCGGTTCTCCCCATCTCCGTCGGGGGTCATGTGATCATCCTCTGGTGAGTTATCCCCTCTAGGAGGAAAAATTAAAGTGTTTGGTGCCAGAAAAACAAACAAACCCACTTTAGAAAAATGTAGACACAGTTGTGTTTCATTGGGTATTGATTACAGTCATCTATTATTGATGTAGTCAACAGCTTGGTGGCAAGTTGTAGCAATCTCTCAGGTTACACCGCCTTCTTTTTCATTAATCTTACCAAGTAACCCGTAAAGACAAAAAGTAAAAGGTTAATACCCTCATATGTTGCACTGTGGCGACAGCTCCCTCTCCTCCACCCGAGCTGCCGGTGAGCTCATCGGAGCGGCTTTGTAAATTTGTGTTGCCCTGCTCGTTTCCGTAGAAACGCCACAGAAGTTATACTTTGCCAGAATCTTCTACCCTGAGCTGGAACCCCTCTTGCTCTACTCCTGTGGCTCCTCCTCTCCGCAAAAAAAAAAATCTAAATCGTCTGTCGAGTGAATGTTTTTGTTGCAGGTCCAAAGATCAGTAGAGCAGTCAATTAGTAGTCATTTATGAATAAATCTTGCATCTCATGTAACTGTATATATATCCGTTTCACATGTTTGCAGGTGATTCATCTGCAAAAAAGTGCACTATTTATCAAAAAGGCCTTTAGGTTTTCACGAGCGGTTTAGAAATTCATAAAAAACTATTGTTTTGTCCTCCATTGCCTCGGCAGCAACTGAACACCTGGAAAAAAACACAACGGATATTAAATTATAGCAAGAGGACAATGGATTTAGATCAGGGGTGCCCACACTTTTTCTGCAGGCGAGCTACTTTTCAATTGACCAAGTGGAGGGGATCTGTTGTGTTCCATTCCGTAGAACATCTTTTGCCCAGACTGCATTTTCAATAAAAGGACCACAACTATGGAACTCTTTACTGGACACTTTGAAAAGTAAACCTGCACTTGTCACTTTCAAAAAACAAACAAAATTATGGCAGTTGAGCAACAATCGTGTTCCCATGTTTAGTTTTTACTCATTTTTACTAATTGGTTTTTATCTAGTCTGCACTTTGTCTGTGTTATTATTATTATTATTGGCTTTTATCTAGTTTGCACTTTGTCTGTATTATTACTATTATCATTATTATCAACTCATTCTATTTTTTATTTTCCTATTTTAATGATGTTGGATCTGTGTTGTTGTTGTTGTTGGGGACAAGTGTTGTAAATGAGCTTTGGCTACAAACACTGTGATGCATGCATCGGATAACTGTTTCAGATGTCTATGTTTTTGTATCTGGGCCTATTTCAAATAAACCTCTATAATAATAATAATACCTCATTCATATATATCATGTATAATTATACATTTATGAAAGAGAGGTTTTTGTTAATAAGTTAAAGGTGTTTAATGATAATACAAGCATGTTTAACATTCCTTTCTTTCATGAAGACAAGAATATAAGTTGGTGTTTTAGCTGATTCTGATGACTTGCATTGATTGGAATCAGACAGTAGTTTCTCATTGTCATCCCATTGGGTTGAGTTTTTTCTTGCCCTGATGTGGGACGTCGTTGTGGCTTGTGCAGCCCTTTGAGACACTTGTGACTTAGGGCTACATAAGTAAACATTGATTGATAACGTCCACATTTTCAAATGGAGGAGAAAAAAAAAGTCCTCCTTTCTGTCCAAAACCACATGAAAGTGGTTGCTTTGTAGCATCTTATTTGTCCAGCTTCATACTCCTTTTTATACACTTTACAAGAAATACACTGGAGGCAAACTCTGTAGCTTGCTAGCTTGTGCATGCTAGCTTTCTGAGACTCTTATTTTGTTAGCGCAGGCAGGATTAAGCAGGGCTTTTATTGTGAAGACAGGAACTGTGCAGTCGGTCTTTAGAATGATAATTCTAAAGAGTCTGTTGAAATAAAAAGTGTTTCTCGCCTTCCTGTCGGTCGTTTTTTCTTAATAATGATCTGGCAGCAGCCAGCGTCATCTCACAAGACCCTCGGGTGCCGTGAAAGTCAATCAAGGCGACAAAAGTGACGTCTTAGTGAAGATTGATGATCGTTCATTTTTAGGCCTATTTTTTCATGCCTGGCTGGCGATGGACGTGACGGGCACCCCTGATTTACAGTGACATGACGTTCAGATGCATATTTGGTGTACCTGATGTGGCTCAACAGTCATGTTTATTAAGGCCAGAGAATAAAGGCTAAAGAGAAGAACAAAAAAAGGAACAAAAACTAAAACAAGAAAAGGGTTCATTTTTTTAAAAAAGAGAAGAAAAAGATACATGTTACTTTTGACAGGATACAACCACCTCATTGCTGTAACATAAGACAAGAGTACCTTTTCCTCTATGTCCTTTATTTGCCTCTTTTGCAAGTCGATCCGGTCCTCCAGCTCTCGAATTCTCTGCCGGGGACAAAAATAAATGTAGTCAGATAGTCAACTATTTTATTTGCAAGTAAATTACTTCTTTCCCCACTCTAATGCCACAGCAGCTGTGTAAGAATAAGCCAACGTGGTAACTATAGTGGAGCCAACTGTGAATAATGGACGCACAGTCATAATAAAAGTCATTAAACGTGAGCAGAATATAAATAGACCCTTATCCTCTTTTTGCTATGGAAATATGCAGAGTAGGGATGTCCGATAATGGCTTTTTGCCGATATCCGGTATTCCGATATTGTCCAACTCTTTAATTACCGATACCGATATCAACCGATACCGATATCAACCGATACCGATATCAACCGATATATGCAGTCGTGGAATTAACACATTATTATGCCTAATTTGGACAACCATGTATGGTGAAGATAAGGTACTTTTTAAAAAAAATAATAAAATAAGATAACTAAATTAAAAACATTTTCTTGAATAAAAAAGAAAGTAAAACAATATAAAAACAGTTACATAGAAACTAGTAATTAATGAAAATGAGTAAAATTAACTGTTAAAGGTTAGTACTATTAGTGGAGCAGCAGCACGCACAATCATGTGTGCTTACGGACTGTATCCCTTGCAGACTGTATTGATATGTATTGATATATAATGTAGGAAGCAGAATATTAATAACAGAAAGAAATGGGGGGAGGGAGGTTTTTTGTGTTGGTGCACTAATTGTAAGTGTATCTTGTGTTTTTTATGTTGATTTAATAAAAAAAATAAAAAATAAAAAAAATAAAAAACGATACAGATAATAAAAAAACCGATACCGATAATTTCCGATATTACATTTTAACGCATTTTTTGACCGATAATATCGGCAGGCCGATATTATCGGACATCCCTAATGCAGAGTATTAAAATCAATGAACTGGGACAACCATAATATTCTTAAACTTTTCAGTTTTCAGTCAAGTGGAAAGAAAAGTAGGACACCCCATAGTTGAAGACATGAAGACATGTTAGCATAAATGTAACACAATATCCTCAACATTTTATAATCTTAAAACAATTGGTCAAGGACATTTAGTTGCCAAGTTCCGTAAAAAACACTTTGCTTGATGGCGGCCATGTTTACCAATCAATCTTTCTCAAATGTTGAGTCCCTCTATAAGTGTGTGCCAAATTTGACCAGTTACCAGCTTGTCAAACACATTGAGTTGTGTGAGAAATGTCAAGTCTATCTGACTTCTGAAGTCAAAATTTGGGGTTTAACAGCGACACCATGTTTTTGTCATAAAAGTAATAGCACAGGCAACACAGTCGGGGTTCACAATTTCAGGTGAACATTTTCAACCAAAAAAAAGTCTCGATTTATATGCAGTTTTAGTTTTAGTATGGTTAACCAAACGTTGGTGACTGGTTTTGTATAGAGTAGGAGTAGAATAGAGCCAACTAAGAGTTGTGGGATACAGTAATAGAGCAGTCAAAGTAAACGAGAGCCTTAGAGACTAAACGCATTGTAATGCTAAGGCACCAATCAAGGTTAGTAACAAGGCGTTTACCGGCTGTCCGCCGTAGTTTTGGATGCACGTTCATATTAGTTGATGTAAACAGAGAAATGTGCGCACACCGCTGTTGTCAGTGCATATTTGGATACAACAAGAGTGCTCACAGTGATCACCGTTAAGTATTCAATACAGGAAAAAGTGATTCATATTCATTTTGCACTGTTTTTTGAGTTGAGTGTTAACATTGTTAATAATGTGCAGGGCAACACGGAGACACTAATGCATGCTTTTATTACAAGTGGTACAGATTATTGTAACACCCTGCTTTCTGGTCTTCCTAAAAAGGTTATTACACCTTTGCAATTACTCCAAAATTCAGCGGCACGTGTCCTGACAAAGACCAGAAGGCGGGCTCACATTACACCAGTTTTAAAATCTCTGCATGAGCTCCCTGTGTGTTTCAGGATAAATGTTAATGTTCTTTTTGTGGTTTATAAATGCTTTTATGGTATTTGGCCTTCTTTTCTTTCAGATTTGCTTTTACCCTATGAACCTTCCCGGCCCTGAGATCCTCCAGCACTCATCTCCTAATTATTCCAAAAGTCCGGACACAAAGTCACGGGATGACATCTTTCCTCCATTATGGCCCCCGTCTATGGAACAGCTTGCTGGAGGACCTCAGGGCTGGGGAGAAAGTTCACGTTTTTAAGAGCAGGCTTAAGACCCACCTTTTTGATTTGGCTTTTACCTAATATTAATTATTTTACTGAAGTAATTTGTATTTTACTTTTTATCCCATTAGTTATGCAAGATTGTATTTAGTTCTGTTTATTTATTATTTATTTACTGTATATTCTTTTTTTTCTATTAATCTTCATATGTCTTACTTATATTTTATTCTTTATCTCTACTCATGGTTCTTACTATATTACAAGTTTTATTATTTTTATTTTTCAACGTTCCTCAGATGAGCCATCTGCCTCAGGGGTTATCGGCTGTTCTTGTGGGGGCGTTTTTGTGTGAGCGTCCTGGTGGCCATGACCTCGTGGTGCAGATGGCTCCTGTGATAGTGATTGATTGATTGATTGAAACTTTTATTAGTAGGTTGCACAGTGAAGTACATATTCCGTACAATTGACCACTAAATGGTAACACCCGAATAAGTTTTTCAACTTGTTTAAGTCGGGGTCCACTTAAATTGATTCATGATAGTGTTTACTCACATGTCTCCTCTGTACTCAGCCATGCAATCATTTGTACATATAGTTGCATATGTGTGTGTGTTGTGTGTGTGTGTGTGTGTGTGTGTGTCTCCGTGCGTACGTATGTGATAATGGGAGATATGGGTCACCGGGGTATTGTTTTTAACTTTGTAAAGCACTTTGAGTTGCATTTCTTTTATGTACAGTATGAAAAGCGCCTTAAAAATAAAGTTTGATTGATTGAGTTTGAACATATGTTTGTGTCTGGAATTGATTGTGATTTACATTATTTCCAATGATAATTGTTAACAGACCTTTTGGAATTGATTAATAACAAAACCGTGGTACTATTGTATTTATTTATTTCTCTTTATGTGTTGAGCTATATCTTACCTAGCGTATTCAGAGTAAACCAAAGGGCTATGAATATTTCGTCATATTTCTCGGTCAGCCTGTTTAAAACGAGCACTGCTGCCACCATGTGTATCGTCCGAGCATGAATAATGAGGCCAGTGCTGCAAGTCCCTGTCCCGAAGGGCCACCCTTGACACCTTGATGCGCCCACTCTCCCCCCAGGGGGTCCAGCCCCACTATTAGAGAAGCACTGTACTAATGTTACTTAGGTAAAGGTATCTGATTAGTTGATTATTGATGTTGTGGAGGGTGATTTGTTAGTGATTACAATGAAAATCAAGGTGCTGTGGTGTTGGATGAGGAACATACAGTATTGTGCAGGAGTGGGGGACACAGTAGGGAAGGGGGACTCGTCACAATGATGCACTCACACCCACAGTCATTCTGTTTTACAGTGTACATAATTACAGGTAAGGTAGAGACAGGGATACTGCATCTTCTTTACAGCACCAGACCTCTGGTGGTCTGACAGGTGACAGAGGGTCAGATTGAGGGAGGGCCTTAACCGTTTGCTTTCAGCCTTACCTGCTGGGCCTGCTGAAGGAGCTCCATACGCTCCTGTAAGATCTGACTGTCATACTGCCGGCTCTGCCTGAGAATCTGGCGCCGCAGCTTGTCCACGGCGAGCCTCAGCTCCTCCTTCTGCCTGTCTGTCAGCGACTCGGCCACAGCCTGGCATGACGGCTGCTCCTGCTGCAGAGCGCTATACAGCGTGGCCTCCAGCTCCTCGATCCTCTGCACAGCCAGCCACATACACACAAATACAGCACACACACACACCAGAACATAAGGGCATGCACATGCAGATGCATAATCACTCAAAGGCATGCACAAAAATCAACATGAAGCACACACACATCACTATACCACTTCAGGGTTTCTATGTTTCACCCCCACATACTAACTACGTACTACAGTATACGGTACAGGTCAAAAGTTTGGACACACCTTCTCATTCAATGTGTTGTCTTTATTTTCATGACTATTTACATTGTAGATTGTCACATCAAAACTATGAATGAACACGTGTGGAGTTATGTACTTCACAAAAAAAAAGTGAAATAACTGAAAACATGTTTTATATTCAAGTTTCTTCAAAATAGCCACCATTCACTCTGATTACTGCTTTGCACACTCTTGGCATTCTCTCCATGAGCTGTGAAGTGAAAACTGGTTCAGGTGATTACCTCTTGAAGCTCATGGAGAGAATGCCAAGAGTGTGCAAAGCAGTAATCAGAGCAAAGGGTGGCTATTTTGAAGAAACTAGAATATAAAACATGTTTCAGTTAGTTCACCTTTTTTTGTAAAGTATATAACTCCACATGTGTTCATTTATAGTTTTGATGTGACAATCTACAATGTAAATAGTCATGGAAATAAAGAAAACACATTGAATGAGAAGGTGTGTCCAAACTTTTGGCCTCTACTATGTGTAAAACATTGTTTTATTCTTTTGTAGGTTTATTCTAATGCCAGAGTTGCCATATATAAAAATAAAATGCTTACATCACAGTTTTTAGTTCCTGTTTACAAGGGTAGACTCCAGTAAATATCAGTGAGGTATAGAGAATGGCATTCATCATGATTTTGAATGTGCTAAAAGCTCTCAATAACAATTTCAAATACTCATACTGTTGCAGGGTAAAAACACTACCTGGAAGGATAAGAGAACATTCTGCAAATTCGGTGATATTACAAAAAAATTGGTATTATAGTAAAAGATGCAGTATCCCGACACAGTTATGGGACTTTTCTAACCTTTATGAAGTGTTGCATTCAAATGTCTCATGCTGAAATGGAAATGGCACACCCCTGCATTCCTGATTGACATGAACCGTTATTGTGTTTGTTAAAGCGTGTGTTTTAAGCATATCTGAAAGCACTGTCTGCCATCGTTAACCCAAATGTGCTGCTCGTTAAATGCTGGTGTGGTTCTGTACCATGTAAGCCTGGTCCAAGGCCTGCTTCCTATAGTCCAGCTCCTCCTCAAGGAAACCTTTCTGCTTGCTGAACAGCTCCTGCGATAGATGTCATCATGTACATTAACAATAATGTCAAATAAACTGTTTAAAGGCCACATTTTCAGAGTGTGACGCATTAGCATTAAAAAACCTTGTCACTTCCCTGTAATCATCAATTACTACCAACAACTTAACAGTTAATAATACAGTACAAACTGTACGCCAAGAACAAATAATGTACACACACGCAAGTAAAATGAGTCAAGTATTTGAAAAATAATGCAAAATCTACATATAAAATATTGTCTATAAGAAGTATATCAATACACAATTACATTAAAAACATCAGTAAAAATAAATTGTATCGCTGTTAATATTGGTTCCAGACATGACCGCCATAAATGAATTTCCGCGATGTAGGAATCCATGATAATACATTTTATATTTTCATAGCTTGAGCATAAAAAAGCCTGTTTACGACCTTCTATATAATGTTTTTGCAATTATGAGAACCCTCAAGACATGAACCTTTACACTATTTGAATCCAATGTTGTAATGTTGCCTGAGGCTGAGCCAATCAGTGGCCACAGTACTAAACAGCGTGCTCTGAATGGTTTGGTGTCATCTCGTGCCTAACCTTTTTGACCTCGGGGCCCAAGTTTTCTACCACAGAGGCTCCCAGGGCCCACTCAAATATTATCACTGAATTAGTATTCTTACTCTTGATTTTATGGGTATTAAATCTAACCTACTTACAATTTACAATATGAAACCATGTGTTAACCACAAACATTAGGCTTAGGTCAAGCTAACTAATTAACCAAATATACAGCATAGAAAGAAACTCAAAGATAACTGACAAAAAATAATGTGCCAAAATAAATCAAATTAATAAATATTTCTTCACGAAACTGTCAATAAAATGAAAGTGTGACTTAGGTAATCATCTTTGCGCCAAAAAAACACATCTATGACTTTAAGCTCCAGACTTCTTCTGTTTGTTTGATACTGTCATTACTGCCACAAGTGGTGAAAAAGTGTATTACCACTGAGTACCGCTGCGGCTCATACAGCTACAGCTGAGAAACTGAATTTTTTTGGGCCCAACAATGGGCGGCCCTATGGTTAAGAAACACCAATACTACTGTAGTATAGATATTGAGTTTATTTAGCAATAATTAGGCTTGAAAATGCTTAATTGAGCGCAGAAATATTGTAGAAAATGCTTTACAAAAAATCTGGGATGTGGTAAAACTGCAATATTTGGGACTTTATTCATTTCGTCATACCAAGAGATTTTACCTTGTCATTTTCCAAATCAATCATCTTCTGTGTCAAAGCGGCCTCAGTGTTGTCGACCTGTTTTAACCACTGAGAGAAATGGAAGCACACAATGAATTCTGTATGTTAGTCCAACACAGTATGCAACATTTCCATCGGACACGGTTAGGCTCACCTTCTCACACAGAGAGATCACTGTGCCTGCCTGGATCACTGCAACCTGCTCCTCATTTCGCAGATTCTGCACAGGCATATCATAATAATAAGGACGAGTCATAACCAAAAGTCTATTTGTCCTCCTACACACCCCGTTATCTCCAAGGATATCCAGTTTCTTCATCAGTTCTGGGATGATGACATCCTGTGAGCATGTTGAACTGTTAGGACATTGCACTGAGAGTGTGACTCTTAATAGATGTTTGAGTGGGTGGGTTTTACCTTGACTCCCTCCTGGTGGCAGTAAACCTGCAGTGCACTGCTGCTGTTCTCAGGGAATGCAGACATGTGCAGATTGAGGGCTGGAGACCTGCGCTCTCTCTCCTGCACAGCACGGACATCAGAATTCAACACACACACTTAATCATTTTTATCCAAATTAATTTTCCTCACAGCCTTGCAAAGTGATGAGTGCAAGAAAATAAATATGAACACGTACTTATTGTAAAGGGACTGAATGATGGGTTTACTTACGATACAGAAACATGATCTGGACCATCCAAAATGAGGGAGGTGGAAACTGACACATTTAAAGATGATACATCAAACCAACAAGGGATTAAATATGCAACTCATGCTGAAACTTAAAATTTGGAATGACATCTGCCTTTCTGCCAGACCTGGAATATAAACAGATGCAGGTGACTGCTAAAACGGGCAATATAAATCAGAAGGTAAAATATAAACCATCCTCGTATGAGGTTGGTGAAAAAAGTCAAACAAAATTCATGCATAAAAAAGAACAAAAGGTGAGGGTTTATTTTATTCAAGTCAAATGATAATCAGCATACAACAACATTCTTTCACTGGAACAGTGCAGGGGTATGCACACAGCTGCCATGCAAACAGGGAGACACATGTGCATACTTCAACATAACATGGCTTTCAATGGGGATGGAGCTACGTGCGTGTATAGTGGGGTCACTGTATGTAGGTCTGTAGGCATCTGGGGCTGAGGTTGTTGTCGCCTCCTGGTGACAGTTTGACGATGGTACAGTCTCTTACTTCCAGTTCCAGAACCCGGAATTCCAGGAGCTCGTTCTGGTCCCGTGCATCCTGAACTTCGGCCTGCAGCCCGGACTCCACCTGCTGCATTTTGCACATCTGCAGATAAGAGGAGTAGGTCATTAGGCCACGGTTTGTGGTCTGACACGCAATGCATCAGTGTTGTCCAGATACCAATAATTTAGTACCGGTACCAAAATGTATATCAATACTTTTCCAAATAAAGGGAAATACGAAAAATGTCAATATTGGCTTAATTTTGACAGAAAATCTTACACTACATAAAACACTCACAGTCAAAGAACAATTTTACAAGGTTAAAATATAAATTAAAGGCATTGAAATGGCATCGACCCTGAAGGGAACGTCTTCCCTGTGCTCCTCGACTACAGTCTGCACCGGACCGAACAGCAGGACAGGTGTAACAACTACATTATTACCTGGCACTCCTTATAACTCCTTGTGCAGATCTGAATGTTCATTATTTAAATGTTTACCTAAGTTTGAAGCAAAGGTGCTAATACTAATCGCCACATTTGGTGAGGTGTGTTTTAAAGCAGCTGTTGTGAGAGTAGCGAATTTGTGTGTGCGCCCCTTTAAGAACGGCAGTATGTGGGGTGAGTGACGTGAATAAGTGAGTGGGCAAGTAAGGAGAGTTAGCGCTAGCATGTGCAGGAGTGTTAATAGCATGGTGGATGTCCGGTTGTGCCCTGTAGAAATTATAAATAAAGTGACCAAGTTGTAACTAATCGACGGCCTCGTCATTCCGGCCTAAGAGCGCAGCTTTACGGACGCATTGTGAAGTGAAAGGTCTCCCTTGTGCTCCCCGACCACGGTCTGGGAGCCCACAAGCAGGAAAGGTGTAAAACTGTACTTGCAACGTGGTGCCTCCCTGTTTAAAGCTTCACCTTTATTGTTAGTTTTGAAGCCCAAATACCTCCATATTGTACTTCACCACACTCTTTATTAACCAGTAGAATTGTAGTTTTTATTGTTAGTTTTAAAGTCTAAATACCTCCATATTGTACTTCACCACACTATTTATTAACCAGTAGAATTGTAGTTTTTATTGTTAGTTTTAAAGTCTAAATACCTCCATATTGTACTTCACGCACCTTCTTTATTAACCAGTAGAATTGTAGTTTTTATTGTTAGTTTTAAAGTCTAAATACCTCCATATTGTACTTCACGCACCTTCTTTATTAACCAGTGGAATTGTCGGGGTTTTTTTTGCCTTTTTTCCTCTCCAAGCTGTTATTGCTTGTATGCACTTTGTGTGTGCGTGTTGACACACTCAACATCATGCGCCTCGGTCATCGCCTCCCATGAAAGAACGGTACCGGTACTTTTCAAAAGGTGGTACAGTACCGATTTCAATTGATAAGCACCGCTATACTTTATTAATACCGGTATACCGAACAGCCCTACAATGCATTAGAATTGTTTTATTTTATTTTTTTTAAGTGAAACCCTTCTGCAGAGGTTTGGACACTGCTACACATTGAGGTGTTTATATAGCAACATAAGGGACAAAATATAAGAAAAACGTGAATAATATAGTGCAGTTCGACACCACAACATTTAACATACAGTTAAATTCATAGATATTTGACGGCAAAATAATACTTTTTCAAATTCATGATTAATATTGCGGCCCTAATACAAGTCTACTCCCCCACAAGTTCTTGGAGGTCCTCATTGTCTTTCAAAAAAACTGATTTAAATCCAGAGGGGATCGAGCCTTTTCTGCTGTTGCTTACCAGCACGAGAACAATCTACCTCTGAAAATAAAACATGTCCCACACTGTAATGACTTAAATAGTGTCTCAAAAGATAGGTTTATTTTTTATTTATTCTTATTCTTTTCCCCCTCGTCAGAAAGGCTCAGAAAGAGGAGTCATCTTCTATCCGGGCTCCAGTGATTTATATATGCAAATAACCAAGTGGCGCCAAGTGACTTTTCCCCAAGCCAGTCAGAGTGTCGACTCTAGCTAGACTGCAAATTACCTTTTCATGAAGTTCCTGGTTTGTCCTGAGCAAGTGCTGCTTGTCTTCCACCCACTTTGAGTCCTGTCACCGCAACCAAGCACAACATCAGAACCACATGACACTCACATAAGGAGCGGAGGAAGAAGAACGGAGCACATGGGTAAGAGAGAAAATGTCAGAAATCAATCAGCCAGATGGTGCCTTCCATTGAAAACGACACATGCAAACACAATATAGACACAAAGAAAGAAGAGCAGAGTGCCAGAAGCAAATGTTTATTGATCCAATGAAAGGAAGCCGTATCTTGAGATAACGGTGAAAGCATGCTGAGAAAGTCATGGCCATAAAAGTCACAGGAGAAACAGAAGGCAGTCTGGGGTGAAATACAGCAGAGCAGCAAATCACAACACAGAGCTGGATCATGCACAGCTAAAGATCTTGAGCAAAAGTTACACTACTGTATATAAATATCTTGTGAAAATTCAGTCCAAATAACATAAGTGCATATGCACACTACTTATGGCTACTACATATGCATTTGGTTTTGCTCAGGTGTGTGCCAATTATCGGCCACTAATCGGTATCGGAGGGTTTTTGGGGTTGTTTGTTTTTTTAAGTATGTGATCGACCCAAGCTGATTAATGACTTTCAAATGAAAGATAAATGGAATTAATGATAACCGCAGTAAACTCCTGACGGTAAGTGTTACCGTTTTAAATTGAAATAAGCGAAAATCTGTGATTTATAACTGCACTTTGATAAACTCACGGACTGACTGGCGCCATCTTACTAGCTTAAATGCTAACATGAAAACAAGAAATATTAACGTCTTTCCCCATTAAAAAACAACATACCCCAATCTAGATTTATATAAACACATTGAGCAACAAATCTATGTATCTGTGCACACTGAACCTACAAGCTGTGTTCTCTTAAAACAGTGTGATCGTTCTACACTCAGAGGAATACAAGAAAAAGGTGTTTTTATGGTGCGTTTGAGGACCACTGACCAGAGTTGGACACCACAACGACCACCAGAAATAATAATAATTGTAGTTTATTTGTCACACATTTTTCATTTAAATCAGTGCTACAGTCCAAACCACTATTTAAAATAACATAAGTTTAGCCATTAAAAAAGATAAAATACTAAGACTAAAACACTCAGTGAAGCATAAGAAACACAAAACATACAAACAGTTTGTCTATTTTTATAGTTACTTAAAAAAAATAACTTAGTCAAAAGATTTTGGTGTGTTAAAGTACTTTTTGAGCACATTCACAATACCGGGACGATAATTATAACCGTGAAAATGTTGGTCACGATATGAAATTTTCACAACATTACATCCCTACATCTGAAAGATACTTTATTTTTGGTCACTCGACTGACAGAGGCGGTTACACCTTAGTCGATATATTCACCTCCATTGTGGCAAATAAACAACATTTCTTAATAATATCTTAAGTATGTATCATCATCATCACCGGAGGATGACATGTTTCACACAGTAACATCAAGCCAGGAGCATACATGCTAATTGCTAAGCCAGCTGGAAACACAAGAAATATGTGTTTTAAGAAATCTAGATTTTTATTTTCATGTTTACAAATTCCGGAAACAATTCCCTGGTAACAGGACTTTGTAGGCAAATAAAGGATATAAATTAGATTGTAGTTGTTACTTTTGTTTAGGTATTGCGTACTATTGACTTTGTGATAAAAGAGATGTAACAGTATGTAATAAATAACAATAAGGAAGTATTTTAAATATTGTGTTGATATTGCTACACTCTTAATATACAGAAAAATGTACAGTAAAAACATGTGATCTGTATCGGCCGATTTCACTCATGGAAGCATCGTAAAATCCCTAACACAAACAAAGTAATAAACATAAATAACTTGTTACTGGATTTAAAATATACTTGTCACAGTTAAAAACTATGAGAAGCAAAAAAAAGAAAAGATAAACTATCATTTTGCTGGTTACCACACTGAGGTGTGTGACGAGCCAGAGAGCCCTCGACAGGAAGAAGAGCAGGACAGAAAAAGCATGCAGAAGTCACACATGCAGGAAGTGACATCACAGGAACCTGAGGCAGACCTGGTCAGCATAGCGCCAGACCAGGAGCAGTACAACCAGAAAAACATGCAGGAGTGCCAGTGAGAGGAGAAGGCGAGAGCTGCGTCGGCCTTCTCTCGTCTTTGTTACCTGCCCCCGCTCCACTAGAGCCTTTTCCAGGTCCAGGATCTTGGCCTGGCAGCCACTGAGCTCCACCTGCAGCTGCTCACGTGTCTGAGGGGTTAAAGAACATCTGGTTCAGAAAGGAAATCACAAAATATATACAAAACCCAAAAGCAGTGAAGTTGTCAATGTTGTGTAAATGGTAAATAAAAAGAGAATACAACAAATCCTTTTCAACTTATATTCAATTGAATAGACTGCAAAGACAAGATATTTCATGTTCACACTGAGAAACACCATTTTTTTAGGGAAAATAATCATTAACTTACAATTTAATGGCAGCAACACATTGCAAAAAAGTTGTCACAGGGGCATGTTCACCACTGTGTTACATGGCCTTTCCTTTTAACAACACTCAGTAAAGGTTTGGGAACTGAGGAGACACATTTTTGAAGCTTCTCAGGTGGAATTCTTTCCCATTCTTGCTTGATGTACAGCTTAAGTTTTTCAACAGTCCGGGGGTCTCCCTTCTGCTATTTTAGGCTTCATAATGCGCCACACATTTTCAATGTCTGGACTACAGGCAGGCCAGTCTAGTACCCGCACTCTTTTAATATTAAGCCACGCTGTTGTAACACGTGGCTTGGCATTGTCTTGCTGAAATAAGCAGGGGCGTCCATGATAACGTTGCTTGGATGGCAACATATGTTGCTCCAAAAGCTGCATGTACCTTTCAGCATGCTGGCTTTTGAACTTTGCGCCTATAACAATCCGGATTGTTCTTTTCCTCTTTGGTCCGGAGGACACGACGTCCACAGTTTCCAAAAACAATTTGAAATGTGGACTCGTCAGACCACAGAACGATTTTCCACTTTGCATCAGTCCATCTTAGATGAGCTCGGATCCAGCGAAGCCAGCTGGGTTTCTGGGTGTTGTTGATAAATAGCTTTGGCTTTGCATAGGAGAGTTTTAACTTGCACTGACAGATGTAGCTACCAACCGTAGTTACTGACAGTGGTTTTCTGAAGTGTTCACGAGCTCATGTGGTGATATCCTTTACACATTGATGTCACTTTTTGATGCAGTACCTCCTGAGGAATGGAAGGTCCGTAATATCATGGCTTACGTGCAGTGATTTCTCCAGATTTTCTGAACCTTTTGATGATATTACGGAGCGTAGATGGTGAAATCCCTAAATTCCTTGCAATAGCTGGTTGAGAAATGTTGTTCGTAAACTGTTCGACAATTCTTTTTTGCCATTTGCGGCAACTTTTTTTAAACATGTTGCAGGCATCAAATTCCAAATGAGCTAACATTTGCAAAAAATAACAAGGTTTTCCAGTTCCAACGTTAAATATATTGTGTTTGCAGTCTATTCAATTGAATTTAGGTTGAAAAGGATTTGCAAATCATTGTATTCTCTTTTTATTTACTATTTACACAACGTGCCAACTTCACTGCTTTTGGGTTTGTAGGATTGTTTTTTGTTGACAATACCCACCCTGACTTCCCTCTCAGCATCCAGAGAGCCTCCTGTCTGCTCTTGCAGGAGTGCGTAAGCCCGCTGGAGAGCCTGGTATTCTCTGGTCAGCTGACGGAATCGAAGCTCAGACTCCTCGCGAGAGACAGTCTAAAAAACGAGATTATTATCATTACAAAATAACTGCCCGATTGTTTTCTTACCTCAGATGCTGCTGAGAATCCTTCTAATCATTTGCTTACAAGCACAAAAATGAAGGCTTACCTCCTCTAATTCCTCCTCTGGTGTGGCAGGTGTACGGTCGGTGAGGTCGGTATTAAAGGAGGTCAGGGAGGATGTTTCAGACTCTACAGATTCCTCATCAAATCCAAAATATGTCTCCACAACATGCCTCTGTAGAGGAAAAAAGATGACACGTGTAAAAAAAAAAAAAACAGCTGTAAGTTGTTGCCTGATAAAAGTAGTTCACCAACATTTTGTCTTTTTTGGTTATCATTCGTAAAGTTCACTAAGCGCTTACCATCGTGTTTATAAGTCATCTCCTGGCAACCAGAGAAGTAAAGGCACACCAGAGCACACAGACAAATGAAGGCGGAGAAGTATAGGATAAGAAGGATGTACTCCGTCATGGTGCTGCCACACCAACAACCGTCCAGCTATACAAAAAAAATACTGATAATTGCGTCAAGATACGCTTCTTATCCAGGAAAGTCCAAAAGCCACAATGCAGCACTCAGCACCGTATCCAGCTTGCCAAGGCAACAACTGCTTCCAGCTGGGGATGTGGGACTCCTCCTCCTAGCAACATCCCTGATGCATTAGCCCAAACACAATGCACCATCACAGCATTTACTCTACTTCACCCAATTAGGCCTCTGCGCTGCCATGCACACCAAATCACACTCCTGCTTCACACAAGGCTGGTGACCAAGTTAAAAAAAAGGCAACAGATCATTTATAATAATTTTAAAAGGAATATACACTTACCATTTTGTGTGTAAAAAAAAAAAAGACGTGCTGGAGTTGCATTGTTCGAAACAGGAAATGTACAACCGTGAAGGCCTAACTGTCATTGCAGTCTCTTGAGCCCAATTAAGCAGACACACACAAGCACACACTCCAGCACTCGGGAGATCGCTGAACCACAGATGCGGCTGTTACTTAGCTTAGCTACTAGATCAACTTACTTTGGTTAGTTTGAGAGGTTTTCTTCTTGTCTTTTTGCCAAACACCCAACGATCACGTTCCTAAAGACAAATGCAAAGCAGATGAATGGCTTTTACAAATATGGCTGACAACAAACTAGGGTTGTCCCGATACCAATATTTTGGTACCAGTATTTCGTAGGGGTGTAACGGTACACAAAAATTTCGGTTCGGTACGTACCTCGGTTTAGAGGTCATGGTTCGGTTCATTTTCGGTACAGTAAAGAAACAACAAAATATACATTTTTTGGTTATTTATTTACCAAATTTGTAAACAATGGCTTTATCCTTTTAACATTGGGAACACTATAATAATTCTGCCCACGTTAATCAACATTAAACTGCCTCAAGTTGTTGCTCAGATTAAATAAAATGACAAAACTTTTCTTCTACATATAAAAAGTGCAACATTAAACAGTTTCAAGTCAACTCATCATGCTTCATTTATTACAGCATTTGGGAAGCCTGTTGTTTATTTTTAACACACACACACACACACACACACACACACACACACACACACACACACACACACACACACACACACACACACACACACACACACACACACACACACACACACACACACACACACACACACACACACACACACACACCGCAAAATGAGCTAACGTTACGCTAAAAGCTAATTAGCCTTCACCTCAATCCAGGACTGCGAGCGAGCTGAAGCTGCCGTTTATGTTTCTAGAAGGTCAACGGGCTCATAGTGATGTTACTAGTAGTTGACTGGGAGGTGTTTATTATCATTTGGGGAGAGTCCGCTGCCTGATGCTTACCTGCTAAACACCTATCTGCTAACCCCACCGCAGAAGCACTGACTACATGCGCTCTGAATACGCACTGCTGATTGGCTGTTACCGCTCTGAATACGCACTGCTGATTGGCTGTTACCGCTCTGAATACGCACTGCTGATTGGCTGTTACCGCTATGGTTAGACTTAGACTTAGACTTAGACAAACTTTAATGATCCACAAGGGAAATTGTTCCACACAGTAGCTCAGTTACAATGATGGAAAGTGTAAGGATGGAAAGGACAATGCAGGTATAAATAGACTAAAAAAGCTATAAAAAAAAATCTAACCAATCAGATGTTTGTGTGGGTGGGACAATGCTGGGTGATGTGTAGAGTACTGACAGAGACAGAAAGCAGAGCAGCTTGTTAAGACTTTAGTTTAGGCGGCTACTTCATATGTTCGTGTGGAAACTCGTTCGGTACACCTCCGAACCGAACCGGAACCCCCGTACCGAAACGGTTCAATACAAATACCGTTACACCCCTAGTATTTCGATACCTTTTGATACTTTTCTGAATAAAGGGGATCACAAAAAAAGGCATTATTGGCTTTATTTTAAGAAAAAAATCTCACGGTACATGAAACATGTGTTACTTATTGCAATCAATGAACAATTGTGTCCTTAAATAAAATAGTCAACATACCAGACAACTTGTATTTTAGTAGTAAAGTAAACAAAGACTCCTAATTAGTCTGCTGACGTATGCAGTAACATATTGTGTCATTTATCATTCTATTATTTTGTCAAAATTATGAGGGACAAGCTGTAAAAATTAATAATTAATCCACTTGTTCATTTACTGTGAATATCTGCTTATTTTCCGTTTTAACATGTTCTATCTACACTTCTGTTAAAATCTAATAATCACTTATTCTTCTCTTCTTTGATACTTGACATTAGTTTTGGATGATACCACACATTTAGGTATCGATCCGATACCAATTAGTTACAGGATCATACATTGGTCATATTCAAAGTCCTCATGTGTCCAGGGACATATTTACTGACTTTATAAACATAATATGAATTTTTTTTAAAGGAAAACATTTTGTGAAGATAACAAAAATATTGATGTAATCATAATAATATCGACTAGATACACTATTGTACTTGGTATCATTACAGTGGATGTCAGGTGTAGATCCACCCATGGCATTTGTTTACATTGTGACGGTGGTGAGCTATTGTATCCTCCTACGGTGTGTAGTGAAGCATGTTTAACTATTCCTCGTCCTGCAGTGATAATGATACTTGTAAGAAACTTACTTTATTTGTCACCATGGAGGCAAGGATTAGTGATTTAGAAGTAGCTAAAACACTGTGGATGGATGTTAGCCGCTAGCTAGCTAGCCATGTCTTAAAGCAGCTCTTCCTGAGGGTGTTTCAGTGTTATAACTTCACCTTTATCTTTACTTTTTAAGCCAAAATGCGTCCATTCTCCCTTTTCTGTCTACACACTGTGTCTGCTTGTAAGTACTCTGTGTGTGTGCGCTGCCGAACATGCTCCTCTGCTCGTAAAACCAGCAATGTCACCACGTGATGTCATGTCCGGGAACCGGTACTTTTTAAACAGAGTATAGTACCGTTTTTGATTCATTAGTACAGTCCAACCATTATTAATTTTAGATTGTACCTATTTAAGATCTTATGCATCATAAACATATGTGCAATGTTGCTGTATTTGTTAAATAATCAATACACACGTTTGAGACACTTTCGCATGCTATGTTTCCAAACTTTTTATTGGTACTCTATATCAGTGGTCCCCAACCTTTTTGTAGCTGGGGACCGGTCAACGCTTGAAAATTTGTCCCACGGACAAGAAATACAATCATGTGTGCTTACGGACTGTATCCCTGCAGACTGTATTGATCTATATCAGGGGTCACCAACGCGGTGCCCGCGGGCACCAGGTAGCCCGTAAGGACCAGATGAGTAGCCCGCTGGCCTGTTCTAAAAATAGCTCAAATAGCAGCACTTACCAGTGAGCTGCCTCTATTTTTTAAATTGTATTTATTTACTAGCAAGCTGGTCTCGCTTTGCCTGACATTTTTAATTCTAAGAAAGACAAAACTCAAATAGAATTTGAAAATCCAAGAAAATATTTTAAAGACTTGGTCTTCACTTGTTTAAATAAATTCATTAATTGTTTTACTTTGCTTCTTATAACTTTCAGAAAGACAATTTTAGAGAAAAAATACAACCTTAAAAATGATTTTAGGATTTTTAAACACATATACCTTTTTACCTTTTAAATTCCTTCCTCTTCTTTCCTGACAATTTAAATCAATGTTCAAGTAAATATTTTTATTTTATTTTAAAGAATAATAAATACATTTTAATTTAATTCTTCATTTTAGCTTCTGTTTTTTCGACAAAGAATATTTGTGAAATATTTCTTCAAACTTATTATGATTAAAATTCAAAAAAATTATTCTGGAAAATCTAGAAAATCTGTATTATCAAATTTAAATCTAATTTCAAAGTCTTTTGAATTTCTTTTAAAAATTTTGTTCTGGAAAATCTAAAAGAAATAATGATTTGTCTTTGTTAGAAATATAGCTTGGTCCAATTTGTTATATATTCTAACAAAGTGTAGATTGGATTTTAACCTATTTAAAACATGTCAATAAAATTCTAAAATTAATCTTAAACCGGAAAAATTACTAATGATGTTCCATAAATTATTTTTTTAAGTTTTTCTCTTCTTTATTTCGGTTGAATTTTGAATTTTAAAGAGTCGAAATTGAAGACAAACTATGTTTCAAAATTTAATTGTCATTTTTTTTCGTGTTTTCTCCTCTTTTAAACCGTTCAATTAAGTGTAAATATCATTAATTATTAATAATAA
>NC_084734.1:5730960-5795960 GCF_033978785.1 Entelurus aequoreus
CAAAAAGCCATTATCGGACATCCCTAATAAATTCATAAAAGAACTAAACTTCATGAATGTTTTTGTGAGCAACAAGTATGTGCTCCAATCACTACATCACAAACAAATTAAAGTTGTAGAAATGACAGCCATGACATGATGTCCTTCACAAGTGTATGTAAACTTTTGACCACCACTGTACATACATACATATATATATATATATTTTCTTGACAGCAAAAATGTGAGCCATAAAATTGTATATCTTTTAAACTTTAATATTATTTGATCATGCAACGAGATATTCCAAGCCTTTTTATGGTTATTAAAAATGAACACATAACTTCAATATCTGCTTGTCACCTTGACTAACGATTTTAAACCAAGTTATCCATCAATATGTTTGTAAACAATATAATAATCAAATAATTCCATTAATATGTTTGTAAACGAGGCTATTATACATTCATATTCATGTATATATTAAGAGGCCCTCTGAAGGCAACTAGAATTGCGCCCTCAATAATATCGAGTTTGATGTAAAGACAAATGTGCTACAATGAAGAAAAAGTAAAAACAGGTTCTCACCATCTCAGCATTTTCACGGCTCAAGTTTTTGAGTTTCTCCTCCATCCTCTGCAGCGTTTGCAGGAGGTCGTCGTTCTTCTTTGAAAGCCGCTTGGACTTTTCAAACATGGGTTTCATCTGGCTCTCTGCCTCTCGCACACGCTTTACCTGGACCATGAACGCAACGCTGTTGTACTTTATACTGGTGTGGTTGTGGATGACTGTACTGTGAATGTATCTAACATGCATGCGCGGCCCTCACAAGTTCATTCCGCTCATCAGCCAGCAGCGCATTTCTGTCCTCCAGTTTCCTGATGACGGAGTGCAGCTCGGCTATCTTCAGCTGGAACCTTCTCGTGTCACGCTCCTCCGCTTCCTGGGAAGCAGGGGGAAGAGGGGAGGAGGAGGAGGAAAACACAAACTGAACAAGGGGAGGACATGCATGCATGCAGGCAGGTGGTGAAGGTTGATGGGAAGAGGGACGTGACAGGGTGGAGCATGAGATGGATAGCTGCTCAACTATGACTCTATAGAGTATTAGCATAGCTGTATCATTACAGATGTCCCAGTCATTTAAATACGACTGAAATACCCATTTGTTGGGCTCAAATAAAGCAGCACTACATAAAAACAGTCTTAAAAACACAGTTGAAGTACAAATGATGTCAATGAAGTTATATGTACTTGGTTGTTGAGGAGGTCTGTGCTGTCCCCTAACCTAGGCACCACCTCTCTCTTTGGGCTGCCATGGTTGTGTCTCTCAGCCTCTCGTACGTGAACCAGCTGCTCATCCAGGGCTTCTTTCTGGAGCTGAAGCCTTTGGGTGTAGCCGGCCTGCATCCCCAGCTCTCTCTCCAGGGCACACACCACACGGTCTTTAGCCTTCAGCTCATCTATCTACGGTGAAGGATGACAGAAATCCAGTCAGGAAGGTGAGCTTGAGGCTAAACTGCTCTTTGACAGAAAGCATTGGTGCATTTCCCGGGCGCGGCACCGCTGCTGCCCACTGCTCCCCTCACCTCCCAGGGGGTGAACAAGGGGATGGGTCAAATGCAGAGGACAAATTTCACCAAACCTAGTGTGTGTGTGACAATCATTGGTACTTTAACTTTAATGACCGCAAAAAGCAGAAGGCTCTGTGAACAAGGGACTTTTGAAATGCAGTTATGTGGTTAATAAGCAACTGGATTTTTATTCTGAATACCACCACAAACTCCACACGGTAAAATAGGGCCACAACACGACAGGCAATGCAGTAATTCGCCTCTAACGCTCAATCAACATCAGTGAGATAAAACTGTAACAATGAGGAAGTAAATTGATGCCGTGAATGAGAAGCTGTCTGATGATGTTCCAATAAACGTAAAGAAGCTTATGTTTTGTGTTCTGCCTCACCACTCGACGGATGTCTCGCTCACAGTCGCGTTTGATGCGATGCACCTCATCCTGGTGCTGCTGGTAAGCTGTCCTCAGATCAGCTGCTTTGGCTTTGTCTGCTTGCAGTGCGTTGGTCATCGCCTCATCGGCCTGCTTCTTGCCTGCCTTCAGTTCCTGGATCTGAAAAGTTGGGCCGACATTTACACATTTGTAAAGAAACACATTGAAGAGCTGTCATGATAGAAGCCTCGTTCCTCTGGGCGGGCGACCAGGGAAACAATAGCTTGGCAGAAGACTTTTCCCACACTGCTTCCTGTTTTCAATGCGTACATAACTTCCACATTCCTCAACAACAAACACCAGTATGCCTGCTCACACCTCTTGTTGTAGCTTAAGTCTCTCGCCATCAAAAGCTCTCCTGGCCTCCTCTCGAGCCTCGCCGAGAAGGGCGTTTTTCAGCTTGTCAGCCGCTCCGTCCCTCAGGGCGTTCACCAATCCCTGGAGTCTCTGGACTTCATTGTCCCGGATCTTTATAGTCCTAGCCAGCTCGGCTTCATGTTGCCGTGCGAGGGCTTCCCGCGCCACCGCCGTCTCGCGTAGCTTCTCCTCGTGGAGTTTGGCGCGCAGGTCGGTGATCGCTACGGCGTGTTTGTGCTGCTCCAGCTCCCGAGCCTGGCGCTGCTCCTGGAGGCGCTCGCGTAGCTTGCACACCTGGAATACACAACTCTCACCTTTCATTATTCGTGACAAGTACCGTGTTTTTCGGACCGTGGGGTGCACAGGATGAAAAGGCGCACTGCCGATGAGCGGGTCTGTTCAGGTCTATTTTCATACAAAAGGCGCACCGGATTATAAGGCGCATTAATGGGGTCATATTATGATTTATTTCTAAATGTAAAACACTTCCTTGTGGTCTACATAACATGTAATGGTGGTTCTTTGGTGAAAGTGTTGCATAGATGATGTTTTACAGACCATTTTCAAGTCGCTTTCTGAGCGTCTCTTCAGCATGCGGCGTTTTGTGGGCGCTCTTATTTACGTGGCTCACCTTGGACAGCGTCTTCTCCCCGTCATCTTTGTTGTAGCGGTGTAGCGAGCAAGGACGGGAGTGGAAGAAGTGTCAAAAGATGAAGCTAACTGTTTTAATGACATTCAGACTTTACTTCAATCCATAACGAAGCAGCATCTTCTCATCCGTGGCTCAATAATGCAACAACAAGGCCGGAAATGTGTCCCGTGAAAAAACGTCCGACCGGAACCCTCTAATAACTAAAGTTTCAAAGTTGAATTATGTAAAATGTTAGAATAATTATGTATACGTTATCACACAACTCTTATGCTTAAAGGCCGTTGCTATAGTTATTATCAATTGTGCTGAAGTTGTACTTTTCTATCTGTACAACTTGCAATCTTGGATTGCGAGTCGTCTCGTATCAGTGTTTGTGTCCAGACCCGGTCTGCTGACTGCCAAGAGCAAAGATCGAGTACCTTGACGCAGACAAAGCAGAGACAGGGCGATACCACGAGTGTCAGCACATTTCCATTTCTGAATAATCATATGTTGTGTCTAACTGGGGCTGCTGAAATGACCCCCCTTCCTTCAGAAGTAGCCTCAGTGATGTAACCAGAGACCTCCCGAATAAATAGTGGAGCACGTGGGCTGTGCCTTGGGGTATAGGTTGGAACTGGAACTGAGTGTACAGCCCAATACGTCTCTCCCCATTGAGCAAAATTGAACTCTGTCTCTGCATGATTCCTTGCTTCTTGTCTGTTTAATAGATGTCATCAGTGTTTGAACCTGACAAAACCCACTACAGTTTTTAGCACTTTGATAGCTAGTCTACTGACAGATATAAGTAGGAACTTTACGCTACTTTATATTAGAAATGGCAACAGCGGAAGATGAATGCCACATAAGAAGGTAAAGAAAAAGAAGAAGCTTATTACTACGGTGTCGGCATGGACTACAATGGTGGACGCGCTCACCTTTTCAAGACTTATGCATATCCAAAATAAACATCAGCAGGTACCAGAAGGTAAGAAAAGTTGGTTTTGCATAATATTGCGAAACAAAACTCTAGGTAATAGGTGCCAATTTGCGGTCCTTATACACACACCATAATAATACTCGTATGTTTAATGTGCCGACAATCCATGAAGCGGTGCGGCTTCATAGCTTACCGAAGTCGTACTAAAAACATTTTGACAGATTTTTGAGTGCCGTGTGTAATGTTCTATATTCTCAATGGAACGTTTCAAGTTTTGGTGTTGTTTACTGGTGTCATCTTGCAGTCTACACGTATATCTTATATGTGACTGCCATCTACTGGTCACACTTTTCATTACACCATGTACCAAATAAAATTGCTTCAAGGTCGGTAAGCACAACCAGAATTATTCCCTACATTAGGCGCACCGGGTTATAAGGCGCACTGTCGATTTTTGGGAAAATGAAAGCATTTTAAGTGCGCCTTATAGTCCGAAAAATACGGTAGTCTGAATAGACCAAAATGTATGATAACATTAATAATATTGTATTGCATATCTTTTGTCACTGTGCTTTCCTACCTTGCCACGCTCCTGCTGAAGTTCGATCTGGATGTCCATCATTTTGCTTCTCAGCTCCTCATTGGTGGCCTGAACCGGCTCGGCCATCACCTCTAATTTCTCCAGTTTCCTTCCCTTCTTAAGGGGCAGGGCCGCAGGGGGTCTGGCGGACGACATGGCACTTCCAACCAATCGGAGGAGACATAGAGAGGCAGGTGTGTGGTGTACCGAAGGAGAGAGAATCAGTCGCTGCTGCTCGTCACAGAGCGTTCCACCTGAAGCGTCACGGCGCTGGCCAAGTCTACATCATGGCTGAAGAAGGCAGGAGGCTGTAAACACAAAAAAGTAAAACACATTACTACCGGTACATAAACTGGGAAGAGAAAAATAAGGAACTTAGTCACTACAACTACTGTATAAACTACAACTGAATACAAATGGCAGACTCACTCAAAGCTAAGGCAAAATAAGTCACCATGGTGCCAAATTCCAAACAGCTCATTTGGAGCAAGTCTGGAAGAAGGTAGATTGTTTTATAAATATATCCGCCATGCCTCCATGGTTTTAATTCAAATTTCCGGGGCTCATGGAGATCCCAAATACACAAAAAGAGGTACAAACAGATAAGAAAAGTTGCTTTAGCATAATATAAGCCCTTTAAAATAAAGCCTGGAGCTCTGTCAACTATCAGACATGGCAGCTGTACGCTTGATCAAGTTGTTATTTTTCATTGATCGGAATAAAATGTGAGTGCAATGTTCGCACATGGCTAAGATAGTGTTGTCCCACTCCTTAATGTTATGTTATTGTATATAATATATTGCCTTGGACAAGTGGAGAGTTACAGTGTTGTCCCTCTCCTTAATGTTATGTTATTGTATATAATATATTGCCTTGGACAAGTGGAGAGTTACAGTGTTGTCCCTCTCCTTAATGTTATGTTATTGTATATAATATATTGCCTTGGACAAGTGGAGAGTTACAGTGTACATGTAAAAAGTTGACAAAGTGTTCTATTTTGCTTCTTGGATCCACACACCGTCTACGACAAACACAGGTTATTCGCATTAAAGCTACATACACACAAAAGTGTGTGTTCCAAGTCGGGCTTACTAGCCCATTCCAACTAACAGCAATGCTAATTTTGTTGAATAGAAATGTTTGTCTTAAGTTATCGTCAACAACCCTATTTTACCCTAAATACAATAGGCCTGTTTGTGAATTTAGTTTTTGAGATGCTCTTCAATAACCTTAATAAAAGTGGTTTCAAGACACCTTAAAATATGGGTTCTGTTATACTCGATATTTTAGTCGACAAAATTTACTGTAATTTAAGTCGACTAAAATGTTTCCGAATTTAGTCGACCAAAACTAGATTAAAATTAAATTAATTTAGATTACTACATAATGACTATCAGAAGACTATGACTAAAATTAAATTGAAAACTGCTGTCAAAAACTAACACTGTTGACGATTACTATGACAAACATTTTTAGTCATAAAATAAACACTAACTAAAAGCTATAATTCCATCAAACCACTTATATTTAAATTTGAAAAAGAAAAATCATAATTTGGGACTTTTATCAAGCATTAACTTAACTTAACCAAACAGGATTTCTGCAATCATGGCCTCCAGCAATTATTTGAGACAATATATCTACTGGAGGAGAGGGAAATACTTCGAGAGTATTCAGTCTCCTCTAATCACTTCCTTGAAGAAAAAAACTACTACAACTGAGAGAGTATTTCGAACCACATGCCGTGCCATACTTATGCTATCATCGGCGGTCACTCGAACGAGTATGACGATCCTCCTGGTAGGGGTGTATCCCTTTATGGAGGATGCCTGTGCGTGACTTAGTTTTACGTGGGGAGACTGGTGCACAGACAGTCACCACACGATCCTTGACAGAATCGGGTCAGGGTCCAGTGGCATGGAGTCCAAGACAACTGGGGACCCTTTTCTGCTGCAGCCTTCTTCCGCCGTTGAGGTCTTCACCGTATCCCTGGCTAGGGGGCAGTCAGGTACTAGGCCTTTGCCAAGGGCCACCTGGGGTAACAGTAGTAATAATAATAATAATAATAATAGATTTGATTTGTAAAAAAGCACTTTATATTGAGTAAACAATCTCAAAGTGCTACAGTGTATTTAAAAATAAAAATAAAAAAAATAAAAAAGACAAAATAAATAAATTAATTAAATAAATAAAAAGATAATAAAGAAATAAATAAAAATAAAAACTAGAACAGCCAAATAGCTATAACTAGTATGCATACATCTAAAAAAGGCTTTTTTGAAAAGAAGGGCTTTTAAGCCTTTTTTAAAAGCATCCACAGTCTGTGGTGCCCTCAGGTGGTCAGGGAGAGCGTTCCACAGACTGGGCGCGCGCTGCTACATTAGCCAACATTTGCACAACATACAGTACACAGATGGCAGGAACAGTTGCCACGGAAACCCTTGCCCCCTCAAAAGTCTCATGACGAGAAGGAAGTTTTAAAATGAAGATTTGCACTTCACGTAACCAAGAGGACACAAAATCACACACATTTTTGCACATGTTAAGAAACCGGCATCTCAGCACAGTATTATCTGGTACCATCTCTCCAAGCTGAGGTTGACCGAGAAGCAAAAATGCAGTAATGCTGGAGGGCGAAGAGGCGCTCTCACATGCTGCGTGCATGGTCAATGCTTGGCTAAGGGAAGCGAGCCAGACAAAGGTTAGGCCCAATATCAATAATAGAGAGACAAGGAAAGAAGCCTGCAGAGACACAAAGATTCAAGCATCTCCACGGCTGCTTTACATTCTCCAACCCCCACTAGCCTCTGTGGTAATAACGTAAGCGAGCGAGAAGAGGCAAATTGGAGATCTCGCGCTCCTTCACAGGGAAAGAGACTGTAGAGAGCGTTCATTCAGTCGCAGAGCAAGCAGCCACACAAGCGTACATTCTTTGGACCTTTACACAGAAAATCAGGGAGCCATTCGGCTGACACATATTCAGTCCAGCACCAGACGCAGCTTTGTGTGTGTTAATCCTCATTAAAAGTACTTACAGTGATTCATTAGATGTGACTTGCAGGCACTGGAAACTGCTAATAAGTCATTAAAAGAAAAGCAGATGAGTGGTATTGGTTACACTGGTTGGTCTAGGTGGGGGAAGCGGGTTAGGTTCTGGTCCTTCTCAAATAGTGAGAAGGACAAATTATACAAAACCCAAAAGCAGTGAAGTTGGCACGTTGTGTAAATGGTAAATAAAAACAGATGAAAATGATTTGCAAATCCTTTTCAACCTATCTTCAATTAAATAGACTGCAAAAACAAGATACTTAATGTTCGAACTGGTAAACTTTCTTATTTTTTGCAAATATTAGCTCATTTGGAATTTGATGCCTGCAATGTGTTTCAAAAAAAGCTGGCACAAGTGGCAAAAAAGACTGATAAAGTTGAGGAATGCTCATCAAACACTTATTTGGAACATCCCACAGGTGAACAGGCTAATTGGGAACAGGTGGGTGCCATGATCGGGTATAAAAGCAGCTTCCATGAAATGCTCAGTCATTCACAAACAAGGATGGGGCGAGGGTCACCACTTTGTCAACAAATGTGTGAGCAAATTGTCCAACAGTTTAAGAACATTATTTCTCAACCAGCTATTGCAAGGAATTTAGGGATTTCACCATCTACGCTCCTTAATATCATCAAAGGGTTCTGAGAATCTAGGGAAATCACTGCACGTAAGCGGCAAGGCTGAAAACCACCATTGAATGCCCGTGACCTTCGATCCCTCAGACGGTACTACATCAGTGTGTAAAGGATATCACCACGTGGGCTCAGGAACACTTCGAGAAAACCACTGTCAGTAACTACAGTTCGTCACTACATCTGTAAGTGCAAGTTAAAACTCTACTATGCAAAGCAAAAGCCATTTATCAACAACACCCAGAACCGCCGCCGGCTTCCCTGGGCCCGAGCTCATCTAAGATAGACTGATGCAAAGTGGAAAAGTGTTCTGTGGTCTTATAAGTCCACATTTCAAATTGTTTTTGGAAACTGTGGACATTGGGTCCTCTGGACAAATCATTGTATTCTGTTTGTATTTACACGACGTGCCAACTTCCCTGGTTTTGGGTTTTGTACTATTTATAGTCATGGTGGAGAGTGGGCGAGGGGGTGCGAAATATGTCTTTCTTCCTAAAGTGGGCGTAACAGGCAATATTTGAGAATGACTGGACTAAGTTAAGGTTGAAGAGCAGGGCAATGTTGTTGTTTACACAATATCTCATTAAAGTGAGGGACACTACTGTAGAAATGAAACCTGCATACACTTGAGAGTCATTGTACATCTTGTATGGCAGTATAGATTTACCACCCACTGAAAATGACAATTAGTTGGCACCAGGAAGCTGTACACAGACTATTTTACTGTAAGTTGCAGAAGTTTTATTTCTACAGTAATAGGGCTGCAAAGATTAATCAGATGAAATCGATTAATTAGATTTTTTTTTTAAATAGCTTTGGTTTATATTATGTTGCATTGATTAATTATTTAATCAGTGTAACCAATAAAAAATTGACAAAAACTGAACAATATTGAGTGTCCCGAACTTGAAATACCCGGACATAGTTTCCGATGCAATACAGTGCACACGAGAGCGGTGGTGTGTGGGTGCTGTGATCTGTGTGGTGGTGGTCTTCCATTTTTACTATGCAAACAAGTTTAAAAGGGCAATTTCAACGTTGATGATGTGCTATCATTAGAAAAAAACTAAAGGTGAACGATATGTTAAGCAGAAAAATCATTTAATTCAACTATTTTCCCTAAAATACGCGGTGAGGCTAAGGCGTTTTATCCAATTACTCGATTAATGGAACAAACTACTCAACAGTTTACACAATAACTGAAGTAATCGATAGGCGCAGCCTTATAACATATTGTCCCTTGAGATATAATGAAATGCTTTCCGATCCTTTTTTTTTTTACTTTTATGAGACGCTGTCGTTTACAGGTTTGTCTTCCCATTTAAACATGCAAAACCAAAACTTCCCGGAGCCACAACCTGCCGAGACGACAGCCAGAGGCTTATACAGACTATGTGGAGGTTAAAAGACATCCTGGAATGTTATGAGGGAAACTGGAGCATTTTATAGGAGCCCACCAAAAAGCTAATGAGAACATCTAATGCTCACAGAAGCCAACAAAAACCACCACCTCGTAGAGTCTAAATGACTTCATCTAGTAAAGGGATGGAATCTAGTCATGGAAAAGCCTTGAAAGTCAGTCAGTGAATCGGTAGAAAAAGTAAATAGTGGAGAACAGTGATGCCACTAACAACTATTTTTTCAAATAGTCGACTAATTTAAACAACTAATTTAAAAGACAAGCTGTAATTTTGATTGCTCTGCCCAATGATGAATTGCACTGTAAAGCAGATCCAGCTACACACCTGTTAAAGTGTTCAAAGCTCTCATTCTTCACAAATTTGGTGTTGTTGTAGAAGCTAGCTTATCTCTTGTCGTAGTTAGCTTTTACGGCTAATACCGTAGCACGCCAATGTGTTACTACGATAGCAAAAGAGTTCCTCAGTGTTTGCTCTTGCAATAACAATGTCGCTACAGCTTGGTTATTATACGAGTTACAGAATGTAAATGAAGATTTGTTGAGTTTTTTAATGCATTTTTAAAGTGATTTAGAGGTAGAATTGATTGCTCCCATTAACTGCATTGCTAGCCACCTATAACAAGCTGATTTTGATATGTTAGAAAGCAAAACTAAAAACTTTTGTCTTCTTGTCTCTCATAATGATTGTGAACGATCGGTAAAATTCCTTTCAGAATAATTGTATATAAGTTATCACACAACTTTGTGTTCCATTGAGGTCAGGTCTCCTGGAAGAAGACAAAAGCTGTCTTCCATCTTATCAAGCCAAAGGCTTGTAAAACTCCACTGTGTGCGATGGGATGCGACATGGAGGGGTTGGTTTCTTTGATCTATTGACAGCCACAGGAAAGACCTTGTCCTGACCCGAGATCTACAAAGCGGAGAGGAAGCAGGACCTGACACCGCTCCAGGCACCTTTTCTTTGAACTGTTTATGACCGAGTGCAACAGCTATTTATGACCACCTCCCCTTAGGAGCAGCTGCGTAATGTAATGTAATGCTATGTAACCAGAAAAGGCCCAAATAAAAGTGGAGGCGTGGAACTCCCTCGTCAGAGCGTGGGACGACACTGTACAAGGGTACAGGTCTACGAGCTCTCCTCATGAGCTAAATTGAATCCTGTCTCTGTTTGATTTCTTTGCTTCTTGTCTTGTCTAACAGATGCCATCGGTGTTTGAACCTGACATTCCCCAAAAAAGTGCAGTTCCACTTTAAGTTTACGGTACAAGGCTAAACTTCGCAGTGTGTGTGTGTGTGTATGCTAGCTGCCCCGCCACCATCCACAGAGACAATGACAGTGGATGTCTGACAAGAAGGTTCTCTCTGTTGATCTCCCTTGGCCATAGAACAAAAGCCCCCAGCTGCGGACACTGAAGCAAAGAGTGAACTTTCTTGCAGCCTGTTTGGAAGCGACAAACATACAAAACAAACGTGCGTGGACATGCCAATTTCATTTAACTTTCCATTAATTACCTCTGACGAAGGCTTATGTATTGGCTGGGGTTTGTTTGTCCGCTTTGTAGTTAGTTAGCAACATAACTCAAAAGGTATTTTGATAAAACGTTCATGAAATGTCAGAAATTGATTCAGTGATTACATTTTGGGTGTTGATCTGGAGTCAGGATTTTTTTAAGGATTCTTTACTATTGGTCTGCGCCATATAGTTGTATATTGTATTTTGGAGTACCCTCAGATTTCCAGCTCTACTTTGTAAAACAGGAATAAACAGAACACTTAGGAAATTGTCCAAGTGGATGTGAAGTGATGGTACTGACCACAATTTTCCCAGTTTTGTAAAAGTCTGGCTTTATGCTCACTAAACTCTGTGTCACTAAACTCTGTGTATTAGAACTAATAACTGTTTGACACTTTTTGATTGATTTATAAATAATCATCTTACGAAAATAACTACTTTGTTACTTTAAGCATTACATTTGAGACTTTTCTATTCCCGTATAATGTAATGTTGACATAAAAACAAGTTCCTTGCTTAAAAGTAGCATTTACAGATGGACCAAACCCACTAAAGCGCATGTGAAATATTAACTACAAATGTGAGAGGGCCCAATTCTGAAACTGTGGCTTACAATAAACGTAATAATTTGGGTGAGTACGAATAAGAAATAAGTCATTCTTGTCTACATTGCACATTGTCAACATGCATGATGACACACATGGACACACATTGTTATTGTAGCTCTATGAACATAGTGCAGACTGTCAGAACAGGTCTGGCTACACTCCAGCAAACATCCATCCACAAACAGACATTTAAGTACAGTGACACTGTTGGAATCCCACAGAGAGTCAGAGAAGGACAACTGAGTGCAACACTAGTCGATCTACAAAAATCTACTCAGCCGGCAAAATGATGCATGTTAGTGACCTCAATGACTAGTCAACCCAAACATAAACAGCATGTCTTTCTTATCCCTTTACTATATTTAATCCATACCAAATAGTACGTTAATTTAGTCTTTCATTAAAACAAACATTTTTTTCATTACACAGAAGAACCTCTATGGTTGAATACATGCCAAATTAAGGTGCCGGTAGACCTCTGATGCGATTTTGAAACGATCGTTCCCTAAAGAAATAATGAAAATAGAAATACCTATACAGACAATTTTAAGTAACACTTTTAACATTTTCAATGTCCCTACAGGTGTACAAAATATGTAGAAACCAAAACGTAAAAAGTAATTTTCTTGACATCCTTAATTGGCACTCTAGTGCAAACTGAAGTTGACCTCGGTAAAAAGTTGCGGCAATTACCCTGACGACCTTGCAGATTGTCATGAATGATGGTAGTGCATATACTTTGAGTATTGTAAGAAAGTCAAAGAAGAAACAAAACAGATGTGCCCGGGATTAGGCTGAGGTGTCGCGTGATGTGATGATCAGACCTGGGCAAATTAAGGCCTGTTAAGCTTTTCAATCTGGCTCGCCCGACATTCCCAAAAAAAGTTTTTAGATCTTTAAGATGGAAACTGTAGCCGCAATTATGATGTGCAGTGATGTTTTCAAATGACCGTGAGTCTTGAACTATACAAAGTATTTCAATGGTTGGAATCTGCGCTTTTGCATGATATACCAGTTATGGTAATCTAAATCACAGTGTGGGTGGGGTGTCTTTCCACAGAGTGTCAGCCTGAAATGCGGGTGTCAGGGACAGACACGGAAGGAGATTTTTACAACAAAGTTATAAAGCTTAGAGATATATCAGATAGTAGGTGGTTTTTTTTTACCCCTCACGTTCATATTTCGCTGTTTGTTGCGTTTCGCTTGATTGTAAAATATGTTGATCGAGAGGGGGTGTGACGTTCATATGTTGTCAATATTCAGTGTTTTATCGTTCATAGTAATAATATTGTAAATCCCACATTCTTTATTTTCATGTACCGTATTTTTCGGACTATAAGTCGCAGTTTTTTTCATAGTTTGGCCGTGGGTGCGACGTATACTCCGGAGCGACTTATGTGTGAAATTATTAACACATTACCGTAAAATATCAAATAATATTATTTATCTCATTCGCGTGAGCGACGAAGCAAATGGCAGCTATCGTCACACACACGTCAGCAATCGTCACTCACACGCCAACCAATAAGAATTCGGCGGGGTGGGTCATGGCAGAAGTGCATTGTGGGTTTTGGAATGCTAACTGCTATATGCTACACGCTACTGCCGGAGCTATTAAAATGGATCACATCAACGTTGGCGGTAACTTATAAAAACTGAGAAGGACTGAACTAAAATGGCACCGAAAAGGAAATCAAATACTGCAGATTACAAGCTGGACGTAGTGAAATATGCACCAGAAGACGGCGATCGAGCAGCAGAAAGAATGGATGCTAGCGGGGCATACCAGGAGCGACACCGGGGAGGAAGATTTCATGTTATTTAGCCATCGGGAGTGACAGATTTGTTTGGTAAACGTATAGCATGTTCTATATGTTATAGTTATTTGAATGACTCCTACCATAATATGTGAGGTTAACATAGCAGTTGGTTATTTATGCCTCATATAACGTACACTTATTCAGCCTGTTGTTCACTATTCTTTAGACCAGGGGTCACCAACGCGGTGCCCGCGGGCACCAGGTAGCCCGTAAGGACCAGATGAGTAGCCCGCTGGCCTGTTCTAAAAATAGCTCAAATAGCAGCACTTACCAGTGAGCTGCCTCTATTTTTTAAATTGTATTTATTTACTAGCAAGCTGGTCTCGCTTTGCTCGACACTTTTAATTCTAAGCGAGACAAAACTCAAATAGAATTTGAAAATCCAAGAAAATATTTTAAAGACTTGGTCTTCACTAACTGACAAAGAAACAGATAACAGATTTGGTGTCCAGTTCAAAGTGTGACATGATTTATTTAAAACATTGAGAGTTGACTTTTGTATTTTACATGAGTTATTATTTGTACAAACATGGTGCAAAGTAATTCATGATTTGTTAAAACATGTTAGTGGCTAGCTAGTTAAAATGGGGTATTGTGATTTCACAAGACTGTCTTAGAAGTGATCATTTGAAAATGTTCAATTTGAAAAATGTGCACTTAGAGAAAATATAAAAATAAAGTGTTGCATATTGATATTTATCTGTTTCTATATATATTTATTGTGAGAAATCATTAAGATGATCAGTGTTTCCACAAAGATAAATATCATTAATTATTATTGATAACATACAGTTAAAGGTAAATTGAGCAAATTAGCTATTTCTGGCGATTTATTCAAGTGTGTATCAAACTGGTAGCCCTTCGCATTAATTAGTACCCAAGAAGTAGCTCTTGGTTTCAAAAAGGTTGGTGACCCCTGCTTTAGACATTTTAAATTGCCTTTCAAATGTCTATTCTTGCTGTTGGCTTTTATCAAATAAATTTCCCCCAAAAATGCGACTTATACTCCAGTGCGACTTATATATGTTTTTTTTCTTCTTTATTGTGCATTTTCGGCCGATGCGACGTATACTCCGGAGCGACTTATAGTCCAAAAAATACGGTACATTCTGGGTGTCTCATTCAGTAAAAAAAATTAAAATTCCATTCCGTTTAAGGCGGTCTGTCATAAAGTTTTTAGCATTCAATCAGACATTATTGTGAGGTTTTGTATTAGTGTTCCTAAAAATAGATATAGCGGCCCACAGACATTTTTTTTCTATAAATTTGCCCCCCCGAGGCAAAATAATTGCCCAGGCCTGTGATAGATGAAGGCGGTTTTTGCAGCATATTTTCCCCACATATTGTTAAAGCAAATCTCAAATATGTTAGAAGTACTATCAGGTAGAGCTGGGCGATATATCGATATACTCGATATATCGCGGGTTTGTCTCTGTGCGATATAGAAAATGACTATATCGTGATATTCGAATATACATTCTCACGCAGTTGCTTTTAGCTGCTGGCATTACACTACAGGAGGCTCTTCCCACTCCTTCTTGTGTCTCCTTCTCACAGACAGCAAGCGAAACTTCTTACACACGTCACATACTGTCACGTCATATACGTATACGCCCTCGCGGAGCAGAGAGGTAGCAGCATGGGTAACGTTAGCTGTGATGCTAGCGGAGCCGTGCGAGTGGTAATACGAGAGAAAGAAGGTGCGAATCTGGTAACAAATGAAGGAAGAATTAATTCCCAAGAAAAACAGCAGGGGGTCCATCGTCTGGCGGTGGTTTGGCTTCAAGTGGGAATATGTTGAACAGACAACCGTAATTTGTCAAGTGTGGGGCAAAAGCCACGCTTCCGTCAGTCTTCCCCAGGGCAGCTGTGGCTGTGAAAGTAGCTTACCACCACCAGGTGTGAATGAATGATGGGTTTTTAACATGTAAAGCGACTTTGACTACTTAGAAAAGCGCTATATAAATCCCAGGTATTATTATTATTATTATTATTAAAAGTGTTGCTACAAAAAGTAGCATTACTGCTAATATGTAGCATCATTTGAAAAGTCCCCTGCTAGAGAATGAAGAGTGCTTACTCCGCATGTCAATATCTCCGTTCGGTGCCACACCATCAAAATGCCGAGGCAAACATTTCCACATCAACACCGTATGAAAAAAATAGTCAACAGAAGTAGCTAACGCCCGCAGGAACCTACCACATAGTGAAGGACATACACTATTTGATTTCCTATTATGCAGCTCATTTTTTATTTGATACTTATTGTGTGACATCATGCACAAAAGTGCACTTTATTTGTTTTAAACTATTGTAGTGGCGTTCTGTACAAAAAGTGCACTTTAATTTAGTGTTGTTTCGATATGTCATCTTAGTGACATCATGCACAAAAGTGCACTAATAGCTTGTTTTAAAATGTCTCTGACAATCTTGCACTTTCTGTTTAGGAAATGACATGAATGTTTGTGCCACTACTTAATAACTGTTTAATAAATACACTTTTGCTAAATTGACTTAGTTGTGATTTCCCTCTCTGCATGAATAGTCATTCATAGTTCATAGTCATTCACCGACGTCCCACTGGGGTGAGTTTTTCCTTGCCTGTATGTGGGCTCTGTACCGAGGATGTCGTTGTGGCTTGTACAGCCCTTTGAGACACTTGTGATTTAGGGCTATATAAATAAACATTGATTGATTGATTGATTGATGAAAGTTTAAAAGTAGCATATATTAATGCAGTATGAAGAAGAACGTTTTAATGTAGACACATAGAATCATCATACTGCTGTGATTATATGCATCAAGTGTTCATTCAAGGCTAAGGCAAAATATCGAGATATATATCGCGATATGGCCTAAAAATATCGAGACATTAAAAAAAAAGGCCATATCGCCCAGCCCTACTATCAGGTATTTTTGTTATGGGTGCATTGCTACGTGTGTGTGTGTGTGTGTGTGTGTGTGTGTGTGTGTGTGTGTGTGTGTGTGTGTGTGTGTGTGTGTGTGTGTGTGTGTGTGTGTGTTGGCAGAGATACACCCATCTTAGAAAGACAAGATAGAACAGTCATTCCTTGTCGTGTGCACAGCTGCAAACGACCACCATAATAATGTTATAATGTATTGTATTACGTATTATAATGTATTGTATTATGTATTATAATGTATTGCTCTTGGTGCACGTGTACCCAATGAGGTGTCCTGTGCGTGTAGCCTCGTGGGATTACACTGATAGCTGTGCTTAATCGTGAATTAAGAATAAGAAGCGCAGATTAGGTCAGGCAGAGGAGAGGTGGCCAGTAAAACTGGTTCCTCCGGCTGCTTGATTACCAATATGAAGCAATTATAACAAGATATCGCCATACCGGTTAAAAATGCTGTTTTTCTTGAGCTTTTTTTGCAGCGTCGCCTTTAGGATGAAATAAATGTGCAACACACGTTAGCTGTCCTACCAGGTTGCATCACCATGACTGACAGACTGGGGTGTATGCATGCATTTTTCTTTTTTGCAGGGCAGAGTTGTTTGCTTGATCTGCAACATAAGAAGAGGCAGTCAACTGGGAGATGGAAGTCTGCAACTGCCAGCAACCACACCCCATGGAGACACTTGGTCTGCTGCAGCATCATCACCACCATCACCATCCACGCAGCCTCCATGCAGGTCTGCTGTCCTTGCAGCCTGCAAGGTCTCATGTGTTAACGTGCATAATAGCGTGTGCTTCGTTGCTGGCAACCTAGATGTGCCATTTCCTTGCAACGTGCGTGGGGGGTGGGGGGGAGCATGGCTGCACTGCACTGCACAGGAAGTGGAAGACAGGCAGGATATTAAAGATGGATTATCATCATCATCATCAAGAATGATACTTGGGCTGACCCTCCGGTTTGCAGCGGCTAAAACACAGCTAATAATTAGCCTCCAGAAGTTGTCAAGCATCACAGAACGGCGACTCACCTGAATTAAGTCCAGAGAAATTTGCGCTTGACGAGGGGAGACGAGACTTCTGCGTGGGGGTGGGGGGGGGGGGGAGCTGTTAACTCGCCTCATTCGCGCCTTAAATCCAACACGTCAAAGACTTCTGCGTCCACATCCAAAGCGCGCCAAGCCGATTGGCATCCGCTAGCTTAATAGCTACTTGTCGTCCGGCCACCCCGCGATGCTAACAGCCGCTGCGTCTCCACGTCACGCGTGGACATAAAAGTGTCTCCGGTGGCGGTGTTCGTCGCCGCGCCAAAGATGTGTGAGGCGAGCGGGGCGGGTACGTCGCCGGTAGCGTGAAAGAAGCGCGACACCTGACTGCGTGTTCGAGAATGACACCGCCGGTGCGGGCAGTGACGTCATCAGGCTTTATGGCGGAACTGTTACCGTATATATACTTTTTGTTTGTTTGTCATAAAGAGGCTTTAATTTAGTAATAAAACCAAAACATATTTTTTGAACAGATATTCAGATATATTTCAAAAACTGTTTTAAAAAAATCTCCCCTTAGAACAGTGGTTCTTAAAGGCCTACTGAAATGAAATGTTTTATTTAAACGGGGATAGCAGATCCATTCTATGTGTCATACTTGATCATTTCGCGATATTGCTATATTTTTGCTGAAAGGATTTAGTAGAGAACATTGACGATAAAGTTCGCAACTTTTGGTCGCTTATAAAAAAAAAGCCTTGCCTGTACCGGAGGTAGCGTGACGTCACAGGTTGAAGGGCTCCTCACATTTCCCCATTGTTTACACCAGCAGCGAGAGTGATTCGGACCGAGAAAACGACGATTACCCCATTCATTTGAGCCAGGATGAAAGATTTGTGGATGAGGAACATGAGAGTGAAGGACTAGAGTGCAGTGCAGGACGTATCTTTTTTCTCTCTGACCGTAACTTAGGTACAAGCTGGCTCATTGGATTCCACACGTTCTCCTTTTTCTATTGTGGATCACGGATTTGTATTTTAAACCACCTGGGATACTATATCCTCTTGAAAATGAGAGTCGAGAACGCAAAATGGACATTCACAGTGACTTTTATCTCCACGACAATACATCGGTGAAGCACTTTAGCTACGGAGCTAACGTGATAGCATCGTGCTTAAATGCAGATAGAAACAAAAGAAATAAACCCCTGACTGGAAGGATAGACAGAAGATCAACAATACTTCTATCAGGAGTCACCGAACCAAACACTGGACCTGTAACTACACGGTTAATGCTGTGCCGCCTGTCGAAGCCTAGCAATGCTGTTGCTAACGATGCCATTGAAGCTAACTTAGCTACGGGACCTCGTCAGAGCTATGATAAAAACATTAGCGCTCCACCTACGCCAGCCAGCCCTCATCTGCTCATCAACACCCGTGCTCACCTGCATTCCAGCGATCGACGGCGCGACGAAGGACTTCACCCGATCATCGATGCGGTCAGCGGCTAGCGTCGGATAGCGCGTCTGCTATCCAAGTCAAAGTCCTCCTGGTTGTGTTGCTGCAGCCAGCCGCTAATACACCGATCCCACCTACAGCTTTCTTCTTTGCAGTCTCCATTGTTCATTAAACAAATTGCAAAAGATTCACCAACACAGATGTCCAGAATACTGTGGAATTTTGCGATGAAAACAGAGCTATTTGTATTGTGATACAATGTGTCCCAATACTTCCGTTTCAACCATTGACGTCACGCGCATACGTCATCATACATAGACGTTTTCAACCGGAAGTTTAGCGGTAAATTTAAATCTACACTTTATAAGTTAACCCGGCAGTATTGGCATGTGTTGCAATGTTAAGATTTCATCATTGATATATAAACTATCAGACTGCGTGGTCGCTAGTAGTGGCTTTCAGTAGGCCTTCAACCTTGTTGGAGGTACTGAACCCCACCAGTTTCATACGCGCTTTCACCGAACCCTTCTTTAGTGAAAAATAAAATGTTTTTTTTCTTAATTTAATCTTAATTTATAAATATTAATCATGAAATTATGTTATTATATTAAATAAATACTAATAAAGATATATTTTACAAACAGAACGTTACAGGAATGTACACATGATCCCATGTTTACATGTCATTGTGCAAAATGTGAATGTTTTAGTGCAGGCCTGGGCAATTATTTTGACTCAGGGGCCACATTTACAGAAAAAATGTGTCTGGGGGCCCGGTATATCTATTTTTAGGGACACTAATACAAAACCTCACAATAATGTCTGATTGAATGCTAAAAACGTTATGACAGACAGCCTTAAGAAACGTAATGGAATTTTAAATTTTTCTATGAACGATAAAACACTGAATATTGACAAAATATGAACGTCACACCCCCTTTCCATCCACATATTTTACAATCAAGTGAAACGCAACAAAAATGCAACAAACAGTGAAATATGAACACGGAAGGTACAAAATAAACCCGCCTACAATCTGATATATCTGATATATCACTAAGCTTTAGAACTTTCCGCGTCTGTGGAAACGCTTCCCGCCCACACTGCTTGGTGCCTCGTCTGAGCTGCTGTGACGTAGATTACCATAGTAACTAATTATATTACCATAGTAACTAATTAGATTGCCATAGTAACTAATTAGATTACCATAGTAACTCATTAGATTACCATAGTAACTCATTAGATTACCATAGTAACTCATTAGATTACCATAGTAACTAGTATATCATGCAAAAGTGCAGATTCCAACCATTGAAATACTTTACATCTAAGTTAAAGTAGCAATGATAGTCACACACACACTAGGTGTGGTGAAATTTGTCCTCTGCATTTGACCCATCACCCTTGTTCACCCCCTGGGAGGTGAGGGGAGCAGTGGGCAGCAGTGGTACCGCGCCCGGGAATAATTTTTGATGATTTAACCCCCAATTCCAAGCCTTGATGCTGAGTGCCAAGCAGGGAGGTAATGGCTCCCATTTTTATAGTCTTTGTTATGACTCGGCCGGGGTTTGAACTCACAACCTACCCATCTCATTAGTACCATTGCCAAGTTTATTTATATAGTGGTATTTCAGTTTGAGCACATGGTAAGATTAGGCCCCTTAGTTTGATATTCGCAGGTGGATTGGATCACTTCTCGTAGGAAAAGAGGCTCTAATTGGGACCTCGAAATGCAAAAGTGATAGCCCTACCCTTGAGAAAAGACTAAAGTTAAGTTAAAGTTGAAGTGCCAATGATTGTCACACACACACTAGGTGTGGCGAAATTATTCTCTGCATTTGACCCGTCACCCTTGATCACCCCCTGGAAGGTGAGGGGAGCAGTGGGCAGCAGCGGTGGCCGCGCCCGGGAATAATTTTTGGTGATTTAACCCCCAATTCCAACCCTTGATGCTGAGTGCCAAGCAGGGAGGTAATGGCTCCCATTTTTATAGTCTTTGGTATGACTCGGCCGGGGTTTGAACTCACAACCTACCCATCTCAGGGCGGACACTCTAACCACTAGACCACTGAGTTAGAGGGAACATTGTTTGGGGGTATCCATAATAAGCCGATAGGGAGAAGTTTTTATTTACACGATGAGTCGGGTGTGTCCTGACCTCCGCGGCGGAGGCTCCGCCGAACCCCTGAGGCCGACTCACTGAACCCCTAAGGTTCTATCGAACCCAGGTTAAGAACCACTGCCTTGGAAAAATCTAATTTATTCGGTTTTGATTGACACTTTCGACACTTTTATCTTCAGTTCATCAGTTTATTTGGAACATGCATACTGTTGCTCTATTGTTGTTGTTGTTGTTGTGCTTGCTGTTGTTGTTTTTGTCTCTCTGTCTATCAATCAATCATCAATCAATGTTTATTTATATAGCCCTAAATCACAAGTGTCTCAAAGGGCTGTACAAGCCACAACGACATCCTCGGTACAGAGCCCACATACAGAGTCTAATCCCCCTCTTGTCCCCACAATTTCCCCCTCTTTCTCTCCCTTTTTGTCTCTTTCTATCCCCTCCTGCTCCGGCCCGGCTGCACCAAATGATAATATAAATACATTTAATAAAGTCAAATACAAATAAGGCAACAAGAGAAGTATCCTACACTTCTCTTTTGTAAAGTAAATGTGAACAGCCGATATGGGCATCTACATCTACTATATGATTTGCCTGAGAAGCTGTGCAGGACAAAAAATAAAAAAAATAAGGAAGATGCATACTACACAATGTAATGCATCACACAATTTCAGTTGTTTCATTACAGCACGTCCGAAAAGGAGTAAAAAGAAGCAGAGTTTATTTAATCCTACCTCTTTTCATACCATCGCAATTGTATCCCATTTCCTTGTTGTCTGTAACAGAACAGTGAACAAATAAATAAATAGTAAGCATACAAATATTAAATACATAAATAATATTTGTCTCAATAAAAAAAAAAAAGGTTGAAGATGTTCATCATAATTCTTGTTCTTTGTACTTTATGAACACATGTAGTTTGAACTGCCTCTTAAACTGAATCATATTTGTTTGATTTCTTTGCTTAATCCGTTCCATCATTTAATTCCACATACTGATATACTAAAGGTTTTAAGTGTTGTACGCGCATACAAATGTTTTAAATTAGATTTCCCTCTAAGGTTATATTTCTCCTCTTTTGTTGAGAAGAACTGTTGTACATTCTTGGCTAGCAGGTTATAGTTTTTTTGAGCTGTTTGCAAATGCACCAAATCGTTGAATACATTTTTGGCATTCAATCATCATTATTGTGATGTTTTGTATTAGTGTTCCTAAAAATAGATATACCGGCCCCCAGACACATTTTTTTCTCTAAATTTGGCCCCCGATTGAAAATAATTGCCCAGGCCTGTATTAGGCAGATGTGTTTAACAACACAAAGCTTCTTTTCAAAATTCACATTGAAAATGACTTTTTGTGTGATGCCTTAGAAATGTTACGTAACTATTTATCACACTCTGTATGCCAACATACTCTAAGTCAGGGGTCACCAACGCGGTGCCCGCGGGCACCAGGTAGCCCGTAAGGACCAGATGAGTAGCCCGCTGGCCTGTTCTAAAAATAGCTCAAATAGCAGCACTTACCAGTGAGCTGCCTCTATTTTTTAAATTGTATTTATTTACTAGCAAGCTGGTCTCGCTTTGCCCGACATTTTTAATTCTAAGAGAGACAAAACTCAAATAGAATTTGAAAATCCAAGAAAATATTTTAAAGACTTGGTCTTCACTTGTTTAAATAAATTCATTCATTTTTTTACTTTGCTTCTTATAACTTTCAGAAAGACAATTTTAGAGAAAAAATACAACCTTAAAAATGATTTTAGGATTTTTAAACACATATACCTTTTTAACTTTTAAATTCCTTCCTCTTCTTTCCTGACAATTTAAATCAATGTTCAAGTAAATTTATTTTTTTTATTGTAAAGAATAATAAATACATTTTAATTTAATTCTTCATTTTAGCTTCTGTTTTTTCGACGAAGAATATTTGTGAAATATTTCTTCAAACTTATTATGATTAAAATTCAAAAAAAATATTCTGGCAAATCTAGAAAATCTGTAGAATCAAATTTAAATCTTATTTCAAAGTCTTTTGAATTTCTTTTAAGAATGTTCTTCTGGAAAATCTAGAAGAAATAATGATTTGTCTTTGTTAGAAGTATAGCTTGGTCCAATTTGTTGTATATTCTAACAAAGTGCAAATTGGATTTTAACCTATTTAAAACATGTCATCAAAATTCTAAAAGTAATCTTTATCCGGAAAAATTACTAATGATGTTCCATAAATTCTTTTTTAAATTTTTTCAAAAAGATTCGAAATAGTTAGGTTTTCTCTTCTTTTTTTCGGTTGAATTTTGAATTTTAAAGAGTCAAAATTGAAGATAAACTATGTTTCAAAATGTAATTGTCATTTTTTTCGTGTTTACTCCTCTTTTAAACCCTTCAATTAAGTGTAAATATCATTAATTATTAATAATAACATAGAGTTAAAGGTAAATTGAGGAAATTGGCTATTTCTGGCAATTTATTGAAGTGTGTATCAAACTGGTAGCCCTTCGCATTAATCACTACCCAAGAAGTAGCTCTTTCTTTCAAAAAGGTTGGTGACCCCTACTCTAAGTCATTGTCTTTACAAAGGAAGAATATTTGATGCAGCTCTTTTATTGGAGCGCATTAGTTTGTGCAAGGGCTTCTGTTGTTGTAGTGTCATTTCCATTCCAGCACATTTCCGTAATAGCGCAGCCAGATTCTGTATGTTGCCATCAGACATCATCTTCCCCACAGAGTCATGATCAAATATTGTTGTTTCTTCTGTGTCACACAGAATGAAGCATTCTGCCAGAAGTGATGATACTATGTGGTGGTAAACAGGAGTAGTCCTTCACTAAACGACTTGACATGTGCAATAAGTAGGTGAAGAAATGTAACAATATAAAAGTGCACGCAGGGAGTGTGACCCAGATTCAAGTGGATGCATTATTTCCGCACAGATGCTCGCCTCTGCCTCCTACAACACCGTGTCTGCCGTTCACAAACATATGCAGCCAATTTCAAGCCTACACAGGAAGTGCTCACTTTGAGGACAGGATCCATCATTTCCCACCCTGATTGCACTGTGGACTCGGCTTCCATGTTAATCATATTAGCCTCAAACACAGGGGAGGTCTCTCACATCCTTCTATTCACATTTTATGCTCAGGTCAAGCCTCGTGGCAGCCCACGGTTAAAATCGCTGAAGTGGAAGGCAGAGAAGGATGGTTTGTTTTGGTGTGGTATTGACTCAGAGAGCAAATGTGTGTCAGAAGTGGTAAAGAGTAATTCTGTTGGTTGCATTGCCTTAGGTTTTTTTAGGGGTTTCCTGCTAATTTGCGTGGAGGTTTTTTGTCAACAAAAGCTAGTATTAGGACCATTCCAGCTCTCACTGTGAGTTGTTTCTGAGATTATTGTGAAGAGACCTCTGACACGCGGAAAAAGTCTGATTCCGCTCCTTGCTAATATGTCAGTAAGCCTATTTCCAGCTCCTTGGAATGTGATTGTTTTCACTTTCCCATATGAGCTGGCCATAATAAGCTTAACATATTCATTGCATCTGGCAGATTAAAGGTATCCTAATGACATTTGGTATTCACAGAGGTATAGGAGATTAAATGAGGAACACATTAAGGCATATACTATACTCCATAGGCTCGAGTGGGGACTTCAATATATATTTTCGAGTTAAGTCATGTAAATGACCTATTTCTTCTTTGCCATGTTCCGAGCCCAGAGTGCTGATTGTGACGTTGCCTTTTCAGCTGAAGGTGATTATTCTGGGTATGACTCACTACAATGAGTCACTAAAAGTTTGAGTAGTATATTCCATGTTCATTCCCCAAAACAAATCTCATCAAAGCAGCGTCAGGAAGCGAGCAACAGAATAAGAGAGAGACCGACGGCCATGTTTGTATCAAAATCCTGCATGATCGCAATGTGTTTCGTCTCTGACACACTCTAAAAACTGGGTCACTACTGGACCAAGGGTCGGCGACCCAAAACATTGAAAGAGCCATATTGGACGAAAAAAACAAAAAACAAATCTGTCTGGAGCAGCCAAAAAATTAAAAGCCGTATATAAGATATACGTGTTATAATGAAGGCAACACATGACGTCTATATTAGCTATAATAGCCTACTATCAAAATGACTATGTGTCGCAGGCTGAAGCAAATCTTCGTTGACAGAAATGTTGAAATTGAACATTTATTTTACAAATTTTTTTTTATTCATTCATTCATTTTTTATTATTTTCCTTCATTGATGTGCATCTTTGATTGATAGACAATTATACAATTATACATTTACACACCAATGCTTGAGAAGGAACAGGATGAAGAAAAATCTTATATTTTCCTGCCCCCTTCAACATAATACGTAGTCTTACTTAATGGATATCATACAAACCAACAAATACATCCAAATTAGGGATGTCCGATAATATCGGCCTGCCGATATTATCGGCCGATAAATGCGTTAAAATGTAATATCGGAAATTATCTGTATCGGTTTTTTTATTATCTGTATCGGGTTTTTTTTTTGTTTTGGTTTTTTTTATTAAATCAACATAAAAAACACAAGATACACTTACAATTAGTGCACCAACCCAAAAAACCTCCCTCCCCCATTTCTTTCTGTTATCAATATTCTGCTTCCTACATTATATATCAATATATATCAATACAGTCTGCAAGGGATACAGTCCGTAAGCACACATGATTGTGCGTGCTGCTGCTCCACTAATAGTACTAACTTTTAACAGTTAATTTTACTCATTTTAATTAATTACTAGTTTCTATGTAACTGTTTTTATATTGTTTTACTTTCTTTTTTATTCAAGAAAATGTTTTTAATTTAGTTATCTTATTTTTTTATTTTTTTTTTAAAAAGTACCTTATCTTCACCATACATGGTTGTCCAAATTAGGCATAATAATGTGTTAATTCCACGACTGCATATATCGGTTGATATCGGTATCGGTAATTAAAGAGTTGGACAATATCGGAATATCGGATATCGGCAAAAAGCCATTATTGGACATCCCTAATCCAAATATAATGAAAACAAACAAAAAACACAAAAAAAAAACACAACAAGTGCAAAACTTCATGAAGTACAAACCGAACAAAAAAAAGTAATATACACCTCACGGGATGATACAAAACAAATACAAAACCAGACAAAAAATAAGTAAAATAATAAATATAAAGCAAAATGTAAACACTTATGGCTGTCCATATGATCTTATTGTTCTGTCTTTATATATTTTTTCAATTGGAATATATTTTTACAATCTTTTATCTCATTGTAAAGAGAATTCCACAGTTGAACCCCCACCACTGATATGCACATTTGTTTTAAAGTTGTCCTTGAATACTGAAGTTGGAAATGACCTTTTTTCTATGCTCTTCATTCTCACAAGTGATGACAAACATTTTTTGTAAATTTGCTGGTAATGTTTTACTTTTAGCCTTAAACATGACACATAATGTCTGTAACTTTACTAGCTCCTGTAATTTCAATAAACCAGAATTAATAAATAATATGTTAGTGTGTTCTTAGTAATCTACTTTATAAATAATCCTTATAGCTCTTTTCTGTAGTTGATACAATGCCTTTATGTTACTCTTATATGTGTTCCCCAGCACTTTATGTTACTCTTATATGTGTTCCCCCACACTTTGTTACTCTTATATGTGTTCCCCCACACTTTGTTACTCTTATATGTGTTCCCCCACACTTTGTTACTCTTATATGTGTTCCCCCACACTTTATGTTACTCTTATATGTGTTCCCCCACACTTTATGTTACTCTTATATGTGTTCCCCCACACTTTGTTACTCTTATATGTGTTCCCCCACACTTTATGTTACTCTTATATGTGTTCCCCCACACTTTATGTTACTCTTATATGTGTTCCCCCACACTTCCACACAGTAGCTGATATATGGCAATATAAGTGCACAATACAATATACGAATTGCCCTATAATCCAACACATATATTACCTTGTTTAATATAAAAATACCTTTAGACATCTTTTTCCGTACATGTGCAATATGAGATTTCCATGTCAGACCGTCATCCAGTATCACTCCTATATTTTACACATTTTTACTACATTAGAAACCATTAGTAAATAAGATACTACTCAGAAAGTGAGATAACTCCTGGACATTACTGGCTTTTAATGGCCAAAGGTATAGATGTGTGTGTCCAAGTTAAAGGAACAGCAGGCTGTCTTCTTTTAATAGATTCATTACAATCTTTGGCAAGCTAGGTAACATTTGCTGTGGTCTGGAACAACATGGCACACAAACAACTATCAGAAATGCAGCCAATGTTACATACTGATAATGTGTCATGAGACATGCAAATATCATTTATGTACAAAGAGGATACTGTAGTGGATTGTCCAGAGCTTAAACAGCAACAAAAGGGAATTTAGTACAACAAGTTTATTTTCTCATAGTCAAAAGTGCATACGTTGGATTGTTTTGTCCCTGCAAACAAACGGCCGTCCTCCGGGGGACTCACAAAAAGCAATCTCTCTAGAGTCCTGGTCTCCTGGGCATTTTTATCTGTTTCTTCGTGCGTCAGTCTGTTTTTCCTTGTGCATCATGATTTTGTGGTCTTCAACATGTTTGTTTTGCAACATCCTTGAATCCCTTAATCATACTTAGACAATCAAAACATTCTGTAGACAGGTTGGCACGACTTAATATTCACTTTTGTCCCACACCCGGTCCATTCAATGGCACAGAATAGAAGAGAAAATAAATGAGCGTACATTCTTGACAGACATGAAATATAGTTCAAAGGTCATAAATTCTACTAAAATACAAGTAAAGGATATTAAATGAGCTCCAATATACCTACAAATGAGGCATAATGATGCAATATGTACATACAGCTAGCTTAAATAGCATGTTAGCATTGATTAGCTTGCAGTCATGCACTGACCAAGTATGCCTAATTAGCACTCCAACAAGTCAATAACATCAACAAAGCGCACCTTTGTGCATTCACGCACAGCATTAAACTTTTGGTGGACAAAATGAGACAAAGAAGGAGTGGAAGATTTTACATGTAAACAAACTGTTGCTTCACAGTCCACACTATGGTGAGTTCAAGAACCGCCAAAATTAGTAGGACACCAAATACTGTCATCAGTGAAGCATACACACAAACATATTAAATAGTGGTAGTTCTAACAATTGGGAAGGTTTGTGTCATGTTTGTCCTCAAACAAAAAACATACTAAAACAAAACAAAAAATTTCCCCCCATCTTTTTCCATTTTCAATCCTTTTTTAAAAATGCTCCGGGGAGCCACTTGGGCGGCACTAAAGAGCCGCGGGTTGTTGACCCCCATACTGGACCAAACCAACACTGGGTTAATTTAACCCAGCTAGATCGGTTATATATTCAACCCAAATGCTGGGTCATTCTAACTGCAATGCTGGGTCAATTCTACCAAATAACTTGGTTATTTTCAGGGTTTTTTGTAGTCCAAATGTCATAATGATTTATGGCGCCAACAGGCAGAGGTCAGTATTGCAACTTGTAGTATTTTTTAAGATACTGGGTTACTGGTTGGGTGACAAAAACTACCCAACTCCTTAGAAATAACCCATAAGTATGACTCAACAGGCTCAACCCAGCATTTGGGTAGAACCAAATAACCCAGTATTGTTTAGTGTGCAGTGTGGTAATAGACCCCATGTGCCTGCAAAAGGACACTTTGCAATAAATAATGTGCTACCATAGTGATGCAAGTATCAACGATATGTCCATTTTTAGACAGCCGTCTGGTTACTATGGTTATTGACCATACCTCTCCCTCCTGGAGTTTATTTTCCTGTGGGTGGGAGTCTTTACCACCCTTAGGAAATGTATGAAACCTAGGGAACCTGTTAAACAGAAGCAAAGGAGAATGAAATGAGGGCCTAAATGCATGTGTGACGCAATTATGTGCTGTCATTAAAGGCCTACTGAAATGAAATATTTTTATTTAAACGGGGATAGCAGATCCATTCTATGTGTCATACTTGATCATTTCGCGATATTGCCATATTTTTGCTGAAAGGATTTAGTAGAGAACATCGACGATAAAGTTCGCAACTTTTGGTCGCTGATTAAAAAAAGCCTTGCCTGTACCGGAAGTAGCGTGACGTAGTCAGTTGTTCGCCTCCTCATATTTTCCTATTGTTTTCAACGCAGCTAGAGCGATTCGGAACGAGAAAGCGACGATTACCCCATTAATTTGAGCGAGGATGAAAGATTTGTGGATGAGGAACGTTAGAGTGAAGGACTAGAATGCCGTTAGTATCTTTTTTCGCTCTGACCGTAACTTAGGTACAAGCTGGCTCATTGGATTCCACACTCTCTCCTTTTTCTATTGTGGATCACGGATTTGTATTTTAAACCACCTCTCGGATACTATATCCTCTTGAAAATGAGAGTCGAGAACGCCAAATGGACATTCACAGTGACTTTTATCTCCACGACAATACATTGGCAAAGCTCTTTAGCTACGGAGCTAACGTGATAGCATCTGGCTCAAATGCAGATAGAAACAAAATAAATAAATCCCTGACTGGAAGGATAGACAGAAGATCAACAATACTATTAAACCATGGACATGTAACTACACGGTTAATGCTTTGCAGCCTGGCGAAGCTTAGCAATGCTGTTGCTAACAACGCTGAAGCTAACTTAGCAACTTAGCAACCGGACCTCACATAGCTATGATAAAAACATTAGCGCCAGCCAGCCCTCATCTGCTCATCAACACCCGTGCTCACCTGCGTTCCAGCGATCGACGGCGCGATGAAGGACTTCACCCGATCACAGATGCGGTTGGCGGCTAGCTCGGATAGCGCGTCTGCTATCCAAGTAAGTCCTCCTTGTTGTGTTGCTACAGCTAGCCGCTAATACACCGATCCCACCTACAACTTTCTTCTTCGCAGTCTCCATTGTTCATTAAACAAATTGCAAAAGATTCACCAACACAGATGTCCAGAATACTGTGGAATTATGAAATGAAAACAGAGCTATTTTGTATTGTTTTCAATGGGGTACCGATACTTCTGTTTCACTGGCTACGTCACGCGCATACGTCATCATCCAAAGCTGTTTTCAACCGGAAGTTTCTTGGGAAATGTAAAATGTCACTTTATAAGTTAACCCGGCCGTATTGGCATGTGTTGCAATGTTAAGATGTCATCATTGATATATAAACTATCAGACTGCGTGGTCGCTAGTAGTGGCTTTCAGTAGGCCTTTAAGTACTGCAGGTTTCAGATAAGCCACAAGTAGTGCCTTTGTGTCCTAAAATGTCAACAAAGGCACTAAAACCCAGTAAATAAAATAGCAGGTGGACACAATATGCCCACCTTTGCATAACAATATTTGGGCTTAAACTTAATGTAATACACATGCATAGGTAAATTAAAAGATCTAATAGGCTAGCTCATTGAAAAGATTGCTTTGTGTATACTGGAGGTGTGTGACGACAAAAACAGTAGAGGGGCCCTGCCTTATCCTCTCAACTGGATTGTGCTAATCTACTAATCAAGGATCATTTACATAACTGTGTCAGTGCAGCTGCAGTGAAGCAACAACAGTCCCAATGACTTGTATATGCCTCAATGCATAGTAATGGCATGCTTAACAAAATGACAATAATATGGTCACACTTGCAGGATTAAACCTGCCAGAAAAGGAGTAGGATGTCTCAGCAATAACTTCATTACTGTAGTATAAGTCTTGTATCACAAAAACATATTTAATAACATATTTAATATGATCCACTTCAAGAAACTCTTCACACTTAAAGTGTTTACAAAGTACAAAGAAGAAGATAAACATTCTGAATTTATTTCATCCATCCATTCATTTTCAAGATAATCTGACTCATCTCACCATATGAAATATAACTTACTTCACTGAGTATTATTTATTTATTTATTGTGATTACTTATGGAGTATATTGTGAATAAATTGAGAACAGGAAGTGAATAAAAGTTTTTGCAACTGTTATGTAAAGGAAAAGGGGTAGGATTAAATAAACTCTGCTTCTTCCTACTCCTTTTCCAACATGTTCAATAGAGGAACTGGAAATTGTGATGCATCGTGTTGTATGCATGCATGTGTGATGTATCATGTTGTATACATGCATGTGTGATGTATCATGTTGTATGCATGCATGTGTGATGTATCATGTTGTATGCATGCATGTGTGATGTATCATGTTGTATGCATGCATGTGTGATGTATCATGTTGTATGCATGCATGTGTGATGTATCATGTTGTATGCATGCATGTGTGATGCATCATGTTGTATGCATGCATGTGTGATGTATCATGTTGTATGCATGCATGTGTGATGTATCATGTTGTATGCATGCATGTGTGATGTATCATGTTGTATGCATGCATGTGTGATGTATCATGTTGTATGCATGCATGTGTGATGTTTCATGTTGCATGCTAGCATGTGTGATGTATCATGTTGTATGCATGCATGTGTGATGTATCATGTTGTATGCATGCATGTGTGATGTATCATGTTGTATGCATGCATGTGTGATGTATCATGTTGTATGCATGCATGTGTGATGTATCATGTTGTATGCATGCATGTGTGATGTATCATGTTGTATGCATGCATGTGTGATGCATCATGTTGTATGCATGCATGTGTGATGTATCATGTTGTATGCATGCATGTGTGATGTATCATGTTGTATGCATGCATGTGTGATGTATCATGTTGTATGCATGCATGTGTGATGTATCATGTTGTATGCATGCATGTGTGATGTATCATGTTGTATGCATGCATGTGTGATGTATCATGTTGTATGCATGCATGTGTGATGTATCATGTTGTATGCATGCATGTGTGATGCATCATGTTGTATGCATGCATGTGTGATGTATCATGTTGTATGCATGCATGTGTGATGTATCATGTTGTATGCATGCATGTGTGATGTATCATGTTGTATGCATGCATGTGTGATGTATCATGTTGTATGCAGTCATGTGTGATGTATCATGTTGTATGCATGCATGTGTGATGTATCATGTTGTATGCATGCATGTGTGATGTATCATGTTGTATGCATGCATGTGTGATGTATCATGTTGTATGCATGCATGTGTGATGTATCATGTTGTATGCATGCATGTGTGATGCATCATGTTGTATGCATGCATGTGTGATGTATCATGTTGTATGCATGCATGTGTGATGTATCATGTTGTATGCATGCATGTGTGATGTATCATGTTGTATGCATGCATGTGTGATGTATCATGTTGTATGCATGCATGTGTGATGTTGTATGCATGCATGTATCATGTTGTATGCATGCATGTGTGATGTATCATGTTGTATGCATGCATGTGTGATGTTGTATGCATGCATGTATCATGTTGTATGCATGCATGTGTGATGCATCATGTTGTATGCATGCATGTTCCAAATAAACTCACACTCAAAGTCAAACAATTTCAATAAATCCTGTGTTTGACTTGATTGATTACATCAGTGTTTTTCAACATTTTTTGAGCCAAGGCGCATTTTTTTCCATAGAAAAAATGCGTAGGCACACCACCAGCAGAAAACATAAAAAAATGAAACTCAACAGACAATAAAAAGTCGTTGTTGCAATTGTTGGATATGACTTTAAAGCATAACCAAGCATGTATTACTATAGCTCTTGTCTCAAAGTAGGTGTACTGTCACATCACACCCTGACTTATTTGGACTTTTTTTCGGTTTTCCCGTGTGTAGTTTTTTAGTTCTTGTCTTGCGCTCCTATTTTGGTGGCTTTTCCAGTTTCATGTCTTCCTTTGAGCGCTATTCCCCGAACCTGCTTTCTTTTAGCAATCAAGAATATTTAAGTTGTTGCTTGTTGCTATTTTCTGTGTAGACATTGTTGTCATGTCATGTACACATGTACTTTGTGGACGCCGTCTCTGCTCCACACGCTGTAAGTTTTTGCTGTCGTCCAGCATTCTGTTTTTGTTTACTTTGTAGCCAGTTCACTTTTAGTTTTGTTCTACATAGCCTTCTTTCTTAGGGGCATTCACCTTTTGTTTATTTTTGGTTTAAGCATTAGACATCTTTTTACCTGCACCCTGCCTCCCGCTGTCGTCTGCTTATTGTGATCACGACAAACCATCGTCGTCTCACACGACGTGTTCCCGACATCTACAAAGCAATTAGCTACTGGCTTCCACCTACTGATATGGTATAGTATAACATGGTTACTCTGCCGAGCTCTAGACAGCACCGACACTCAACAACAACACATTATAATTACTGGTTTGCAAAAAATATTTTTAACCCAAATAGGTGAAACTGCATAATCTCAGACGGCACACCAGACTGTATCTCATGGCACACCAGTGTGCCGCGGAACAGTGGTTGAAAAACACTGGTTTACACTATAGAAACTTGGGTCCAATTTGTAGTAAATACAATTGTATTTTTTAAATTGTTTTGTTTCAGAAAAAAAACACAAAAGCATATTATATTGGGATTGAAAATATATTAAGAAAACAGGTTGACGGTTTAAAATACTAAAATCGGAACAAAATCTTAGTCCTGCATTTGTTATATGGATATTATTTGCATTTGGGTTGTAATTATTGATGAATGTAAACAATGCTGCCATCTCCTGGCAAAATATTGGTAAACCCGTGCAAAACTCATTTCCCAAAACTCATTTCCTCAAAAATGACACCTTCTCAGAAGTCTCATTATGATAACTCCCCTGCATGTTGGAGAAATTGTGGGAATTCAAATGCAAACCACTAGCATGTTTTCTGGGACTGCTCCACCATAAAGGACTATTGGAAAGAGATACACCAAGCTATACAGGATATTTTTAAACGTGAAATACTCCTTGAAAGTAAGACTCTGTTTTTCGGACATGTCCCTCAGGACTGGCTGAAGAAAGATAAACACTTCATGAATATTCTACTGGTGGCCTGTAAAAAGACCATTACTAGGAAATGGATATCCCAGGAGAGTCCAACTTTGAATCAATGGATGGGATCACAATGGACATATATAAAATGGAGAAAATAACTGCCTTTATTAATTATAAATTGGAGAAATTTACTTCATATTGGGAAAACTGGGTCAATTATATATATATATGTATATATATATATATATATATATATATATATATATATATATATATATATATATATATATATATATATATATATATATATATATATATATATATATATATATATATATATATATATATATATATATATATATATATATATATATATATATATGTTTATATTATTTTATTTTATTCCTGATTATTATTATCAATAATGGATTATTATTTGTTTTTTCTTTATTTAATTGATGTATTTGCAAATACTATTTTGTTTTTCTGTTGTTGCTTTCTTTTTGTGGGGGCGGGGGGGGGGGGTGGTGGTGGTATGGTTGGGATATAAATAAATAAAAATATTTTGACATTTAGGGCAGACAACAGATAAATGACGTATGCAATATGACGTAATGGATATAAATGTCTGATGCTGGATGTCAATAAAAAATAAAATGAAAAAAAACAAAAAACAATTAGTGCTACTGTCACGCCAATTTTCTTCCCATCACAAAAACCTTCCTAGCCCCCATTTACTTCCGGGGTCATTTCCGCTTACGTCAGTTCCTCTTACTTACGTCATTTCCTCTTACGTCATTGCCAGCGATCGATAAATCCAAATCTCCTGAAAATGGTGGTGTCACTGGATGATATTCGTCTTTATCTGTCCCAGGGGACTTATGTCAAACACCAGCAGGCTTCGCAACATTTCAAGCGGAGTGTTAGGGCCGCTGCTGCGGACTTCTGTCTTCGTGGTAACGTGCAAAAAATATTAATTAATATATAATACTGTTAAATGTCTGTACTACTTTAAATCAACATTATTGTTGAAACCATTTCACTAATATTAATTAATATATAATACTGTTGAATGTCTGTACTTTAAATCAACATTATTGTTGAAACCATTTCACTAATATTAATTAATATATAATACTGTTAAATGTCTGTACTTTAAATCAACATTATTGTTGAAACATTTCAGTAATATTAATTAATATATAATGTTAAATGTCTGTACTTTAAATCAACATTATTGTTGATAATTCAGACGTTTTGTTAACGCTGTATTATAAAAAAGAGTCAAACGAAGTGCTATCGATCGCTGTCAATGACGTAAGAGGAACTGACGTAAGCGGAAATGACCCCGGAAGTACATGGGGGTTAGGAAGGTTTTTGTGATGGGAAGAAAATTGGCGTGACACTGCCATCTCCTGGCTAAATATTGGTAAGCCCGTGCAAAACTCATTTCCCAAAAGCACAACCGAAGTTCTGCAAAGTCTTTAACCAGATGTACTTAAAGATTTATTCATACATTCAAATGTAAAATTAATAAACGGTGAAAAATAACCTGTTCGATAACTCCGGACTTTTGTTTCCACTTCATAATCGATTGCTCTTGCCTGAAAGGCCAACTGTAAACTTCCGGATTGTGTAGCCAATCGAAACCCCTAACGGAAAAGTCCTTTTCATTTCTGTCCAATCACAGGACGGAGTTATAAATGGGGCGGTGACGAACTGTTAGACTTGCGTGTCTAGTCAGGCTGTGTGCGGACTCTGAGAGGACCGCCGGACAAGATGATTTAGGACATTGTGAGCAAGAAGCACACTTCTCAAAGCGGGGTTTTTTTCTTTTGGAAAGAAACAGAATAGTCCAGGCGTGTTTGTGTCTCTTACGAAAGGTGAGCTGAATATTCCGCAGAGTAGCTGCTAACTAGCATTAGCAACAACACAACTCAACCAGTCTCGCATACGTCACGTGGTACATTTGTATTTATAATATTATGTCAGATACTCCTAATTATAAGAAACTTTCCAAGTCCACCCCACTTGTTGGCTTAAATGAGGGCCATTTGTGGAGCGTCGTCAGTCTGACCGACGTGGAGGGGGGATTCCCAAAAGGACAGCAGGTTTGAAGGATGTCACCTTCTCCATTTAGCATTCCAGTCTATACCAGTCTGTAGTGTAATGATAGTGTAACATAATATAACATGTAGCACAGCTATAGTCCAGTCTGTAGTGTAATGTAACATATAACATGTAGCTCTGTTTACCTTTTAAATGGAACATACTATACACCTGCAGCTATAGTTCAGTCTGTAGTGTAATGTAACATAATATAACACGTAGCACTGTTTACCTTTTAAATGGAACAGACTATACACCTGCAGTTATAGTCCAGTCTGTAGTGTAATGATAGTGTAACATAATATAACATGTAGCACTGTTTACCTTTTAAATGGAACAGACTATACACCTGCAGTTATAGTCCAGTCTGTAGTGTAATGATAGTGTAACATAATATAACATGTAGCACTGTTTACCTTTTAAATGGAACATACTATACATCTGCAGCTATAGTCCAGTCTGTAGTGTAATGTAACATAATATAACATGTAGCACTGTTTACCTTTTAAATGGAACATACTATACACCTGCAGCTATAGTCCAGTCTGTAGTGTAATGTAACATAATATAACATGTAGCACTGTTTACCTTTTAAATGGAACATACTATACACCTGCAGCTATAGTCCAGTCTGTAGTGTAATGTAACATAATATAACATGTAGCACTGTTTACCTTTTAAATGGAACAGACTATACATCTGCAGCTATAGTCCAGTCTGTAGTGTAATGTAACATAATATAACATGTAGCACTGTTTACCTTTTAAATGGAACATACTATACACCTGCAGCTATAGTCCAGTCTGTAGTGTAATGTAACATAATATAACATGTAGCACTGTTTGCCTTTTAAATGGAACATACTATACACCTGCAGCTATAGTCCAGTCTGTAGTGTAATGTAACATAATATAACATGTAGCACTGTTTACCTTTTAAATGGAACATACTATACACCTGCAGCTATAGGACCCTTCAATACAACCTTTCCCAAGCACTTTCAGGGGAATTTACTCTGAATAAGTGTTTAGTTCAGTTCCAGTTCCAGTTCCAGTTAAAGTAGAAATGATAGTCACACACACACTAGGTGTGGCGAAATTATTCTCTGCATTTGACCCATCACCCTTGATCACACCCTGGGAGGTGAGGGGAGCAGTGGCCAGCAGCGGTGGCCGTGCCCGGGAATCATTTTTTGGTGATTTAACCCCCAATTCCAAGCCTTGATGCTGAGTGCCAAGCAGGGAGGTAATGGCTCCCATTTTTATAGTCTTTGGTATGACTCGGCCGGGGTTTGAACTCACAACCTACCCATCACAGGGCGGACACTCTAACCACTAGGCCACTGAGTAGTTTATGTGGAACATGCATACAACACAATGTAATGCATCACACAATTCCAGTTGTTTCATTACAGCACGTCTGAAAAGGAGTAGGAAGAAGCAGAGCTTAATTAATACTACCCCTTTTCATACCATAGCAAATCTATCCAATTTCCTTGCTCTCTGTAACAGAACAGTGAGCAAATAAAAAAATAATACACCATAGTAAACATACACATTTTAAATACATAAATTATCTTTGTCTCAATAAAAAAAAAGAAAGAAAGGGTTGAAGATCCATCCATTTTCTAGGAGGGTAGCAGGGGGCGTATATTGTAGCGTCCCGGAAGAGTTAGTGCTGCAAGGGGTTCTGGGTATTTGTTCTGTTGTGTTTATGTTGTGTTACGGTGCGGATGTTCTCCCGAAATGTGTTTGTCATTCTTGTTTGGTGTGGGTTCACAGTGTGGCGCATATTTGTAACAGTGTTAAACTTGTTTATACGGTCACCCTCAGTGTGACCTGTATGGCTGTTGACCAAGTATGCCTTGCATTCACTCGTGTGTGTGAAAAGCTGTAGATATTATGTGACTGGGCCGGCACGCAAAGGCAGTGCCTTTAAGGTTTATTGGCGCTCTGTACTTCTCCCTACGTCCGTGTACACAGCAGCCTTTTAAAAAGTCATACATTTTACTTTTCAAAACCGATACCGATCATTTTGAAACCGATACCGACAATTTCCGATATTACATTTTAAAGCATTTATCGGCCAATAATATCGGCAGTCCGATATTATCGGACATCCCTAATTCTAATTGATCTTTTTTGTAACACAGTTAGTGAATGAAGCGCACATTTGTAATTGTTTCCCCATATTTTTACACAATAACTCAGATATATAATACTAGTGCGCAGTACAGAATATGAAGTGATTTTTGATCTAGAACATGTTTTGCTTTATTCATTATTGATGTGTTTCTTGCTACTTTCTGTTGTATATTTTTTACATGAGATTTCCGAATCATTTTATCATCTTTTATTACACCCAAAAATGTGTTCTCTTTTAGTGTGAAAGGATTATGAAAAAAAATGTAATTCACTATCTTTCTTAAAAATAGAATTCCCAATACCTTCTCATGAGTTTTCTCACTATTGTTGTGCTTGTTACAGACATGGAAGCATCCCCAACACACATCCCAAATCCCGGCCGCTCTCCTCCCACCACAGTGAGAACAGACTCCCTGCCTCCAAGGCCGTCCGCCAACCCACCATCCCCAAATAAGACGACCCCAAACCTCTCTATGACAACACCGTCCTCGTCGTCATCATCCTGCTTCTCGACGACCCATCAGGCTGCGCCGCGTCTGTATTCCCGCTCCTGCTCGCTTTCCACGCCGACTTGTTCTCCGCTGCGCTCGCCTGTCAGAAGCCCCTCTCAGCTGGGGAGAGCTCAGCTCAACGCGGCCTCTTCCGTCAATGCTGGAGCGCCTACCTCGCCTGAAACAGGTGACAATTGGAAATTGTAATTCTGCTTAGTCATGGTTCCTTAAAAGATGATCTGTACATAAATCGGATGTGCTGTAAGCCAGGGGTTCTTAAAAGTTGTGACCCCAAGGCCCAACTTTTCCACTACATAGGGGCGCTGGGCCCACTCAAATATGAACATTGAATTAGTAATCTTACTCTTGGTTGTAATTGTATTCAATAATTATATATCGCATGAATATATACAGTTTAACAGTGTAAAGCTCGTCAAATGATATGAAACCGTCACAAAGATTATTAACGAGACTTAGGTCAGGCTATTTTCCGGACTATAAGGCCCACTTAAAATCCTGTTTTCTCAAAACTTGACAGTGCGCCTTATAACCCGGTGCGCCTAATGTGTGGAATAATTCTGGTTGTGCTTACCGACCTCGAAGCGACGTTATTTGGTACATGGTGTAATGACAAGTGTGACCAGTAGATGGCAGTCAAACATAAGGGTACGTGTAGACTGCACTATGATGGCAATATGACTCAAGTAAACAACACCAAACTTGTATATGTTCCATTGAAAATATAGAACATTACACACGGTGTTCAAAAATCTATCAAAATGTTTTAGTAGGACTTTGGTAAGCTATGAAGCCACACCGCTTGATGGAGTGTCGGCGCATTAAACATAGGAGTATTATTATGGTGTGTGTATAAGGTAAGACATATTATCTGCCGTTTTGTTTCACAATATTATGCAAAAGCAACTTTTCTTAATTTCTGGTACCTGCTGATCTGTATTTGGGATCTGCATAAATCCTGAAAAATTGTGAGCGTCCGCCTTTGTAGTCTATGCCGACACCGTAGTCGATAAGCTTCTTCTTTTTCCTCTATCTTCTTGTTATGTGACATTCATCCTGTTGCCATTTTTAATATAAAGTAGTGTAAAGTTCTTACTTATATCTAGGGATGTCCGATAATGGCTTTTTGCCGATATCCGATATTCCGATATTGTCCAACTCTTTAATTACCGATACCGATATCAACCGATACCGATATCAACCGATATATGCAGTCGTGGAATTAACACATTATTATTATGCCTAATTTGGACAACCAGGTATGGTGAAGATAAGGTACTTTTTAAAAATAATAATAAAATAAGATAACTAAATTAAAAACATTTTCTTGAATAAAAAAGAAAGTAAAACAATATAAAAACAGTTACATAGAAACTAGTAATGAATGAAAATGAGTCAAATGAAGTGTTAAAGGTTAGTACTATTAGTGGAGCAGCAGCACGCACAACCATGTGTGCTTACGGACTGTATCCCTTGCAGACTGTATTGATATATATTGATATATAATGTAGGAAGCAGAATATTGATAACAGAAAGAAATGGGGGGAGGGAGGTTTTTTTAGGTTGGTGCACTAATTGTAAGTGTATCTTGTGTTTTTTATGTTGATTTAAGAAATAAATTAAAAAAAAACAAAAAAAAACGATACAGATAACAAAAAAACGATACCGATAATTTCCGATATTACATTTTAACGCATTTATCAGCCGATAATATCGGCAGGCCGATATTATCGGACATCCCTACTTATATCTGTCAGTAAACTCAACATGAAAGCACTAAAACATACCGGTGTAGTGACTTTACATTATTCACCCAAGGAACTTTAGTTGTTAGAGAGTTCCGGTCAGAGGGTTTTTCACGGGACACATTTCCGGCCTTGTTGTTGTTGTTGCACTAGTGAGCCACGGATGAGGAGATGCTGCTCCGTTATTGTTTGAAGTAAAGTGTGAATGTCATTAAAACAGTTAGCTCCATCTTTTGACACTTCTTCCACTCCCGTCCTTGCACGCTACACCGCTACAACAAAGATGACGCTGTCCAAGTGGAGGCACGTAAATAAGACCGCTCACAAAACGGCACATCCTGAAGCGACTGTCAGAAAGCGGCTTGAAGATGATGTGTAAAACATCATCTATGCAACATTTTGAGCAAAGAACCAGCATTACATGTTATGTAGACCACAAGATAGTGTTTTCCATTTAGAACAAAATAAATAAATAATATGGTAAAATATACTGCAAAAGAAGGGACTTATAAAAACAAATAAAAAGATACTTTTCGATACAATTACAGAGTGTTAAAATAAATACATTCTGACTAAATTAATAATACGTAATAAGAATATAAATGTTTCTTAAATGTACTGTCAGTAAAATGTAAGTCCAAATGAAAATACAGCTTCCCCATTTAAATCATAATTGTTGCCCTTAAGAAGTAAAATTAATTATATTTATATAGCACTTTTTCTCTAGTGACTCAAAGCGCTTTACAATGAGAAACTCTTTATCTACATTTAAGCTACATTTACACCAGTGTGGGTGTCTTGCCCAAGAACACAACGGCAGCGACTAGGATGGCAGAAGCTGGATTCCAACCCTCAAGTTTCTGGTTGGACACTCTACCATCTGAGCCACGCCAAAACTTTTCTATGATTTTTAGCACTTCTTCTGTTTTTTTGACATGTCACTACCGCCACAAGTGGTGGAAAATGTGTATGACAACTGAGTACCGCTGCGGCCCATACACACCATAGCTGACAAACAGATATTTTTTTGGTGGCCCTCTAGTGGGCGCTCACGGCCCAAACATGGACTCCAGCCTTATAGTTAAGAAACACTGCTGTAAGCACTGGGGATGAACAATATGGCCCAGTCTATATCGCGATACCTATTGAAGCCTCCTGCGATAACGATACATATCACAACATATTGTTTGGAATATAAATGATAATAAAACATTTCAAAGGCTCCTAATTTGGCTGCTGACAAATGTGGTAACATATTGCGTCATTTCTGGTTATATTATTTTCTCAAAAGTATTAATTTACTGATAATATCAGGTTACTTTCTGTTGTAACATGGCTCTGTCTCCACTTCTGTTCAAATGTAATAAGTACTTATTCCCTTGGCTACTTCAAATTAGTTTTGGGCGATACTACAAATTTGGATATCGATTCGATACCATGTAGTTTACAGGGGCAGTATTGTTCATACCAATGCTGATACTTCATATTTTCTAGATAATTTAATGAATCAATTTTTGATCAGAATTATAATCAGACAAAAACACACTATAGCGGATTACCCGAGGTTCAATATCATATGCATTTTCCGGACTACAGAGCGCAACGGTATAGAAGCCGCACACATTACATTTTAGAAGATAAAGAATGTTTCCAAATAATAACCACACCGATAAGTTACCTATGATATTATTTACACAGAAAAATTATTTAAATGTTAATTTACATACCTCAATTGTTTCCAAACTGTGTCTGTAAGACGGCAGTAAAACGGCTGATAGAACAAAACAGAAGTCATCATCATGGACCCACCAGCTGCGGAAGCTAGTTCTCCAATCAACTAAACAGACTCAATAAGTCCACGGTGACGTTTTGTTGATCTCATTAAAGAATTTGTGAAACTGAAACAATACAAAAATAATGCCATTGTAAGGTAATAATACTAACACAGACACTCGTAAATGTGCTAGCATATTAGCTAATGCTAACGACGCTAGCCTGATTACATTACAATAGCATGTACAAATATGCATGTAAACACTCCTAGAGACATCACACATGGGACGGTTTAGTACGTATAAATTGTTTTAGTTACATTGTAAAACTTACAAACGTTGCTTGAAATGATAAATGAAGGAATCATACAAGTAGAAACGCTATGGATGATTATAAGACGGAACGGCACTTGTACTTCCGGTTCAAAGCACTAAACGGAAGAAATACTGTAGACTGCAGCACCTGGAGTGAGCGAACTTGTCCAAAAGATGGTGCTATAACACAAATAATAATGCATCTTTTCAGAGTTTTTGCTTGTGTTTATGAAAACTATTTGCATTACGGCCGTTAGCGAAGAAAAATCCCAAAGCAGGTTGCACTGTTTTTATAGGCCGCAGGTTTCAAAGCGTAGGAAAAAAGTAGCGGCTTTTAGTTCGGAATTTATGGTATGTTTAATGTAGCTCTCAACGCAATCATTTCCTGTGTCCTGTCAGAGGATCCAGAGGAGGAGGTCAGTCTGGAGGACGTGGCGGAGAGAGCAAAGTCAGGTGATGCTAAATCGCAGACCAAGGTCAGTATCGAGCATATGGCGGACTTGCTGTGCTCCAGAGCGACCGCTAACGTGTACTTGGGTGCGTCCAGATGGGCCGCGTCTTCCTGGCTCTGGCACAAGATAGAGACGAGGAGCTGAACAACTGTACCGCCGTCACCTGGCTGGTCCAGGCTGCCAAACAGGGCCGCAAGGACGCCGTGAAGCTGCTGCAACAGTGCTTAGGCTCCAGGAAAGGTACACCAAAGATGTTCTCCTCTCACTTCCTCCATGTGCTGCTGACGTTGTCCCGCTTTCTAGGCATCACTCTAGAAAACTACAACGAGGTGAGGAAGCTGTGCATGGAAACACGCTTTGAGAGGGGAGTTCGGAAAGCGGCCCTGCTCATGTACTGGAAGTTGAACCCGGAAAGGAAGAAGTCGGTGGCTGTTGCGGAGATGCTTGAGAACGTAGAACACGTCCGCACAGATCAAGGTATGATGATAGGAGGAGCTCAGGGGGCTTTCTGCTATTTTGGTGGTGGAACACGAGGGGGCCAAATATTAGTAACGTCCTTCAGTATGATACTTAGACTTAGACAAACTTTAATGATCCACAAAGGAAATTGTTAAAAAAAAATTGCACAGTGCACATATTGGTGGAAAGTTGGTAAAATTGAGTCCAAAGTAGCATGATTAAAGTCACCCGAAATGAGAATGAGGGCATCGGGGTGTTTGGTCTGTTGCCTAGCAACAGCGGCATGAATGGTGTCACAAGCAGCAGCCTCGTCTGCAGAAGGAGGGATGTACACTCCCATGAAGATTACAGAAGTAAAATAATATGGTCGAATTCCAACAGCCAGAAGTTGGATGTCCGGCATACAAACACACTTTGATTGATTGATTGATTGATTGATTGATTGATTGATTGATTGATTGAAACTTGTATTAGTAGATTGCACAGTACAGTACATATTCCGTACAATTGACCACTGGGTAACACCCGAATATGTTTTTCAACTTGCTTAAGTCGGGGTCCACGTTAATCAATTCATGGTAGTAACATGTCCAGGATTACACCACCTCTCGTTCACCAAGATGGCAATCACACCGCCTTTCTTTTTAACGCTCAGGAGTGTGTCTCTCTCCGCCCGTGAGGTTGTGAAGCCGGGTAGAGACACGATGTGGTCGGCATGTAGCCACGCCTCCGTAAAGCACATGATACCGCACACGGCGTACTCCTTTTGAGTTCCAACAATTCGTCCATTGTATTCGGCAAATACCGCACCTTCCCCACAAGGACAGAGAGAATTGCAGGCTTAAATTTCCTTCTTCGTTCTTTCATCTTTGTGCCGGCACAGCATCCACGGCGCTTTTCCCGTAGTTCCACGGGAATGTCTGGCCCATAGCGCTGGGGGTAAGGAGAGTGCAAATAGCTCCTCGCATGTGTATTGGTGGCTAATAACTAAACAAATGCAAAAACTACATGAATCCAGATACTTACTTCACGAGTTGGTAAACTATAACAAAAAACACACAAAAAATATTTTGTTATAATAACAAATGTAATAAATGCTAGTGCCATTATCTTGACATAATGATATGCACTCTGCATTACATTTCTTGAAAACAGCAAACTTATAATAAAAAACTAGGGATGTCCGATAATGGCTTTTTGCCGATATCCGATATGCCGATATTGTCCAACTCTTTAATTACCGATACCGATATCAACTGATACCGATATCAACCGATATATGCAGTCATGGAATTAACACATTATTATGCCTAATTTGGACAACCAGGTATGGTGAAGATAAGGTACTTTTTAAAAAAATGAATCAAATAAAATAAGATAAATAAATTAAAAACATTTTCTTGAATAAGAAAGAAAGTAAAACAATATAAAAACAGTTACATAGAAACTGGTAATTAATGAAAATTTGTAAAATTAACTGTTAAACGTCCCACTGGGGTGAGTTTTTCCTTGCCCGTATGTGGGCTCTGTACCGAGGATGTCGTTGTGGCTTGTACAGCCCTTTGAGACACTTGTGATTTAGGGCTATATAAATAAACATTGATTGATTGATTGATTAAAGGTTAGTACTATTAGTGGACCAGCAGCACGCACAATCATGTGTGCTTACGGACTGTATCCCTTGCAGACTGTATTGATATATATTGATATATAATGTAGGAAGCAGAATATTAATAACAGAAAGAAACAACCCTTTTGTGTGAATGAGTGTAAATGGGGGAGGGAGGTTTTTTGGCTTGGTGCACTAATTGTAAGTGTATCTTGTGTTTTTTATGTGGATTTAATAAAAAAAAAACAAAAAAAAAACAAAACGATACCGATAATAAAAAAAACGATACCGATAATTTCCGATATTACATTTTAACGCATTTATCGGCCGATATTATCGGACATCTCTGTAAAAAACTAATTTAATTTTCTTAATGGAAAGGCAACAAGGCAACCGCTTGTTACTCTCGGGGTCTCCTGACCTCATATGGTCTAAAAATGCATTTTTCCATCGATAACATGACATCATTGCACCAAGTGCGTGCTCTTTCAGTCAATTAGTGTGCGAGGAGTATATATATATATATATATATGTATATATATATATATATATATAATTATATATATATATATATATGTATGTGTGGGAAAAAATCACAAGACTATTTCATCTCTACAGGCCTGTTTCATGAGGGGTTTTCCTCAATCCTCAGGAGATTTTAATGGAAACATTCACATACCATGGTTTATATAGGTATGTGAATGCTTCCATTAAAATCTCCTGAGGATTAAGGAAAACCCCTCATGAAACAGGCCTGTAGAGATGAAATAGTCTTGTGATTTTTTTCCCACACATACATATTACGCTCTACCACGGTATCGAGCACTATTTTTTTGGATAATCTAATTAAGACATATATATATATATATATATATATATATATATATATATATATATATATATATATATATATATATATATATATATATATATATATATATATATATAAATATAAAAATATATATACACTGCAAAAAGTCAGTGTTCAAAAACAAGAAAAAACAAAAATGAGGGGTATTTTACTTGAACTAAGGAAAATTATCTGCCAATAGAACAAGAAAATTTGGCTTGTCAAGACTTTCCAAAACAAGTAAAATGAGCTAACCTCAATGAACCCAAAAAAACCTTCAAAATAAGTATATTCTGACTAATAACAACTGTACTACTATATGAGTACGTATTTTCTATTGTTTCATTGAAATTAAAACAGCAAAGTCCATTTGGCTGTCATCTCTTTTAATTATGAGACACAATTGTGTCAAAGTTATGAATTTTTAATTCATGCTTGAAATAAGAAATGATGACTTTAAAAAAGTAGTTTTATACTTGTGAGTGTTGATGACACAGCTTTGCAACAGTTGATATTCTAGTTTCAAGCATGTTTGACTCAATATAGCTCATCAAATCTCAGCAACAAGCTGTAATATCTTACTGACATCATTTAGGAGCAAAACACTTCAAACAAGTAAAACACTCTAACATCAAATCTGTTTAGTGAGACGAATGATCTTATCAGACAGAAAATAAGCAAATATCAGCCTTATTTGAGATATTCAATCTTACTTAGATTGCAGTTTTTGCAGTGTAGGTATCGATAGTAACGACATCTGGATCGTTCATCCCTACTTTACATTGAAGTGTGTGTGTGTGTGTGTGTGTGTGTGTGTGTGTGTGTGTGTGTGTGTGTGTGTGTGTGTGTGTGTGTGTGTGTGTGTGTGTGTGTGTGTGTGTGTGTGTGTGTGTGTGTGTGTGTGTGTGTGTGTGTCATGCTTAGCCATTCCTTTTCCTCAAGTCCTCCAGTGATAATGTTAGATGGAGGAAACGTAGTTTATTTTCCGCCATGTTGGTAAGGGTTAGTATCTTGGAAGGTGACTTCACACTGTGGATAGGATAGACGTGTAGCTTGCGCTGAGATTGCAGGCGGTCCTCCGGCAAGACACGCCCTACTGGAATTCATGCCACTCCTGCATGTGTGTAGCAAGGAGTATGGAAATGTCATTGTGTCTCCCTAAGCGCGCATTCATTTTGAAGGACTAGTTGACGTGAGTACAGTGTTTAGCCATGTAAACACTGGGACACAGCTGCGGTAAAGATCGGCTCATCAGCCGTTCGCTAATACCACACCTCGGTCCAATCTCATTTACGCTATCAGGACAGCTGTTACATTTCAGCCTTTTCTCTTTATACTTTTTTGTTGGGAGTTTTTTTTTTGTCTAATTTCATTTTTGTGAGTGGAAAAAAAATCAAACCCCCAGGCTGCCTTTTTCCATAGCACTACAAAGTTGGTATCAATGAAAGCATCTGTATGCAGGTCATGTACTGGATCTAAGGTGGATGTTGTTGTGCTTCAACTCTGGCTTCATAACTGCACGCATATTTACAGGGATTTTCCTGGCTCAAATTGAGGCAGAGGTGGTACAATCCTGACCACGCGCTAGAATTTTTATGCAAACATTTTTTTAGTTTTTTTTAAATTTATATGCTTTAAAGAACACCGTAAAATGTATTGTCATTTTTATTGATTTGATGGGTAGTTTGCTCTAAAATCATAAGTCAAGCAGATATTTAAGTATGTATTTTTATTTAGACAAAACATGTTTGGAAAGTATAATATACTGTAATATTGGTTGAAATAATGTATACTATTAAAGTTGAAAAGGCATGCAATTTCAAGCAGTACATATATATATATATTTTTTTGTCAAAATGAAAAAAATCCATTACATTTAGTGAGAAAATATGAAGTACTTTATTGACACATAACATTTCCAGGTGTTTGCGGGCCAGATAAAATGATGTGGCGGGCCCCCGGGTAATGAGTTTGACACCTGTGGCCTAAGCCAGGGGTCGGCAACCCAAAATGTTGAAAGAGCCATATTGGACCAAAAATACAAAAACAAATCTGTCTGGAGCCGCAAAAAATTAAAAGCCATATTACATACAGATAGTGTGTCATGAGATATAAATTGAATTAAGATGACTTAAAGGAAACTAAATGAGCTCAAATATAGCTACAAATGAGGCATAATGCTGCAATATGTACATATAGCTAGCCTAAATAGCATGTTAGCATCGATTAGCTTGCAGTCATGCAGTGACCAAATATGTCTGACTAGCACTCCACACAAGTCAATAACATCAACAAAACTCACCTTTGTGCCTTCACGCACAACGTTAAAAGTTTGGTGGACAGAATGAGACAGAAAAAGAAGTGGCATAAAACACGTCCTAGAAAGTCGGAGAAAGTTATACTTGTAAACAAACTACGGTGAGTTCAAGGACCGCCAAAATTAGTTTGACAAAACGGCGCTCGCCAAATACTCGAATCAGTGAAGCATGTTTAATACAAACAGTGTGCTTTGTAACAATTAGGGAGGTTTGTGTCATGTTTGTCCTCCTACGGAAACCATATTAAAACAAAAAGTTTTTTTTTTCCTCATCTTTTTCCATTTTTCATACATTTTTAAAAAAGCTCCTGAGAGCCACTAGGGCGGCGCTAAATGCGGCTCTAGAGCCGCGGGTTGCCGACCCCTGGCCTAAGCGCTTGCATAAGAGAATGATGGGCTCCTCGCTTGTGTGGTGGGGCCACTTTTGCTTGAGACACTCTTAGATGATTTTGAAGCAGCCTTCAAGCGCTCTGTGGACAAAAATGTCCACAAGTTGTCACCACCATGAATGATTACATTTTACCTGCATTTCTCTGCTCTGTTCCACCTGGACTCTTGACTTTCCTCCTCGCCAGATCGCTTCTTAAAATAGTCGCTGATTTTGCCTGCCATATCTGCAACGCTAAAAAACATAAACGTTACTCTGACACGGAGGAACCTTTTTTAAAAATAAACACTTCAGGCTTGTAATGCTTTCTTGGGGTAACTCCTTTTAGTTGACCTCGTACAGGTAAATCTGTACCGTCATGAAACTCTACCTGATCCTATGCAAACTTCTAATCACTTATTCAATCAATCCATCTATTATAATTAGTCAGAAAAGGTTGGAAAGGGATGCTAACACTACTAGCTGTGTTCACTTACCAGACACAAAATGTTCACAGCACAGTCTGGAGGGTTCTGTAGGAGTCCAGTGATCCCTGCGTATCATGCTCCGTATGGCAAAAATCCGCTTGGTCAACTTTATGCACCAAGTAGCGGGAAAAATAAGGATTCGATCTGTTTTTTCTTCGGTAGTTGCCTCAAGTCTTTCCGGTGCACTGCTGTCGATATAGCGCCTCTATTGTGGCGCAACGCTGCAACTGCAGTTAAAATACGTAGCTACCGCAGAGGGACATCAATGGCTCAATCAACACAGCTGGAGCTTTACGCTGTGTTGAGTGATATCAATCGCCACGCAATTTTGAACGCAGGAAAAACCCTGCATATTTCACTTTTTAGGTACATTTGGACCTTTTTTGAGGTATGTTCTGCTATGTTCCTCTCATTCTAGACAAACCGGTCGCCCCAGGCCCCCTGAACAGCTCTGCTAAGAAACAAAGGAGAGTTCTGGAGACGATGGTGACCAGCGAGTGTAAGTAGCATCCAAAATACTGTACTACTTCTCAGGCCCTATGGACACTTCAGTCGGTACCCGTTGTATCAGATGTTCTCCGTTAAAAAGATAACAATGCTTAGTTTTGACTGACGCTGTTAGACAGCTGCTACAGTGGAACCTCGATGTAAAAACTAAATTGGTACTTAAACGGTTCGTAAATAGAATATATTGAAGCACATTTCTTCACACGAAACAATGTAAACATGAGTAATTGGTTCCAGCCTTGAAAAAAGTCCATATTTTAGGAAAGGTGTGTACACTTTGAACACAATAAAAAGTGCTACACAGTACTGTGTAAACAATAATCAACATTACATAATTGTGTGGAATTGATTGTTGATTCATCACATTGTACAGCAATTGAGGCATAATGAGTGCACTACCTGGTTGCAACCAGCTGAGGCGCCATTGAGCTACATCTAATATTGTGATTATTACAAATAAGGATTTACTAGTTAATGCCAAAAAAAAATAAAAAAATTCTCAATTAGGTTAATTCCAATGTTTTATGATTTTGTTGTAATTTTGTAACAAAGAGGTGACAGATCATGTTTCTATTTAATAACAAATCCAAAACAACAACAAATAGCTGAACTGTCCTCCTTTCAGCCGCTCTTCTGACACGCACACACTGTCACTAGCCATGTGGTGCACTCACAGTTAGAATTTATAAAACTGGCTCCAATGATTAGGAATAAAAACTGAAATCCACTTAACCTTATTTGTTAATCTTTTTGGGGTGCGGCGTAAGGGAGGGGCATTGTCGACAAAGCAGTGGGTACTTCCTGAATGTTTCAAACCACACGTCGCTTGTCCATTGCTTTCTTTGGACTCATATTGAGCTAGCAAAACGAGAAAATGCTGTAGAAAGACAAGAAAACACTGAAAAAGCACACAAAGTAGCAATTAAAACAGTAGCTAACGACAGGACTGAATGAGCACCGAAGAACAGAGGTGGGTAGTAACGCACTACGTTTACTCCGTTACATCTACTTGAGTAACTTTTGGGATAAATTGTACTTCTAAGAGTAGTTTTAATGCAACATACTTTTACTTTTACTTGAGTATATTAATAGAGAAGAAACGCTACTTTTACACACACATGCATGCATAGAAACACCAATCAGTGTGTTCCCAGGTGCAGCCCACACCTATCAGTTTATGGTTTGCGTAAAGGCTAACTTGTTATTTTCCTTTGTAATCTCTGCCTACTGAGCCTATGGTGCTGTTAAGTTATTGTGGCTCAATTTGCCTTCATTTTTTTTATGTTAATGTATTATTATTTAATATATATTATTGTTTTAGTTGCTTAAGAGATAATCCTGGCTCTGAATTTGCTCATTGCTATTTTTATGTTTTTGTGCATTATTTGTTGCCGTCATTAAACAAACAGGTTACTCATCAGTTACTCAGTACTTGAGTAGTTTTTTCACAACATACTTTTTACTTTTACTCAAGTAAATATTTGGGTGACTACTCCTTACTTTTACTTGAGTAATAAATCTCTAAAGTAACAGTACTCGAGTACAATTTCTGGCTACTCTACCCACCTCTGCCGAAGAACAATCAGCTTGCTCACAATGGATGTGCTGCCGGGCACAAAATGGCTGCGCTGCGAGGCACACAGTTGGATGAAACGTACATACACAACACATACAAGGCTCGTACATATTTTCTTTCAGTTGGTGGTTCGTAAATTGAAAAGTTGGTAGAAGGAGGGGCTTCGTAATTCAAGATCCACTGTAGTTGGAGTGACGCGCTTCATAGTGAAAGATGGCCGCCATGTTTGGAAGCATGCTCGGATGTTCCTCTCTTTGCAGCCGTCTCCCATGTTGGGATGGATGAATTTGTGGAGATGACAAAGAAGTACGCTCAGGGAATAGCGCCGCCTCCCGCCATGGCGGCTGTGTCAACCAGCGACGAAGACGAGGAGGATGAGGATGTTGTCAAGAATCCAGACGAGCTGCCCTTACATCAAAAGGTAGAAACGTTATGTGTTTTTTTTTGTTCTAAAGAAGTATGATGACTTCATGATGACTTCCTTACTCCTCCATGTTGGAACCAGCTGCTGAAGTTCCCCCTTCACGCCCTCCTGGAGATCAAGGAGCACCTCATCGACTGGGCGTCGCGTGCGGGCATGCAGTGGCTGAGCGCCCTCATCCCCACGCATCACGTCAACGCACTCATCTTCTTCTTCATCATCTCCAACCTAACCATAGACTTCTTCATCTTCCTCATCCCTCTGCTGCTTTTCTACCTCTCCTTCTTCTCCATGGTCATCTGCACGCTGCGGGTGTTCCAGGTCGGCTCACAATGGAGCTGCTCCGAAGAAGGACTCCCGGACAAGAGGAGGGATCTAACTGTGTCTTTCCCCACAGAATTCCAAAGCTTGGGAGAACTTCCGGGCTCTGACTGACCTGCTGGCTCACTTTGAACCTGGTCTGGATGTGGAGCAGGCGGAGACCAACTTTGGTTGGACTCACTTGGAGCCTTACCTGTAAGTCAATCTCATTGTGGACTTAAAACCCCCAATAATCAACATTACATAATTGTGTGGAATTGATTGTTGATTCATCACATTGTGCAGCAATTGAGTGCACTACCTGTTTGCAACCAGCTGAGGCGCCATTGAGCTACATCTAATGTGATTATTACAAATAAGGATTTACTAGTAAATGCCAAAGCGTTTTTTTTGTTGTAATTTTGTGTTACTGGTTTATTTGATTAATGCTTAGAACTTTTTGTCTATGTTTATTGATTTCAATCACAATAAACCAAAAAAAATACTCTGTCCGCACAATTCAACAAAATAGCTTCTCCAATTTAATATCCTCTGAAGAAACATAAGTAATATTAAAATAAAATTAAAAAAAGGAATGTTTGAAAAGAAGCAGGAAGAGGCAAAAGCTTAAAGTCCTGCCCCATCAATCAGATATAATAATACAATACATAATGACCTGACATAAGAATATTTAATAAATAACTACAGGGATACAATATTACAACAACTCATCATTTCATTAACTTTAGTTTATATATATATATACATTACACCCTGAAGACATTTTATGTTTACTCCTCCTTGTTGTACTTATTAAAAAACATTTTTTATACATGGTATTAAATTGCATGACCTACAATGAGAAGGTGTCCTCCCCAAATTAATCATGGTGATAATCCACACATTTGTTGAAAATAAACGTCTTTTATTGAAAAAAACGTAAGTTATTTGAATGTAACCATTCATAGGGTACTCATTGAAATGCAAAATCTGAACGCTCACATAATTGGTGTGTTTAAAATAATAGAAATTTGATATTTAAAAAACAATTTATTTATCTTTTTCAATTTGATTTTTGCAATTTACATTTAACCATATTTAGTGAACCTACAGAATTCAGGAAACAATGTAACCCCTCTAAAAACTGTATTAGATGTGGTCGATAAAATTAATAAAAAAAGCATAACTGTTTATAAAATGATAATTATTATACCTTTTAAGCGTGTATTATTTTTATAATTTTCATTAGTATGTCTTAAAAATTTTTTTTTTTTTTTTAATAAATATTGTTATAGCTTAAAAATGTGTAATATTTTTTATAATTATAAATATAGCTTAAAAAAGGTTTGATTGTTCTTAAAAAGGTGTTATTTGTGTTTGTGGATGATATTTTTATAATTTTCATTAGTAAATCTTAACATGTTTTAATTGTTTTTTAAATGATCATTTTTGTTTAAAAATGTGTAATTATTTTTATAATTATTATTATAGCTTAAAAAGGTTTGATTATTCTCAAAAAGGTGTGATTTGTGCATATTTTTTATAATTATCATTAGTACATCTTACTTTTTTTTTTTTTTAATTATCATTATAGCTTAAAGGCCTACTGAAATGATTTTTTTTAATTTAAACGGGAATAGCAGATCCATTCTATGTGTCATACTTGATCATTTCGCGATATTGCCATATTTTTGCTGAAAGGATTTAGTAGAGAAAATCGACGATAAAGTTCACAACTTTTGCTCGCTGATAAAAAAAGCCTTGCCTGTAGCGGAAGTAGCGTGACGTCACAGGAGCTAGTATTCCTCACAATTCCCCGTTGTTTACAATGGAGCGAGAGAGATTCGGACCGAGAAAGTGATGATTACCCCATTAATTTGAGCGAGGATGAAAGATTCGTGGATGAGGAACGTTACAGTGAATGACTTGAGAGGCAGTGATGGACGTATCTTTTTTCGCTCTGACCGTAACTTAGGTACAAGCTGGCTCATTGGATTCCACACTCTCTCCTTTTTCTATTGTAGATCACGGATTTGTATTTTAAACCACCTGGGATACTATATCCTCTTGAAAATGAGAGTCGAGAACGCCAAATGGACATTCACAGTGACTTTTATCTCCACGACAATACATCGGCGAAATGCTTTAGCGACGAGCTAACGTGATAGCATCTTGCTTTAACTGCATATAGAAACAAAAAAATAAAGGATAGAAGGAAGGATAGATAGAAAATCAACAATACTATTAAACCGTGGACATGTAACTACACGGTTAATGCTTTCCAGGCTGGCGAAGGTTAACAATGCTGTGCTAACGACGCCATTGAAGCTAACTTAGCAACGGGACCTCACAGAGCTATGCTAAAAACATTAGCTCTCCACCTATGCCAGCCAGCCCTCATCTACTCATCAACACCCGTGCTCACCTGCGTTCCAGCGATCGGCGGAAGGACGAAGGACTTCACCCGATGCGTTTGGCGGCCCGGAGACGTAGGAAGTCAAGGTGAGGTCGGCGGCTAGCGCTCCAACAAAGTCCTCCTGGTTGTGTTGCTGTAGTCCGCTGCTAATACACCGATCCCACCTACAACTGTCTTCTTTGCAGCCTTCATTGTTCATTAAACAAATTGCAAAAGATGTCCAGAATACTGTGGAATTATGAAATGAAAACAGAGCTTTTTGTATAGGATTCTACGGGGTACCATAACTTCCGTTACTCCGACTTCGTCACGCGCATACGTCATCATACCGCGATGTTTCAGCCGGATATTTCCCGGGAAGTTTTAAAAGTCACTTTATAAGTTAACCCGGCCGTACTGGCATGTGTTGCAATGTTAAGATTTCATCTGCGTGGTCGCTAGTAGTGGCTTTCAGTAGGTCTTTAAAAATGTGTAATCATTTTTATAATTATTTATATAGCTTAAAAAGATTTGATATTTTTTCTGATTGTTATTTATGTATCTTTAAATATGCATCATTATTTGTATAATTGTTATTAAAATATCTTAAAACATTTGTAATAAAGTTTATAATAATGAATGATCAAACTATTAGCGTGTATATTCTGTGTCATGTTGCTGCTATGAAGAAGTGAAGTATTTCCCGTGTCAAATAATCCATGAATTGTATCGCACGTGTTTCTCCTCAGGTACTTCTTGCTGTCCGTGGTCTTCGTGGTGTTCTCCTTCCCCGTGGCGGACAAGTCGTGGATCCCGTGTTCGGAAATGGCGGCGGTGGCGTTCTTCTTCACGGTCACCGCCTTCCTCAGCCTCCACGCCTCCGCCAAGCTGTTTGCCCGCCAAGCTCTGCTCAGCGAGGTCCTGTCGGGGGCGTGCTCCCTGGCTCACCTGCTGCCGGACGCCCTGTGGCCCCTGAGGCTCTTGGGCAGGACGCTGGTGTCGGTGCCTCTGGGCGAGGCGTTGGCGTTGAACGTGGGCGTGCCGTGCGTCCTCTACGCCCACCTGGTCTACCTTCTGTTCCGCATGGCCCAGCTGAGAGGCTTCAAGGGGACCTACCTGTGCCTTGTGCCGTACCTGGTCTGCTTCACCTGGTGCGAGCTCTGCTTGGTGTTCCTCAATCACGCCACCGCCATCGGCCTCATACGCACCTGCGCGGGCTACTTCCTCTTCCTGTTCGCCCTTCCGGTTCTCTCCTTAGGCCTGGCCGCGGTGCTGGTCCTACAACTCCTGCACTGGTTCCTGGCCTTGGAGATCACCAAGATGGCCGTGACGCTGACCGTCTGCTCGGTGCCCGTGGTTTTGAGGCTTTGGACGCGCTTCAGCTTGAACCCCATCGTGGTCGTCCGCTCGCTGTCCAGGAGCAGCGTGGTGAAGCTCATCCTGGTGTGGCTCAGCGCCGTGGTCCTCTTCTGCTGGATGTACGTGTACAGGTCCGAGGGCATGAAGGTCTACAACTCCACCCTCACCTGGCCGCAGTACAGCGCCCTGTGCGGCCCCACGGCCTGGAAAGAGTCCAACATGGCGCAAACCCAGATCACCTGCTCGCACCTGGAGGGTCACCGCGTCACCTGGACGGGACGCTTCAAGTACGTGCGCGTGACCGACATCGAGAACGGGGCGCAGGCGGCCATCAACCTGCTGCCCGTGCTCGTAGGCGACTGGATGCGCTGTCTGTACGGCCAGCCGTATCCCGCCTGCGGGAATCGAACCTCAGCGGAGCCTCGGCCGTTCCCTCCGCACGACCCCCTGTGCCGCCTCAAGCCGCTGGCCAAGCACGACTGCCACGTGAAGCGCTTCGACCGCTACAAGTTTGAGGTCACCATGGGCATGCCGCAGGAGAGGAAGACCAGGGACGGCACGCTGGTGGAGGACGAGGACGCCACCAAGGACATCGTCCTGCGGGCCAGCAACGAGTTCAAGTCGCTGCTTCTGCACTTGAACACGGGCAGCGTGGCCGAGTTCAGCACCGTCCTGGAAGGGCGTCTGGGCTCCAAGTGGCCCGTCTTCGAACTCAAAGCCATCCGCTGCCTGTCGTGCGGCGACGCCCACCTGCCCCACCGCCGCCACTACAAGATCGAACACGACTGGCGGCGTGCCGCTCGGAGCTCGCTGCAGTTTGGCTTCGACTTCTTCTTCAAGCCTTTCCTGAGCGCACGACTACGACAGCAGTCTGACGCCGACCTTGTGACGGAGGAGGGCTAGAAGACGCACAAAAATAACCTCATGCACGACCAAACTATATTTGTGATGGTCGTCCTCCCGAACATGGCGCTCTTCACGGATTTTGGTATTACTTGTTGAAGCATAAAGATGGCGACATGTACTAGAAACATCAACACTACAGTAGTGTTGGCCAATCAGAGTGCACGTGTCAGTATGGTGGCCTCTGATTGGCTCAGCCTCAGGCAGCATTGCAGTGGTTATCTAACTTGGCACCACCATGATGACCAACATTACAATGCAGTAGTGTAGTAGGCCTAAGTAGTCATTAAAAACAAGGCAGGGGTTTATTTAACTTGCCATTGTAACAATACACAGTTTGAACTAGAGGTGGGAATCTTTGGGCACCTCACGATTCCATTGCCATGATTTATGCATCTTTAATTTATATACAGTACAGGCCAAAAGTTTGGACACACCTTCTCCTCATTCAATGTGTTTTCATGACTATTTACATTGTAGATTGTCACATCACAACTATGAATGAACACATGTGGAGTTATGTACTTAACAAAAAAAGGTGAAATAACTGAAAACACGTTTTATATTCTAGTTTCTTCAAAATAACCAACCCTTTGCTCCGATTACTGCTTTGCACACTCTTGGCATTCTCTCCATGAGCTTCAGGCACACCTGTGAAGTGAAAACCATTTTCAGGTGACTACCTCTTGAAGCTCATGGAGAGAATGCCAAAAGTGTGCAACGCCGTAATCAGAGCAAAGGGTGGCTATTTTGAAGAAACTAGAATATAAAACATGTTTCCTTTTTTTTGTTATTAATAATAATAATAGATTTTATTTGTAAAAAACACTTTACATTGAGTAAACAACCTCAAAGTGCTACAGTGTATTAAAAAAAAAAAATACAATTAAAATAAAAAGATAATCAAAAATAAAAACTATAACAGCCAAATAGCTAGAAGAAGAATGCATATATCTAAAAAAAGAAGGCTTTTTTAAAAGCATCTACAGTCTGTGGTGCCCTCAGGTGGTCAGGGAGAGCGTTCCACAGACTGGGAGCGGCGGAGCAGAAAGCCCGGTCTCCCATTGTTCGTAGTTAAGTTACATAACTCCACATGTGTTCATTCGTAGTTTTGATGTGACAATCTACAATGTAAATAGTCATGAAAATAAAGAAAAGGCATTGAATGAGAAGAAGGTGTGTCCTAACTCTCGGCCCGTACTGTATGTTGATGCAGTTTTACATTTCTTTTTGTTTCACTAAATAAGCGTTTATCAGTTGCAACTCTAAAGAAATAGTGCATTTGTTAAAAGAAACAGTTCATTGAATTCCCGCATTTATTAAGTTAATGCAAAGTGTGCAAAACTGGACCATAAGTGCCATAAAATAAAGGAGCTGGTCAGATCTTTGGTGAGGCAGCTCACTGTCTGCATGACTTTATTTACAATACAAACATTGATTGTTTACTACTCCAACGTATAATCGTCCATGTCCGAATTGCGACCGAATCTAAAAATGTATTATTTTCCCCGCCTCTAGCTTGAACAGTAACACTGTGTTTGAATATAAGAATATAAAACACTGCACTTTAATCAAGTCATTCTTTGACGCGCCACTAGATGGAGCCCGCGCACCACAGTTTGACAATCCTAACTATATTGTACTAAAGTGTTCTTTCATACGTAGAGGGCTCGCATAGTGTTGAAAACCTATTTAGACGCTAGAACATTACATTTATAATGAATAATTCTTAGTGGAAATATCGCGGCCATGTACGGGACCGATTAACAGCGATTTAAAAAAAAAAGGATGATTGTTTATTGGAATTCCATTTGATTAATTTTTCCACACTAAACCTGCTAAAGTTGATCATATTCACTACACTCTTGTCATCTTTCTTGACTTACAACTACAAGATATTGGTGTTATTATTATTGTTGTTGTTATTACCCAGTATTGTCATGTTTTGTTCAAGTTGTGCCTTAAAACTCATTTCACACACACTATACATTTATGGAGTCTTTTGCATTTCATTTATGCATTTATGGAGTCTTTTGCATTTCTTTTATGCATTTATGGAGCCTTTTGCATTTTATTTATGCATTTATGGAGCCTTTTGCATTTCATTTATGCATTTATGGAGCCTTTTGCATTTCATTAATGCATTTATGGAGCCTTTTGCATTTCAAACGTCACTATTCCGATTATTTATTCTATCGTTCCTCTATTTGTGTTCAAAAGCCTGCTGTGCAGGAAGTCAACTTGCTGAATGATTACGTTTAAATCAGGATCATCTTTCAATTGTGACCCATAAAATGTCAAAAATACTTGTTGCTTTATTTTGTGAAGTGAATTGTGAATTATATTTATATAGCGCTTTTCTCTAGTGACTCAAAGCGCTTTACATAGTGAAACCCAATATCTAAGTTACATTTACACCAGTGCAGGTGGCACTGGGAACAGGTGGGTAAAGTGTCTTGCCCAAGGACACAACGGAAGTGACTACGATGGCAGAAGCGGGGATCGAACCTGGAACCCTCAAGTTGCTGGCACGGCCACTCTACCAACCGAGCTATATAATTGTAAAGCTTTACCATGAATTTAGAAAATGTTGCTGTAACCTATTTTTATGGACTTGCCTCCTTGGGATGTTAAGTTCCTGTTATAAGCTGTTATAGAGTATATCCCTTGAGCTCTTATTTTGAAGGCGCTAAGAGCGGAAGTGGTGACACGTTGCGGTGGAGCGGAGTTTTAGAAAACAAAGGAAATAAAGTGGTCCTTGTGTAAAACTAGAGCCTCCGTGTTTGTTATTGTGTAGTTTTATACAGTATAGGCGGTGGGATAATGTAACCGATGGTTTATATATGTCGCCTATACTGTATAAAACTACAAAATAACAAACACGGAAGCTGCAGTTTATTTCATTTGTTTTCAAAACTTCCGCTCCACCGCTACGTGTCACCACTTCTGCTCCTAGCGCCTTCAAAATAAGAGCTCAAAGCATATACTGTATAACTGCTTATAACAGGAACTTTAACATCCCAAAGAGGCAAGTCCATAAAAATAGGTTGTATTAAGTTCCTGTTATAAGCTGTATATACAGTATATGACTTGAGCTCTTATTTTGAAGGCGCTGGGAGCGGAAGTGGTGACACGTTGTGGTGGAGCGGGGGTTTTGAAAATAAACGAAATAAAGTGGTCCTCGTGTAAAACTGGGGCCTCCGTGGTTGTTATTTTTTTAGTTTTATACAGTATAGGCGACATATATCAACCCTCGGTTACATTTTAAACCTAATTTGTACACGTTTGTTTTCAAAACTCCGCTCCGCCGCAACGTGTCACCACTTCCGCTCTTAGCGCCTTCAAAATAAGAGCTCAAGGCATATATTGTATAACAGCTTATAACAGGAATTTAACATCAGAAAGAGGCAAGTCCATAAAAATAGGTTACATTAATATTAAAAATGTGAAGACAATGGTCGTCTGTACTCGTTGGGTTTATTTTGACAAAGACTGTATTTTTTGGTCATATTTTTATTTTCGTTAATTATTATTTAAAGACCCATTTCAGGCCATTGTTGTCACTTCTGAGTTAACGCACTTTTAGCTTAATAACACACCAAGAAAGTTTATTCTCTTTTTCTGCCTTTTATTCCCGCTCTTACTTCTTCCACTTCCGGGTGTCCAACACACAACACATGTCATCACATCCTGTGGTCCCCCGCCCTTAAGTTCCCCTTACAATGGTTCCGGTATTGTCCTGTGACCTGAGTAACTAATCCATGACAGCCATCTCTGCACTTACGTGTTTAAAAAATAACATTTTGGAGAATTGGTTTAAAATTGAGGATTGGTTCTGAATCGGAATTGAATGGTGAGTTGGTGTAAAGACTTCGCGTCCCTAATGTTTGGTCAGCCGAAGTAGTGAGAGCGTAAGAACACTAGAGGGCGCCATAGCCTGGCAGAAGCTGATGACTTCAAGCACACCTGGAGGACGACACCTGACTAAAGTGTCAATAAATAGAAGAATGGATAAATAATTCAATGTGTGAATAAATAAAAACTGGACACGAATAAATGAATGTGGAAATAAATACATGTACAAATAAATAAACGAAAAAAATGAATACTTGTAGAGATAAATTTAATATATTTAATTATTTATGTCCCATTTACTTAACAGTTGTTGATTTACTCACGCATTTAGTTATTCCAGTATTTATCTATACATAAAATAAAATAATTAAAGTATTGAATAAATAAAAACTGGTAGTTAAAAGGGACATAAATAAGTAAATATCTTAATAAAAGTAGAAAAAATAATAAATGTACAAATAAATTAATGAGGAAATAAATACATGCACAAATACATTTAAGACATGTAATTATTATATTCATTATATTTTTTATTTACCATGTATTGATATATTCATACATTTATTCATTCCAGTATTTATTTATATCTGAAATAAAAGAATAAATAATGAATTAAATGCGTGAATAAATTAAAACTGGTAAATAAAAGGGACAGGAATAAGTGAATGTCTAAATAAATGTGGAAATAAATATATGTACAAATATATTTAAGACATTCAATTATTATATTTAATTACATTTATTTATTTACCAGTTATTTATTTATTCACACATTTATTTATTCCAGTATTTATGTAAACAAAATGAATAAATAATTAAAATATGTGAATAAATAAAAACTGGTACATAAAAGGGACACAAATAAATAAATGTGGAAATAAATACCTGTACAAATAAACAAACAAAAAAATGAATAGATGTAGGGATACATTTTAAGATATTTAACTGTTTATGTCCCATTTACTTAACAGTTATTGATTTACTCACGCATTTAGTTATTCCAGTATGTATTTATACATAAAATAAAATAATTAAAATATTGAATAATTAAAAAATGGTAATTAAAAGGGACATAAATAAGTAAATATCTAAATAAAAGTAGAAATTAATAAATGTACAAATAAATTAATGTGGAAATAAATACATGCACAAATACGTTTAATTATTATATTTATCATATTTTGTATTTATTTATATATTCACACATTTATTTATTCCAGTATTTATTTATATCTGAAATAAAATAATAAATAATGAATTAAATGTGTGAATAAATTAAAACTGGTAAATAAGAGACACGAATAAGTAAATGTCTAAATAAATGTGGAAATAAATATATGTACAAATATATTTAAGACATTCAATTATTATATTTAATTACATTTATTTATTCACCAGCTATTTATTTATTCACACATTTATTTATTCCAGTATTTATGTAAACAAAATAAAAAAATTAATAAATAATTAAATATGTGATTAAATAAAATCTGGTAATTAAATGGGACACAAATAAGTAAATGTGTAAATAACTACATGTACGGATAAATAAATGTGGAAATAAATACATGTAGAAAGAAATTAATATATAAATAATTACATGTAGAAATACATTTAAGACATGTAATTGTTATATTTAATTGTATTTTGTATTTATTTATTTACAATTTATTGATATATTCACGCATTTATTTATTCCAGTATATATTTATACATGAAATAAAAATAAAACATTAATTCAATGTGTGAATAAATAAAAACTGGTAAACAAATAAGTAAATGTCTAAACAAAAGGGACACAAATAAGTAAATATCTAAATACATGTGGACATAAATATATGTACAAATAAATACATGAAATACATTTAAGACATTTAATTAATATGTGTAATTACATTTATTATTTATTCATTTACCAGTGATTGATTTATTCACACATTTATTTATTCCAGTATTTATGCAAACAAAATAAAATAATAAATAATTAAATATGTGAATCAATAAAAACTGGTAATTAAAAGGGACACAAATAAATAAATGTCTAAATAAATGTGTAAATAAATTTATGTACATATAAATACACGTGGAAATAAATACATTAAATACAATTAATTAATATGTGTAATTACATGTATTATTTATTCATTTACCAGTTATTGATTTATAGTATTTATTTATACATGAAATAAAACAATGAATAAATATTAAATGTGTGAAAAAATTAAAAAATGTTAAATAAAAGAAACCAGATTAAGTAAATGTCTAAATAAATGTGGAAATAAATACACGTACAAATAAATACACGTGGAAATAAATACATGCACAAATAAATAAATGTGGGAAAAAATACATGTACATATAAATTAAAGATTTATGTCCCATTTACTTACCAAATGGATCCCATCGGAGGCCGTGCAACAAGCCAAATCTGCTCTCAGGCATGGAGACATAGTGGGACAAGTGCAGCACGGAAGAGGTGGCTTTGGACTTGGGGCTAGTTGACCCACATGGCACAAGGCAACATCAGCCCAGAGGAGAAAGCTGGTGGTTGATCAGGTTCGACAAGAGGAGGCAGACAGATGTGCAACAGCAGTGGCACAGTCCAAACAGGGACCGTGGACTAGCTGGGAAAACCTGGAGCATCGTAAGCTCACATGGAAGGATCTTTGGGAAATGGAAGGGAGCCAAATTAGCTTCATCATCAGAGCCACCTACGAGGTTCTTCCCACACCCAAGAACTTAAACCAATGGTTTGGAGAAGATCCTTCTTGTGCACTCTGTCAAACCCCTGCAACACTCCGTCACATCCTCACCGGCTGCAAAATCAGTTTGTCTCAAGGCCGCTACACCTGGAGGCACAACCAGGTCTTAAAACAGCTGGCGATCACCCTGGAGGAAAGGAGAAATAACAACAAGGCCCTCCCTCCCCCAATCCCTAGTCACTCAATCACCACTCAGTTTGTAAGAGCAGGACAACTCCCACCAAAACCATCTGCAAGAGTGGAGGCAACCCTTCTGGACTCTGCCCGGGACTGGAAAATGCAGGTTGACTTCGACCACAAACTCAATCTTCCCGCCTGAAATCATTACAACCAGCTTCAGGCCGGACCTGGTCTTGTGGTCAACCTCCCAGAAGACTGTGTTCATTGTTGAACTAACTGCACCATGGTAAGCAGCAGTCGGTGAAGCATATGAGCGCAAACAACTGAGGTATGCGGACATAGCAGCCGAGGCAGAGCAGCGGCTGGCGCGCCCGAGTGCTTCCAGTTGAAGTCGGGTGCACAGGCTTCGTTGCTACGTCACAACCAAGCTCCTCAAAGGAATGGGATTGAGAGGTCAGGCCTTCCGGCAGGCTGTCAAATCGCTGTCGGATGCTGCTGAACGAAGTAGCAGATGGATATGGTTCAAGAGAAAGGACCCAAACTGGGCTGCTAAATGACATCTAGGGGTAACGGCAGAGGGGGGCACACCTGGGACACCAGATGTCGCTGTTGAGCCCTCCGGAGGTGTCGTGGGCCTATCAACGAAACACCAGTGAAGGAGGGTGCCCACCTGAAGACCCCTTTTGCCCCTAACCCCCCACCCCCCACTCAACACTAACTGCTGATTAATCTGTGGGATTGTACTATCTAGTCCTATGAGCTCAACTACCAGGAATTATAGATTTCTTCACGGATTAATTTTTTCCAGTATTTATTTATACGTTTATTTATTTATCAATACTTTTGTCAAACATTGTCCTCCATGTTCAAGGAGTTTGATCTGCTGCAGACAAACGAGGGAACATGTGTCAAAATATACACGTCTGTAAAATTGGAGCAAAATTGATTCAAAACAAAACAAAACAAAAAAACCTGGCCAATTTGCCAAAACCCTACATATAGATCTACATATACACACACTGATTGACAACACACTAAAATACTTGACGGACAGATTAAAAAATAAAAATGTTTTAACTATGGACGTCCCGCGGGCCAAATTGTCGACACTGGTGGGCCAGTTTGGGCCTGCGGGCCGTAGTTTGAGGACCCCTGACTTGAAGGAATAGAACAGGCACATAACGGTCCATGGGTGCAAGTGTTGAAATATTTATTCAAAGCAAAAATAAAAGATTATTAACATACGTGAACACAAAAATATGCAAAGAAAAAGTTTTGGTGAACACACGAAGAAAACCTGTTTCTTTGTTGCAGTATTCCAAAAGGGAAAGAAAAGAAGCCATAAAAAAAGAAAAGAGTTCTGCACAGCAGCAAAGTAAAGGAGATGAAAATAGCATCTCTGCTGTCACTTTGGAGGCACATCATCAAGTCTTTTATGGATTTCAGAAAGAAAACATGAGTTGTAACTTACAGACTTCAATGAGGCTTCTTTTGGACATGGACTGGAAACATCCGGTTCTCCTTCTCACTGAGCGGGTTCCTGTTCAGTCGCAGGTGCAGCATTTAGTAAACATGCGAAGGAAAGTTCCGCCGTCTGTGGTTTACCTGCGGCTGCAAGCGTTTGTACAGCCAGGTGGAAATGTTTGAAGGCAGCCGAGTAGAGGCGCAATCTGTCCGACATGCAGCAGGGTTTCGCCTTCGTCGTGTTAAAAGTAGCACAAAATGCA
>NC_084734.1:5800960-5845960 GCF_033978785.1 Entelurus aequoreus
CACACACACAGGGCCGGCCCGTGGCATAGGCCGTATAGGCAAATGCTAAGGGCGCCGTCCATCAGGGGGCGCCACGCTCCAAATGTTGGAGAAAAAAAAAAAAAAAAAAAAGTTGGTACTATTATTTCTAAATACAAAAAATAATCCCAAGTTAATTAAAATGCAAAGTAAAGCCTATTTAATAGAAATATTATTTGTTACAACATTACGCCCCCCCGTCCCCCTGCACGGTGCGCCCCCTCCCTTCCCCTATCATGACTCTTTTTGGACGTCACCACATCTAGAAATCAACACAAGATGTCAAAACGGCCAAAACTGTCAGGTGCCCAGGGAAGAAAAAAGAGAAAAGAAGAGGAGGAGAAATTAGAAAAAGACAGAGGTAGCAGGGAGGTAACGTTAGATTACATGAAATTATTTGTCTGTTACAGAATGTGATAGTAACCTGGCTTTTTAGCATTAAGCTAATGTTACATGACTCGGCAATTGCTCATCAATAAATAGTTCTGTTTTAACGTCGGATTAATATTGTGGAGGGGGCTAAATTGTTATGGAAAATAATAATGTAACGTTAGGTAATTACAGTACTCCCACCTTACATTCCTCAGGGACATTTGTATTAGATCTTTTAAGCAGGTGTTTTTTGTTCACATTGTTATTGCCTTCTGGTTAGCTAATGTTTGACCTGCAGGTAATTGTCACTTTTCCACCCCTTTATATATTAGGTATAGTTGTAAGTCTAGTTGTTAAAGTGCACATCATTAATGTTAATTAAGCAATATCACATGAGAGGGAATGCCGTTTTTTTAATTTGAGCACTGCTGTGATTCGGTTAAAGATAATCATAACATTCTCATATAATATGTTAATTTGCTTTCTTTAAGTAAAAAAAAAGGTCAAAGACAAAGCTATTCGGTTTCTTGTGAATATATACACTTCACTGCCGATGTGGGGGGGCGCCACCTAAAATCTCGCCTAGGGCGCCAGATTGGTTAGGGCCAGGCCTGCACACACACACACACACACACACACACACACACACACACACACACACACACACACACACACACACACACACACACACACACACACACACACACACACACACACACACACACACACACACACACACACACACACACACACACGCACACATTCTTGTATTTTCTACCTTCTTGAAAAAGGCCTACCTCTTTAGGACCAGCCTTTCTAGATATATAAAGATTTGTATTTACAACATTAATAATATATACATACTATGCAAATATAAAATAGGTAGGCTTTTAGTACATTTTTCTTTTTTTATTCCATTTATAATTTGTTTGTTTGAGGTGGCGACTTGTCCAGGGTGTACCCCGCCTTCCGCCCGATTGTAGCTGAGATAGGCTCCAGCACTCCCCGCGACCCCGAAGGGAATAAGCGGTAGAAAATGGATGGATTATTTACTTCAAGTTATTACAGTATGTCTCTATATACATATTTTTTAATTGTTTTAATTAATTTTAGCCAAAGGGGGCACATTTCAATTTTACTCAAAATATGTCACTATTTTACAACAACAACAAAATGGCAATATTGTGATAAGTCAGAATGTTATATGACAAATGTCACCATTTTGCATTAAAAAGTAATAATTTTACATAAAGTAAAAATTTTACAAGAAAATATTGCAACATTACAGAAACAGAAAGAATACGAGAAATTGTTCCCAATTTTATAAGAAAGAAGTCGACACATTGTGAGAAAAAGACTGCTTTCAGTTAGATCATTTTTTGATTGTAATTGTTTTTTAATCTTCATTATTTACTTCGTTGTTACAGTATGTCTCTAAATACATATTTATTTTTTTAAATTAATTTTGGCCAAAGGGGGCGCATTTCGATTTCTTACACACACTTGTTATTTCATATGTTGGCCAGATGAGGAGCACTTACATTTTTACACACACTTGTTATTTCATATGTTGACCAGAGGGGGAGCACTTTTAAAAGCGACACACAGTCAATTTGAAAAATCCGTCCTTTTTGGGACCACCCTCATTTTGATAGATGTCACCACCAGGGGTGCAAATGAGACATTCTCTATTTTTTGTTTTTTGTAACGTGCTTAAGGCCGATGGCAAAGGAGTCAGGGACCACAGATGGCCCCTGTGCCGCACTTTGAGCAACCCAGCTGTATAATCTAACTGTTAATGGCCACTATAGTCTTAGTAGCGTAGTGTATTTCTTCATCCTATGGTCACATATGGCATGCGGGTTGTCTTACGTCAGCACCGCAAGTCGTAAAATCAGCTGTTTTTTTTCTGGGATGAATAGGGAAGTCCTTCTTTAGCTGCCGTCTTGTTTGATCATATATTGCTGCCTTTGCACCTGTCAGTGTTTACTTTTGTATGCACATTAAATCAACAAAAAATCTTGACTTTGGAGCAATGTTCACGGACTCTCTTTGGCTTGCGATGGTTTTCCATATTGGGACCATGATTTATGTCCGAACTTGTTCACCGGTCCTCATATGGAAGGTACTTTTCCTTGTTGATGTCTTGATTTGTATTTACAACATTTATAATATATAAATATACATACTATGCAAATATAAAAAAGCTTGTTGTGAAAAATGAGTTGCAATTTCACAAGAAAAAGGCCACAATTTCACAAAAAATCTTAGAATTTTGGCAGTATTATAATAAAAGTCGTCATTTTACTCAACGCAAGTCAAAATTTAACAAGAAAAACGGAGCATTTGTGCAATATTATGAGAAAAGTTGGAATTTTACTCAATAACAGTCGCAATTTTACAAGAAAAGCTTACAATTTTGGCAATTTTATGAAAAGAGTCGTAATTTTACTCGACAAAAGTCACAATTTTATCAGAAAACTTTACAATTTTGGCAATGTTATAATAATAATTGGAATTTTGCTTGGCAAAATTATGAAAAGTCATAATTTTACTCAAAAAATTTAACTATTTTACAAGAACAACCAAAAAACTGGCAATATTGTGATAAAAGTCAGAATTTTATATGACAAATGTCACCATTTTGCATTAAAAAGTAATAATTTTACATAAAAAAGTAATAATTTTACAAGAAAATATTGCAACATTACAGAAACAGAAAGAATATGAGAAATTGTTCCCAATTTTATAAGAAAGAAGTCGACACATTGTGAGAAAAAGACTGCTTTTAGTTCATTTATTTATTTTTTGTTTGTAATTGGTTTTTAATCTTCATTATTTACTTCAAGTTATTACAGTTTGTTTCTATATACATATTTATTTATTTATTTTTAAATTAATTTTGGCCAAAGGGGGCGCATTTCAATTTCTTACACACACTTGTTATTTCATATGTTGACCAGAGAGGGAGCACTTATTGTGAGAAAAGTTGGAATTTTACTCAATAACAGTCGCAATTTTACAAGAAAAGCTTAAAATGTTGGCAATTTTATGAAAAGAGTCGTAATTTTACTCGACAAAAGTCACAATTTTATCAGAAAACTTTACAATTTTGGCCATGTTATAATAATAATCGCAATTTTGCTTGGCAAAATTATGACAAGTCATACTTTTACTCAAAAATGTTCAGTATTTTACAAGAACAACCAAAAAATTGGCAATATTGTGTAAAAAGTCAGAATTTTATATGACAAATATCACTATTTTGCATCAAAAAGTAATAATTTTACATACAAAAGTAATAATTTTACAAGAAAATATTGCAATATTACAGAAACAGAAAGAATACTAGAAATTGTTTCTAATTTTATAAGAAAAAAGTCGACACATTGTGAGAAAAAGACTGCTTTTAGTTTATTTATTTTTTTGTTTGTAATTTGTTTTTAATCTTCATTATTTACTTCAAGTTATTACAGTATGTCTCTATATACATATTTATTTAAAAAAAATAAAATGTTGGCCAAAGGGGGCACATTTCAATTTCTTACACACACTTGTTATTTCATATGTTGACCAGAGGGGGAGCACTTTTAAAAGCGACACATAGTGATAGATGTCACCAGCAGGGGTGCAAATGAGACATTGGGGCGGTATAGCTCGGTTGGTAGAGTGGCCGTGCCAGCAACTTGAGGGTTCCAGGTTCGATCCCCGCTTCCGCCATCCTCATCACTGCCGTTGTGTCCTTGGGCAAGACACTTTACCCACCTGCTCCCAGTGCCACCCACACTGCTTTAAATGTAACTTAGATATTGGCTTTCACTATGTAAAAGCGCTTTGAGTCATTAGAGAAAAGCGCTATATAAATATAATTCACTTCACATTGTCTATTAGATGCAATGTTATTGGGACCATGATTTAGGTCATCACTTGTTCACACCTCCTCATATGGAAGATACTTTCCTTCTTCATGTCTCAAGAAGGGTAGAAATACAAGAACACACACACACACACACACACACACACACACACACACACACACACACACACACACACACACACACACACACACACACACACACACACCCACACACACACACACACACACACACACCCACTAATAGTTGCTTGTCCCTTGTGTTTTAATGCAAGCTGCCAGTGTCAGCAGCCTTCCTCACATTCTGCATCGAGTCAACAGCCTTTCAAGACATTCCCAAGCTGAGGTGGCATTGTTGCTGTGGAACAGGGGTGGCCATTAAGTGGATGGTGAGGTAGCGGTGGATGGTAGAGGGTGTGTCAGCCAGGCATTAAAAAAATAGACCTAAAAATGATGGATCATCAATCTTCACCAAGACGTCACTTTGGTCACTTGATTGACATTCACAGCACCCGAGGGTCTTGTGAGGTGACGCTGGCTGCTGCCAGATCATTATTAAGAAAAAACGACCGACAGGAAGGCGAGAAACACTTTTTACTTTCAACCGTACCTCCCGTCAAAAGCCTAAAGACTGACCGCTCAGTTGCTGTCTTCACAATAAAAGCGCTGCTCCATCCTGCCTGTGCTAACAAAATAAGAGTCTCGGAATTACGACCATATCACACCAATTCTCAAATCCCTTCACTGGCTTCCTGTTCCACTCAGGAATGAATGCAAAGTCTCCCTACTAACTCACCAGTGCCTCCATGGAAATTCCCCCTTCTACCTCAAAGAACTGCTCACCCCCAAATCCTCCACACGAGACCTCCGCTCCGGACAGGCTAACCTCCTCCAACCTCCGAGGACAAAGCTACGAACAATGGGAGACCGGCCTTTCCCAGTCTGTGGAACGCTCTCCCTGACCACCTGAGGGCACCACAGACTGTGGATGCTTTTAAAAAAGGCTTAAAAACCCTTCCTTTAATTAAAAGCCTTTTTTTTAGATATACACTACCGTTGAAAAGTTTGGGGTCACATGTAAATGTCCTTATTTTTGAAGGAAAAGCACTGTACTTTTCAATGAAGATAACTTTAAACTAGTCTTAACTTGAAAGAAATACACTCTATACATTGCTAATGTGGTAAATGACTATTCTAGCTGCAAATGTCTGCTTTTTGGTGCAATATCTACATAGGTGTATAGAGGCCCATTTCCAGCAACTATCACTCCAGTGTTCTAATGGTACTATTTGTTTGCTCATTGGCTCAGAAGGCTAATTGATGATTAGAAAACCCTTGTGCAATCATGTTCACACATCTGAAAACACTTTAGCTCCTTACAGAAGCTACAAAACTGACCTTCCTTTGAGCACATTGAGTTTCTGGAGCATCACATTTGTGGGCTCAATTAAACGCTCAAAATGGCCAGAAAAAGAAAACTTTCATCTGAAACTCAACAGTCTATTCTTGTTCTTAGAAATGAAGGCTATTCCACTAAATTGTTTGGGTGACCCCAAACTTTTGAACGGTAGTGTATGCATACTAGTTCTAGCTATTTGGCTGTTCTAGTTTTTATTTGTATTTATTTTTATTATCTTTTTATTCTTTTATTTTATTTTTATTGACATCCAGCATCAGACATTCCTATCCATTACATCATATTCACATACATCATACATCTGTTGTCTGCCCTAAATGTCAAAATATTTTTTGTTTATATCCCCACCATACCACCCCCCCAGGGGGTGGTATGGTGGGGATATAAACAAAAAATGGTATGGAAGGAGGACTTTTTTTTTCTCCCACCATGAATTGATTAACGTGGACCCCGACTTAAACAAGTTGAAAAAACTTATTGGGGTGTTACCTTTTAGTGGTCAATTGTACGGAATATGTACTGTACTGTGCAATCTACTAATAAAAGTTTCAATCAATCAATCAATCAATGTAAAATTGAAAATGTGTCGAAATTTGAAATTTTTTTATACATTTTTTTTTATAAATGGCTATGATGATGATGTCAATGAGGGATTTCTAATCACTGCTATGTTGGAATTCTTATTAATATTGATACTGCTGTTGATATTATTCATTTCTGTTTGACTACTTTTGGATTGTTTTGTGTCATGTTTGCGTGTTCTCTCAATTGCTCTGTTGATTGCTATTCTGAATGTTGCTGGGTCGGGTCTGGTTTCGGAATTGGAATTGCATTATTATTGTGTATTATTTTGTTGGGACTGATTACCGTATTTTTTCGGAGTATAAGTCGCTCCGGAGTATAAGTTGCACCGGCCGAAAATGCATAATAAAGAAGGAAAAAAACATACATAAGTCGCATTTTTGGGGGAAATGTATTTGATAAAAGCCAACAGCAAGAATAGACATTTGAAAGGCAATTTAAAATGTGTAAAGAATAGTGAACAACAGGCTGAATAAGTGTACGTTATATGAGGCATAAATAACCAACTGCTATGTTAACGTAACATATTATGGTAAGAGTCATTCAAATAACTATAACATATAGAACATGCTATACGTTTACTGTCACTCCTAATCGCTAAATCCCATGAAATCTTATACGTCTAGTCTCTTACGTCAATGACATCAATAATATTATTGGATATTTTACGCTAATTTCACACATAAGTCGCTCCTGAGTATAAGTCGCACCCTGCCACTTATAGTCCGAAAAATACGGTAATAAAAAAATGTGGACGTTCTGTGAATCTTGTCTGATTCCAATCAATGCAAGTCATCAGAATCAGGCAAGACAACAACTTATATTCTTATTTGTATATTAAACATGCTTGTATTTTAGTTGAACACCTTTAACATGTTAACAAGAAACGTCTGCTTCACAAATAAATAAATACAAATCATAAATATGTATGAGGTAGATCCTTGGTCATTTCAAAAGTAGCTCGCCTGTTAAAAAAGTGTGAGATCAAACCCAGGTTTGTATTCCTCGTTTATATTCGTCATTTCAACTTTTACCAGGACCAAAACAGGACTTTTTTTTTTTACTCTCCGCGTTACTCTCAAGTCACCTTGCTGCGGTTATCGCCGTCCTCCTGCCACGTCCTGAAAAGTCTTCTTCTCGCAGTGTAGCCCTCACGCCCCTCGCTTCCCTCCCTCTCCTCCTCCCTGCTGCATTGCAGATGTGGAGAAGAAGTGGCCACTTCCTCAGACTGTAAACAACACCTCCTCGTCCCCCTGGGCCCCTCGCCGAGGCACAATCAGTAGGACTCACACTTTCATTCATTGTAAAAAAAACAACAAAAAACACACAAACCATGTGCTTTATTGCCCAATTCCCTCCTAGGCATCCCCCATAGTCATTCTCCCAAAAGGTCCCTTCAGAGTCAGACTGTCAACGTGGAAGTGTAAAAAGATGTTTGCCTCTGTGTAACTGTTTGTTCTGAGACAGAAAGGCAAAAATCAGATGCAATCTTCCTGCAATTCAGAGCTGGAGGTGGCAGCTTTGCAAGTTAAGATGATCTATTTCTCATTTATCGACGCATGAGTGGCTGTGATGTGCCAACGTTCATTATGAGGAGCGTTTTCACGTCCTATTAGACGGGGATCATGTGACACTCGCTGTCGTCTTGACTGGGTCTTGTCATCACCAGACTGAGGGAAAGTACGTGCGGTCACTTCTATTACAGCAGGGGTGGACACACTTTGTCAATTGACCAAGTGGAGGAGATGTACCTCATTCATATATATAGTTTATATTGATTTATTTATGAAAGTCTTGTTCACAAGTTAAAGGTGTTTAATGGTCATACAAACATGTTTAACACATTCCTTTCTTTCATGACGACAAGAAAATTAGTTAGTGTATTACCTGATTCTGGCGCAGAGAATGAGCACGTTCAGTGGAGGGCTCAGACTCCCAAAATGCAACACGGAACGACACAGGAAGTCCTTCATACCGACAGTCATCAGACTGTATAATGCATATGTTCCTTGTTGACTGTACTTACATGTATAATAGACTGAATTTATATTATTCACACGTGAATAATGCTGTATAATACTGTATTTACACTATTCACATGTGAATAATGCTGTATAATACTGTATTTACACTATTCACACGTGAATAATGCTGTATAATAGACTGTATTTACACTATTCACATGTGAATAATGCTGTATAATAGACTGTATTTACACTATTCACATGTGAATAATGCTGTATAATAGACTGAATTTATATTATTCACACGTGAATAATGCTGTATAATACTGTATTTACACTATTCACATGTGAATAATGCTGTATAATAGACTGTATTTACACTATTCACATGTGAATAATGCTGTATAATAGACTGAATTTATATTATTCACAAGTGAATAATGCTGTATAATATACTGTATTTACACTAGTCACATGTGAATAATGCTGTATAATAGACTGTATTTACACTAGTCACATGTGAATAATGCTGTATAATAGACTGTATTTATATTATTCACATGTGAATAATGCTGTATAACCGACTGTATTTATATTATTCACATGTGAATAATGCTGTATAATAGACTGTATTTACACTATTCACATGTGAATAATGCTGTATAATACTGTATTTACACTATTCACACGTGAATAATGCTGTATAATAGACTGTATTTACACTATTCACACGTGAATAATGCTGTATAATAGACTGTATTTATATTATTCACATGTGAATAATGCTGTATAATAGACTGTATTTACACTATTCACATGTGAATAATGCTGTATAATAGACTGAATTTATATTATTCACATGTGAATAATGCTGTATAATAGACTGTATTTACACTATTCACATGTGAATAATGCTGTATAATAGACTGTATTTATATTATTCACATGTGAATAATGCTGTATAATACTGTATTTACACTATTCACATGTGAATAATGCTGTATAATAGACTGTATTTACACTATTCACATGTGAATAATGCTGTATAATAGACTGTGTTTATATTATTCACATGTGAATAATGCTGTATAACAGACTGTATTTATATTATTCACATGTGAATAATGCTGCATAAGAGACTGTATTTATATTATTCACATGTGAATAAAGCTGTATAATAGACTGTATTTATATTATTCACATGTGAATAATGCTGTATAATAGCCTGTATTTATATTATTCCCATGTGAATAATGCTGTATAATAGACTTTATTTATATTATTCACTTGTGAATAATGCTGTATAATAGACTGTATGTATATTATTCACATATGAATAATGCTGTATAATAGACTGTATTTATATTATTCACATGTGAATAATGCTGTATAATAGACTGTATTTATACAATTCACACGTGAATAATGCTGTATAATAGACTGTATTTATATTATTCACTGTTGAATTTTGAGAAAAAAAAAGGATTTTAAGTGCGCCTTATAGTCCGGAAAATACGGTAAAGCACAGCCTGCATGGCAGCTTCCTGTTATTAGAGTTAATATTGACAGCAGCTGACCAATCATCAGTCAGATGTGAGTTGGCCTCCACAAGCGGTGCGGGTTCATAGCTTACCAAAGTCGTACTAAAACATTTTGATTGATTTTTGAGCGCCGTGTGTAATGTTCTATATTTGCAATGGAACATATAAAATGTTGGTGTTGTTTACTTGAGTCATATTGCCATCATATTGCAGGCTACACATACATATATAATAATAATAATAATAGATTTTATTTGTAAAAAGCACTTTATATTGAGCAAACAACCTCAAAGTGCTACAGTGTATTAAATAAAACAAAATAAAAAATAAATACATAAATAAAAAGATAATAAAAAAATAAAAAATAAAAGCTAGATCATCCTAATAGCTAGAACTAGTACGCATATATCTAAAAAAAAAAAGAGGCTTTTTTAAAAAGAAGGGTTTTTAAGCCTTTTTTAAAAGCATCCACAGTCTGTGGTGCCCTCAGGTGGTCAGGGAGAGCGTTCCACAGACTGGGAGCGGCGGAGCAGAAAGCCCGGTCTCCCATTGTTTGCAGCTTTGTCCTCGGAGGTTGGAGGAGGATATATCTTATGTTTGACTGCTATCTACTGGTCACACTTATCATTTCACCATGTACCAAATAAAATTGCTTCGAGGTCGGTAAGCAAAACCAGAATTATTCCGTACATTCGGCCCACTGTCGAGTTTTGAGAGAAAAAAAAGGATTTTAAGTGCACCTTTGTTTACTTTAATCAGCCATTTCAGTCGCGTCCCCGGCATTTGAATGCGTTCTAAAGGGACTCACCTGGTAGGTCTCCAGGGGCTTGCTCTCCATGTTGAGGTCCCACACTTTGGCGGTCAGGTAGTCCCTGGTGAGCAGGTAGCGGCCGCTGTGGCTAAACTTGACGTCGGACACGGAGGAGATGATCTCGGAGAAGAAGGAGCGAGCGCTGGGGTCCTCCGGCTCCTCAAACACTGCAGGGGAGGACGCAGGCAGTGAGGAAGGCAAAAAGGAGACAAATGCGTGACTAATTAGGTAAGATGAACTGCATGTGATCCACATGAGAGTTTTAAGTGGCGCATGGCGATGCTGCTGAATATAGTAATACAGTAATGGCTGGAGGCAAGTTCATCAGTGGACTAAAGGCCTCATTAATTGTAGTCCTTGAAGAAAAGCATTTTTTAAGGAAAAAAATCCATCACAATCCTACTGAAAGAATCAATGTGTTTATTTGTCACTCCTGTAATGACACTTCAACGCTTGCAACACAATTGTTTGCTGAGGGCAGCCAGCAATAAAATATCAAATAGTGCAACTCAGCAAAACTTCCAAACAATAAAAGCGCACCGTGAGTAAAGAAAAATGAAAAAGTAGCCAGTCAGATGTGATGTGCAGAGGTATGAGTTAGTTGGGTGGTATCTAAACTTAAATACGACACCTTTTCATACCTTCCAAGGTATAGTGGCGGCGCACACTAATTTAATTGTATCATTACTAGAGATGTCCGATAATATCGGGCTTCCGATATTATCGGCCGATAAATGCTTTAAAATGTGATATTGTAAATTGTCGGTATCGGTTTCAAAAAGTAAAATGTATGACTTTTTAAAAGGCCGCTGTGTACACGGACGTAGGGAGAAGTACAGAGCGACAATAAACCTTAAAGGCACTGCCTTTAATATGGGGAAACAATTACAAATGTGCGCTTCATTCACTAACTGTGTTACAAAAAAGATCAATTAGAATTAGCGATGTCCGATAATATCGGACTGCTGATATTATTGGCCGATAAATGCTTTAAAATGTAAGATCGGAAATTGTCGGTATCGGTTTCAAAAAGTAAAATGTATGACTTTTTAAAAGGCCGCTGTGTACACGGACGTAGGGAGAAGTACAGAGCGACAATAAACCTTAAAGGCACTGCCTTTGCGTGCCGGCCCAGTCACATAATATCTACGGCTTTTCACACACACAAGTGAATGCAATGCATACTTGGTCAACAGCCATACAGGTCACACTGAGGGTGTGCGTATAAACAAGTTTAACACTGTTACAAATATGCGCCACACTGTGAACCCACACCAAACAAGAATGACAAACACATTTCGGGAGAACATCCGCACCGTAACACAACATAAACACAACAGAACAAATACCCGGAACCCCTTGCAGCACTAACTCTTCCAGGACGCTACAATATACACCCCCCCGCCTCAACCTCCTCATGCTCTCTCAGGGAGAGCATGTCCCAAATTCCAAGCTGCTGTTTTGAGGCATGTTAAAAAAAACAATGCACTTTGTGACTTCAATAATAAATATGGCAGTGCCATGTTGGCATTTTTTTTCCCCATAACTTGAGTTGATTTATTTTGGGAAACCTTGTTACATTGTTTAATGCATCATGTGACCTTCCAATTAGCCCATGTACAGTACGCAGAGAGCTTCAAGGAATGGGTTTCCAGCTGCATCTAAGCCATACATCACCAAGTCCAATGCAAAACGTCAGATGCAGCGGTGTAAAGCATGTTGCCACAATATTGCTAAAACGTAGTTAATATTCAGGTCACGACATGTAAATACAGTATTGTTAGTGGTTTTTGGATGTTTATTAGAGGGCTTTTAGATGACTGCCATTAGTCGCATGGTTAGATCTGATTACTGCTCACTCTTGGCATTCTCTCGATGAGCTTCAAGCACACCTGTGAAGTGAAAACCATTTCAGGTGACTACCTCTTAAAGCTCATGGAGAGAATGCCAAGAGTGTGCGAAAGAGTAATCAGAGCAAACAGCATAATAATACTCCTATGTTGAAGCACATAACACTCCATCAAGTGGTGTGGCTTCATAGCTTACCAAAGTCCTACTAAAACACTTGGATAGATTTTTGAGCGCCGTGTGTAATGTTCTATATTTTCAATGGAACATATACAATGTTGGTGTTGTTTACTTGAGTCATATTGCAGTCTACACGTATCTCTTATGTGTGACTGCCATCTACTGGTCACACTTATCATTACACCATGTACCAAATAAAATAGCTTTGAGGTCGGTAAACAAAACCAGAATTATTAAAAGGATTTTAAGTGCGCTTTATAGTCCGGAAAATACGGTAAAGCACAGCCTGCATGGCAGCTTCCTGTTATTAGCAGCAGCTGACCAATCAGCAGTCAGATGTGAGTTGGCCTCCGCATGGCAATATGAATCACAAACAAGTAAGACAAATTTAAAACAAAACAGACGGAACAAACCAAGTGGAGCAGCAGTTGAACCCCACAACATTATTGCACTGCAAAAAGTCAGTGTTCAAAAACAAGAAAAAATATATATATAAAATGAGGGGTATTTTATTTGAACTAAGCAAAATTATCTGCCAATTGAACAAGAAAATTTGACTTGTCAAGACTTTCCAAAACAAGTCAAATTAGCTAACTTCAATGAACCCAAAAATAGCTTCAAATAAGTATATTGTCACTAATAACAAGTGCACTTTTCTTGGTAGAAAAAAAAGAGACCAATTTGCTCAATATGTTGAAAAATATTCTTAAATGAAGTAAATGCTAGTGCCATTATCTTGACATAATGATATGCACTCGGCATTACATTTCTTGAAACCAGCAAACTTATACTAAAAACTAATTTATTGTTCTTTATGGAAATTCAACAAGGCAAGCGCTTGTTACTCTCGGGGTCTCCTAGCCGCTCAGGCTAATCATATTGTCTAAAAATGCATTTTCCCATCGACAACATGACATCATCGCGCCAAATGCGTGCTCATTCAGTCAATTAGTGCGCATATATACAGCCCGGAACCCCGGCCAAAATGTTTTTAATTGTAATTTTGAAGAATTTATCTGAATGTACATGAACTATTTCTGTTTGAAATTGGTAGAAATGTTACATGTTGAAATAGTCAGTTTACTGTACTGTGCCAACTGTACTACTGTATGAGTACGTGTTTTCTATTGTTTCATTGAAAATAAAACTGCAAAGTCCATTTGGCTGTCATCTGTTTTATTTATGAGACACAATTGTGTCAAAGTCATGATTTTTTATTTCATGCTTGAAATAAGAAATGATGACTTTAAAAAAGTAGTTTTCTACTTGTGAGTGTTGATGACACAACAGTTGATATTCTAGTTTCAAGCATGTTTTACTCAATATAGCTCATCAAATCTCAGCAACAAGCTGTAATATCTTACTGACATCATTTAGGAGCAAAACACTTAAAACAAGTAAAACACTCTAACATCAAATCTGTTTAGTGCAGTGGTTCTTAACCTTGTTGGAGGTACCGAACCCCAGCAGTTTCATATGCGCATTCACCCAACCCTTCTTTAGTGGGAAAAATAAATAAAAAATGTCAAATTCAAGACAAAGTTTTATGTTTTTGGTAACACTTTAGTATGGGGAACATATTCTAAGTAACAAAGACTTCATTTAGAGTTATTTGGTTAGGGTTAGAGTTAGAGGGTTAGGGTTATAATTAGGGCTGCAACAACTAATCGATTAAATCGATTATAAAAATAGTTGGCGATTAATTTAGTCATCGATTCGTTGGATCTATGCGCGGAGGCTACTTTATTTCTTATATAAACCTATATTTATAAACTGCAACAGCTGAGAAACAATCATCAAAATAAGTATGGTGCCAGTATGCTGTTTTTTTTCAATAAAATACTGGAAAGGATAGAAATGTAGTTTGTCTCTTTTAGCCGATTATTAATCGATTAATCGTAGCAATAATCGACAGATTAATCGATTATCAAATTAGTTATTAGTTGCAGCCCTAGTTATACTAAGGCCATGCCGAATAAGGCATTAGTAAGTACTTAATAATGACTAGTTAAGAGCCAATATGTTACTAATTTGCATGTTAATAAGCAACTAATTAATGGTGAATATGTTCCCCATACTAAAGTGTTAGCATGTTTTATTACTGGTGCACAAAATGAAGCGTGCATGAACATCACCTTGTTCAAACAACAAAACCAACACAGTGCATAAACTCACAACAAATGACACACCTGCAAATCAGTCAGCTGTTGCCGTATCCGTAATACACCGATAGGGAGAAGTTTGTATTTACACCATGAGTCGGGTGTGTCTTGACCTCCGCCGAACCCCTGAGCCCGACTCACCAAACCCCTAGGGTTCCATCCAACCCAGGTTAAGAACCACTGCCTTAAAACAAGTAAAAGACTCTAACATAAAATCTGCTTAGTGAGAAGAATTATCTTATCAGACAGAAAATAAGCAAATGTCACCCTTATTTGAGATATTTCATCTTAGATTTCACTTTTTGCAGTGTGCATGGCAGCTTCCTGTTAGTAGTGTCAATAACCAATCAGTAGTCAGATGTGAGTTGGCCTCCGCATGGCAATATGAATCACAAACAAGTAAGACCAATTTAAAAAAACAAAACAACAACAGACGGAGCAGCAGTTGAAGCCCACAACATGATTAGGTGCTTTAAAGCAAGCGTGACACTTTACTCACGTTTGGAGTGTCGGTCGCAGAGTGCCGCCTCTCTCATGTCACACAGGCGCAAGGTGCCTTTGCTGCTGCTGTACACAAACAGGTTGCAGTGGTGGGGGTGAAACTCTGCCGATGTGATCACCTCCGTCAGATCCTCCATGTTGGCCGGCTTGATGTCCACAATGTCTGAGAGGGGGAAAAAAGGGCTCAGGAAAAAAAGTGCAATGGGCTTATCAGGATTGTTTTTGCACATTCTTCTATTAAGCCAAGGGTTTTACTCACTAAATGAGTCCCTCAGAAACTAATTAGAAAATCCACACTCGTTCACAAGTGAAAGTATTATGGGAATGTAAATGCCAAGCGACTCTAAATACATCATTACCAGGGAAATACAAATGCAAAAGCAATACAAATATAGATGGTGAGAAAATGTATGTGACAGGGAGGTCATTTGTCATATTATAAAACTGGCCCAGGTCAGATCTGTGGCAGTCCTGTGCACTATCGGCCCGCAATAAAGCCCAGACAGCATGTGAAATATTCATGCGGATGTTGAATTATTCAATAAGATACATTGTCACTCCCCAAGAATAATAACACCCCCTCCCCTCCCCCAATGCTGTGTTTCTTTGTGCCGCTGAGTGAAATCTCATTGTGTTATTTCAGAGCTACTTTTCAATTGAGCAAGTGGAGGGGATCCACCTCATTTATATATATATATCATTGATATCTATTGATCTATTAAAGAGAGGTTTTTGTTCACGTGTTTAATGATAATACAAGCATGTTTAACACATTCCTTTCAAGACAAGAATATAAGTTGGTATGATTGTGATGACTTGCATTGATTGGAATCAGACAGTAGTGATGATAACGCCTGTCACAATAATTGTATCCAAGTTATCACCAAACTTTCTGTTTCCATGAGTTCCCGGCGAGAGGACAAAAGCTGTCTTCGATCTTACCAAGCAAAAGGCTTGTAAAACTCCACTGTGCACGGTGGGAAGCGACAAGAAGGTGTCAATTTCTTTGATCTAATGTGATCTACACCCAAGATCTACAAAGCGGAGAGGAAGCAGGACCTGACGCAAGCTCCAGGCATCTTTTCTTTGAACTGTTTTTTCGACCGAGGGCAACGACTGTTTACGACCCCCTCTCTCCTTAGAAACAGCTGTCGCCATGTAATCAGGGAAAGTCCAAATAAAAGAGGCGTGCAATCCTTCCGTCAGAGCGTGGTGGGAGACTGTACAAGAGTACAGCCCAGACGTTTCTCCTCATTGAGCTAAATTGAATCCTGTCTCTGTTTAATTCCTTGCTTCTTTGTCTGTTTAATAGATGTCATCGGTGTTTGAACCTGACAACGTCCACATTTTCAAATGGAGGAGAAAAAAAAGTCCTCCTTTCTGTCCAATACCACATGAAAGTGCTTGCTTTTTGCCATCTTATTTGTCCAGCTTCCATACTCCCTTTTATGCACTTTACAAGGAATACATAGCGGCAAACTCCGTAGCTTTCCGAGACTCTTATTTTGTTAGCGCAGGCAGGATGGAGCAGCGCTTTTATTATGAAGATAGGAACTGTGCAGTCGGTCGAGTTTTGACGGCGAGTCTGTTGAAAGAAAAAGTGTTTCTCGCCTTCCTGTCGGCCATTTTTTCTTAATAATGATCTGTCATCTCACAAGACCCTCAAGTGCCGTGAATGTCAAAAAGTGACGTTTTGGTGAAGATCATTTTTAGGTTTATTTTTTGAATGCCTGGCTGGCCAACGACTGACACACCCTCCACCATCCACCAGTAGCTCGCAATCGACGTAATGGGCACCCCTGTTTTAGAGTATTATGCATATTAATATGTTACAATATGTTAATATGTTCATGCATTTTACCATGAATTCATTTACGTGGACCCCGACTTAAACAAGTTGAAAACTTATTGGGGTGTTACCATTTAGTGGTCAATTGTACGGAATATGTACTGTACTGTACTGTGCAATCTACTAATACAAATCTCAATCAATAAATACTGTACATACATTTGAATGTGCTGCAAACAATCGAGTTCAGGAGTTCAAAACACACCAAGAGAGCAATTAAACGCTCAGTAAAGTTAATTTACTAATTGGAATGCACACCAGTTATTTATAATACTGAACTGTTTACCAACAGTCCAAGTTGTATGTGGTAATATGCATACAGTATGTGCTTTGCTATGGAGTTTTTTTTCTCACTCCAGACTGGCCCATTCCGAAATCGACTTTTTTTTTTTTTTACTCATCCCTTCCGAGCGTCTACCTTTTTCTCATCTTTTACGGGGCACCGTAAGTGGCGACTGTCAGAATAATTGTATATAAGTTATCACACAACTTGTTTTCCCATGAGTTGAGGTTGCCCTGCGAGAAGACAAAAGCTGTCTTTGAGCTTGTCAAGCAAAAGGCCTAGCGCTTGTAAACCTCCGCTGTGTGCGATGGGATGCCACGTGGAGGTGTCGGTTTCTTTGATCTATTGGACAGCCACAGGAAGACCTTATCATGCCCCGAAATCTACAAAGCAGAGAGGGGGCAAACCTGACACCGCTCCAAGCACCGTTTCTTTGAACTGTTTATGACTGGGTGCAGCAGCTGTTTATGTCCCCCTCCCCTTAGAAGCAGCCGCAGCTACGTAATCAGAAAATGCCCAAATAAATGCGGAGGCGTGGAACCCTTTCCTCAGAGCGGTGGGGTGACGCTGTACCGTGGTGCAGGCACACACGCGCTTTCCTCATGAGCTAAATTGAATCCTGTCTCCATTTGATTCCTTGCTTCTTGTCTCGTTTAATAGATAGTTCGGCGTTTGAACCTGACAGCGACCCATCGCAGTTTCCTCTACAATGTTTGTTTGTCTAATTTTGAACGCGTTTGTGGGGAAAATTTAATTTTGTTGTACTGACGCAATGGCAATAAAGAGCATACCATACCATACTGGTAAATGTGTTAGCATCCTAGCTAATGCTATCAACGCTTGCTTGATTACATTACGATAGCAGTTAAAAAATAGGTTATATAAAATAAAATAAAAAAATAAAAAAAATACGATAGCACCTTCTCAGTGGCCTTGTGGTTAGTGTGTTCGCCCTGAGATGGGTAGATTGTGAGTTCAAACCCCCGGCCGAGTCATACCAGAGACTATAAAAATGGGAGCCATTACCTCCCTGCTTGGCACTCAGCATCAAGGGTTGGAGTTGGGGGTTAAATCACCAAAAAAGATTCCCGGGCGCGGCCACCGCTGCTGCTCACTGCTCCCCTCACCTCCCAGGGGGTGAACAAGGGGATGGGTCAAATGCAGAGGGAAAATTTCACCACACCTAGTGTGTGTGTGACAATCATTGGTACTTTCACTTTTAACTTTAAAATGTGCACGAAAATACTCCCAATTCTAATTATCAGTCTGTGGAACGCTCTCCCTGACCACCTGAGGGCACCACAGACTGTGGATGCTTTTAAAAAAGGCTTAAAAACGCTTATTTTTTAAAAAAAGCCTTTTTTTAGATATATGCATACTAGTTTTACCTATTTGGCTGTTCTAGTTTTTATTTTTTTTTATTTTTTATTATCTTTTTATTTTTATTTTTTTAATACACTGTGGCATTTTGAGGTTTTTTACTCAATGTAAAGTGCTTTTTACAAATAAAATCTATTACTTATTAAGGTGTATGGTGAAGTAAATTCTGCTTTTTCACACTCCTTTACAGAATGTAACCGAGTGATATTCCGTAAAGTAACTGGTGAAACATGTAATAATAATCATACATGAAGATGCATCTTTCATTCTGGCATTCGTCTTCTGGCCTACTAAACAACAAAAGATACTGAAGCTGCGGTCGGTGATGTCCAGATGCCAAAGGTTAATCCTCAGGTCGTCGGCCGACATGTAGGTTTCGTGGTCGGAGTTGACCGAGATGGAGTTGACGTGGTAGGTGTGGGCGTTGGCAAACACTCGCCGTGGGCTCACCTCCACCATTAAGTCCATGGGCTTCAAAACGGGGACCTTGGCAAACAAACAAAAGTAGACGTTTACTCTCTGATGTGACTGATTAAGAGAAGACAAACTGAATAAATACAAGTGGGGTCCATTTATGCAGGTTTATTGTATCATAGTGGATCTAACATAATAGTGTGAGAGTCCAGTCCATAGTGGATCTAACATAATAGTGTGAGAGTCCAGTCCATAGTGGATCTAACATAATAATGTGAGAGTCCAGTCCATAGTGGATCTAACATAATAGTGTGAGAGTCCAGTCCATAGTGGATCTAACATAATAGTGTGAGAGTCCAGTCCATAGTGGATTTAACATAATAGTGAGAGTCCAGTCCATAGTGGATCTAACATAATAATGTGAGAGTCCAGTCCATAGTGGATCTAACATAATAGTGTGAGAGTCCAGTCCATAGTGGATCTAACACAATAGGGAGAGAGTCCAGTCCATAGTGGATCTAACATAATAGTGTGAGAGTCCAGTCCATAGTGGATCTAACATAATAGTGTGAGAGTCCTGTCCATAGTGGATCTAACATAATAGTGTGAGAGTCCAGTCCATAGTGGATCTCATAGTGGATTAGTACAAGCCAACAGCGAGCTATGGAGGAATACAGTAAAAGTAGGTAGACAATATGAAATTACAACTGTAAATATATTGTCCACAAATCTGAACATACTTAGTCAATTAAATGTGGACTTACACTTTACTAACTAACAATGGAACCAAGCATTTTCCTTGGGCCAATGAATAAAGAAAACACTTGTATCATGAATTAATATTTCACCGTCTGCCTCAAATGGTATTAATAATAGATTTCACGCTAGAGCCCAAATTCATTAGTTTGAGTGCCAATTTCACCCTTGATGGAAGAAAAGCACATTTAGTGTGTTTGTAATACCACACTATTCATGTGTCGTGCAATGCCATCACCCACTCATGACAAGTTCATGCAACTATTGGACTATTTCACATGAGTACAGATGTTTACCACAGCTGAAAGTAATGACTTACCTGTAGGGAGGTGACATTGGAAAAGTCCTTAATGCGACCTTCCTCATCTTTCAGGTTGTAGCCCTCCGGCCGTTTGTCTCGTTCACTCACCTTCCACAACTTAATGGTTTTGTCTGGGAAAAGGAGACCACTCGACTGAGGCAATGTGGACATTCAACAAACACATATAGTATCAATCAATCAACCAATGTTTACTTATATAGCCCTAAATCACCAGTGTCTCAAAGGGCTGCACCAGCCACAACCACATCCTCGGCTCAGATCCCACAAGAAAAAAACTCAACCCAATAGGATGACAATGAGAAACCTTGGAGGGGACCGCATATGTGGATCTAACACAATAGTGTGAGGGTCCAGTCCATAGTGGATCTAACATAATAGTGTGACAGTCCAGTCCATAGTGGATCTAACATAGTAGTGTGAGAGTCCAGTCCATAGTGGATCTAACATAATAGTGTGAGAGTCCAGTCCATAGTGGATCTAACATAATAGTGTGAGAGTCCAGTCCATAGTGGATCTAACATAATAGTGTGAGAGTCCAGTCCATAGTGGATCTAACATAATAGTGTGAGAGTCCAGTCCATAGTGGATCTAACATAATAGTGTGAGAGTCCAGTCCATAGTGGATCTAACATAATAGTGTGAGAGTCCAGTCCATAGTGGATCTAACATAATAGTGTAAAAGTCCAGTCCATAGTGGATCTAACATAATAGTGAGAGTCCAGTCCATAGTGGATCTAACATAATAGTGAGAGTCCAGTCCATAGTGGATCTAACATAATAGTGTGAGAGTCCAGTCCATAGTGGATCTAACATAATAGTGTGAGAGTCCAGTCCATAGTGGATCTAACATAATAGTGTGAGAGTCCAGTCCATAGTGGATCTAACATAATAGTGTGAGAGTCCAGTCCATAGTGGATCTAACATAATAGTGTGAGAATGAAAGTATAAAAACAACAAATGAAGATAGAATACTATTAACTGCGACATCTCAGTGTAAAAAACCAAACATTATGATTTGTACATGTTTAGAATGTGCTAGGTCTAATTTCCAACAAAGAAAACAATCTGAAGTTGGGAATATATTTTGTGATAGATGTGGCCCCAGAGCTAGACTAGTCAAAGAATAACATTTATGATTTCTATAACCAAGCTTGGTTTCCCCCCTAAACAAGATTAGATTCGCCTATCACAGCAAACCTAACTTTACATTTAGCAATGTTTTATTGTGTTGCTGTAAACACCCATGAAAAACTTCCAGCTGTGTCATCTTAATCAACGCTGACAGTATTCCAGCAGCAGCATTAGCCTACAATTATAAATAATATTGCACTTAAATAAATCAATAACTGTGCATTCAGGCTAAATCTGTGCTTCTTCAAAGCACTCATGAGCTGTTGACACTGAGCTAAAGACGGGTCTTCTTCCAAGAAAACGCATGCGGTGCAACATGAAAATCCCCTTTAGCGCAATGCAAAGCTAATAAATCGGTGTGAAATCTACTTAGGTTTTGTAACTCCTGATTCCGACGTAGCCTTAATACCATTTATTCCTCTAATGCCCTTCATGACCACTGAGCCACAGTCAGTAAGCCCTAAAAGTGCTGTGATACGATCACGTACATCAGGAGAGCATTCCCAGCACTTCACTTTTTACACATTTCATCTTATTTATAAATGGAATACATTCATTTTTATCCTCAAAATTCTACATGCAATACCCCATTAGGACAATGTGAAACGTTTTGTTTTTTTTAATTTTGCAAATGCATCAAAAAAATAATTTCAAAAAATCACATGTACATAAGTATTCACAGCCTTTGCTAAATACTTTGTTGATGCACCTTTAACAGCAATTACAGCCTCACTTCTTTTTGGCACACCTATCTTTGGGCACCTCTCGAGCTCCATCAGGGTGGATGGGAAGCCTTGGTTTTCATCCAGGATGTCTCTGTTCATTGCTGCATTCATCTTTCCCTCCATCCTGACTAGTCTCCCACTTCCACCCCCACAACATGATGCTGCCACCACCATGCTTCACCGTAGGGATGGTATTGGCCTGGTGGTGAGCGGTGCCTGGTTTCCTCCAAACATGATGCCTGGCATTCACGCCAAAGAGTTCAATATATGTCTCGTCAGACCAGATCATTTTGTTGGTCATGGTCTGAGAGTCTTTCAGGTGCATTTTGGCAAAACTTTTTTACAAAGAAATGGCTTCTCTCTGGTCACTCTACCATACAGGTCTTGTTGGTGGATTGCTGCAGAGATGGTTGTCCTTCTGGTTCTTGGTCACCTCCCTGACTAGACTAAGATGAATGCAGCAATGTACAGAGACATCCTGGATGAAAACTAATTATAATTGCTGCCAAAAGGTGCTCTGAATATTTACAATGTGATTTTTTATTTAGTTATTCATTTTTAATGCATTTGCAAATTATTAAAATAAAGAAACGTTTTCTATTGTCATTATGAGGTATTGTGTGTAGAATTTTGAGGGCAAAAAAACCTTTTGGAAAAGGCTGTAAAATCACATAATGTAGAGAAAGTGTAGTAGTGCAAACTCACCATTGGTGGAGAGGAGAAAGTGCGCCGCGTTCTGCTGAGGCAGCCATCGGATCTTATTGATCTTCTCCTCGATCTCCAGACTCTTAAGGTAGTCAAACTCGGGCTCATGACTCTGGAAAGTGCTGTAGACGTTGTACTCGCCCTGGGAGAACAGCTCGGTTTTGCTCTGTGGACGGCGGGGGGGAAAAAAACGTGATGACGGCGTCATCTGAAAGAAGCACGGCGGTGCCAACTCTGCACAACTGCAGTGATGGATACTCGCAACAACACAACCATCTATCAAACTACACTGGAACTGCAGGGAGACCAGGTTTTCTCTGGCCAGACTAGAATCACGGTGTGTATGGTATGTGACCTCTACCTCAGGTTCCCTCTGAAAGATGACCACTCGGCCCCCCTTGTCCCCCGTGGCCAGGAGCTCTCCCGTGTGGTTGAACTCAACAGTGGAGATGATGTCAGCTGCATCGGGGGCACACAGAGAAAAAGACAAAGATAGAGGAGGTCAGTGAGTATCTACACCAGGGGTGTCCAAACTACAGTGAGCATCTACACCAGGGGTGTCCAAACTACAGTGAGCATCTACACCAGGGGTGTCCAAACTACAGTGAGCATCTACACCAGGGGTGTCCAAACTACAGTGAGTATCTACACCAGGGGTGTCCAAACTACAGTGAGTATCTACACCAGGGGTGTCCAAACTACAGTGAGTATCTACACCAGGAGTGTCCAAACTACAGTGAGTATCTACACCAGGAGTGTCCAAACTACAGTGAGTATCTACACCAGGAGTGTCCAAACTACAGTGAGCATCTACACCAGGGGTGTCCAAACTACAGTGAGCATCTACACCAGGGGTGTCCAAACTACAGTGAGCATCTACACCAGGGGTGTCCAAACTACAGACCACCAGCGTCTTCATTTTGGCCCGCGAGACGTCATGAGTTCAATAAAGCATCGCTCTCAAATTAATCTGATATACCAAGCGGTCACTGATTGCTAGGAATTGCTACCATCCATCCATCCATTGGGAGACATAGTCTTCCCAACGTGTCCTGGGTCTTCCCCGTAGCCTCCTGCCGGTCGGACGTGCCCTAAACACCTCCCTAGGGAGGCGTTCGGGTGGCATCCTGACCAGATACCCGAACCACCTCATCTGGCTCCTCTCCATGTGGAGGAGCAGCGGCTTTACTTTGAGCTCCTCCCGGATGACAGAGCTTCTCACCCTATCTCTAAGGGAGAGACCCACCACCCGGCGGAGGAAACTCATTTGGGCCGCTTGTACCCGTGATCTTGTGCTTTCGGTCATAACCCAAAGCTCATGACCATAGGTGAGGATGGGAACGTAGATCGAGCGGTAAATTGAGAGCTTTGCCTTCCGTCTCAGCTCCTTCTTCACCACAACGGATCGATACAGCGTCCGCATTACTGAAGACGCCGCCTGTCGATCTCACCATCCACTTTTCCCTCATTCGTGAACAAGACTCCCAGGTACTTGAACTCCTCCACTTGGGGCAAGATTTCCTCCCCAACACGGAGATGGTACTCCACGCTTTTCCGGGCGAGAACCATGGACTCGGACTTGGAGGTGCTGATTCTCATCCCAGTCGCTTCACACTCGGCTGCGAACCGATCCAGTGAGAGCTGAAGATCCTGGCCAGATGAAGCCATCAGGACCACATCGTCTGCAAAAAGCAGAGACCTAATCCTGCAGCCACCAAACCAGATCCCCTCAACACCTTGACTGCGCCTAGAAATTCTGTCCATAAAAGTTCTGAACAGAATGGGTGACAAAGGGCAGCCTTGGCGGAGTCCAACCCTCACTGGAAACGTGTCCGACTTACTGCCGGCGATGCGGACCAAGCTCTGACACTGATCATACAGGGAGCGGACCGCCACAATCAGACAGTCCGATACCCCATACTCTCTGAGCACTCCCCACAGGACTTCCCAAAGTACACGGTCCAATGCCTTCTCCAAGTCCACAAAGCACATGTAGACTGGTTGGGCAAACTCCCATGCACCCTCAAGGACCCTGCCCAGAGTATAGACCTGGTCCACAGTTCCACGACCAGGACCAAAACTGCACTGTTCCTCCTGACTTCCATAACTTGAGTTAATTTATTTTGGAAAACCTTGTTACATTGTTTAATGCATCCAGCGGGGCATCACAACAAAATTAGGCATAATAATGTGTTAATTCCATGACTGTATATATCGGTATCGGTTGATATCGGAATCGGTAATTAAGAGTTGGACAATATCGGAAGATCAGATATCGGCAAAAAAGCCATTATCGGACATCTCTATTTGTCATGATCACAATATGCAGACGACAGCGGGCCAGGAGGTGAAAAAGGTATCTAATGCTTAAACCAAAAATAAACAAAAATGTATTGAAGCTTAGGGATGGCTGTGCAAAATGAAACTAAGACTGAACTGGCTGCAAAGTGAACAAAAACAGAATGCTGGACGACAGCAAAGACTTACAGCGCGTGGAGCAGACGGCGTCCACAAAGTACATCCGTACATGACATGACAGTCAACAACAAAATAGGAGCGCCAGACAAGAAGTAAAACACTACACACAGGAAAACAGCAAAAAACTCCAAATAAGTCAGGGCGTGATGTGACAGGTGGTGACAGTACACCTACTTTGAGACAAGAGCTATAGTGATGCATGCTTGGTTATGCTTTGAATTTTTATCCAACAATTGCGAGAACGACTTTTCACTGTCAATATCGGGTGCTGAGTTTAATTTTTTAATGTTTTCTGCTGGTGGTGTGCCTCGGGATTTTTTTAATGAAAAATATGTGCCTCGGCTCAGAAAAGGTTGAGAAACACTGCAATAAAGCATCGCTCTCAAATTAATCTGATATACCAGGTGGTCACTGAATACCAGGATTTGCTACCAACTTGTGATTAATGTGAGTAAATCAGGTTAATGACCCATGAATGCACTTTAAAAGATAGCACAGCATTTACTTATATGACACAATCCAGACAATCTTCTCTGGTCATGGTGGGGAAAATAAAATGCAAAGGTCAACACACATGGTCACAACCTGCTTACTGAACTTTGTGGATGTTATGAAACAAACACCATAAACAAAATAACAAGTAAACCCATTTAAATCCATTATAATGCATGATGGGAAACATGTAAAACACTCTCTCCACACTTGAGTTGGAGTTTATTTGGAACATGCATGCATACAACATGATGCATCACACATGCATGCATACAACATGATACATCACACATGCATGCATACAACATGATACATCACACATGCATGCATACAACATGATGCATCACACATGCATGCATACAACATGATACATCACACATGCATGCATACAACATGATGCATCACACATGCATGCATACAACATGATACATCACACATGCATGCATACAACATGATACATCACACATGCATGCATACAACATGATACATCACACATGCATGCATACAACATGATACATCACACATGCATGCATACAACATGATACATCACACATGCATGCATACAACATGATACATCACACATGCATGCATACAACATGATACATCACACATGCATGCATACAACATGATGCATCACACATGCATGCATACAACATGTTACATCACACATGCATGCATACAACATGATACATCACACATGCATGCATACAACATGATACATCATACATGCATGCATACAACATGATACATCACACATGCATGCATACAACATGATACATCACACATGCATGCATACAACAAGATACATCACACATGCATGCATACAACATGATGCATCACACATGCATGCATACAACATGATACATCACACATGCATGCATACAACATGATACATCACACATGCAGGCATACAACATGATACATCACACATGCATGCATACAACATGATACATCACACATGCATGCATACAACATGATACATCACAATTTCCAGTTTCTCTTTTCAACATGTTGGAAAAGGAGTAGGAAGAAGCAGAGCTTATTTAATCCTACCCCTTTTTTTTTTACATAACAGTTGCTAAAACTTTTGTTCACTTCCTGTTCTCAATTTATTCACAATATACTCCATAAGTAATCACAATACAAATAAATAATACTCAGTGAAGTAAGTTATATTTCATATGGTGAGATGAGTCAGATTATCTAGAAAATGAATGGATGGAAGAAATAAATTCAGAATGTTTATCTTCTTCTTTGTACTTTGTAAACACTTTAAGTGTGAAGAGTTTCTTGAAGTGGAACATATTAGTAAATCAGTGTTTCCCATAAACTGCCAAGATACCTGTGGCGGTGGGGGCGTGGCTATGGGCGTGGTCACCATGACATCATCGAGTAATTTGCATAATTTACTACAATGATATGATTTTCTCTAAAAAGGCTCAAAAAATGTATACTTACTAATTAATAATAACAGTTTTGTTTTAAACGTCCATCCATCCATTTTACAATATAATTACAACACTTTATGTACATATTTATATACAGATTTGAACAATAAGTTATTCACTGAAATATATTTATTAATTGTGGTTCTTACAAAAAATATATCTTATAAAATATAAAAGCTCAAATGTCTCTTAAAGCTCTGCCCCTTTAATTAGTGCATACTAAATAATTAAACTTTAGCCTACTACTACAACCATATTATTTACCAGCAACATAAAGTGAAACAGAGGCAGAGGTGTCCTGCCACAGTCAGTAACAAATAAACAGAAAACAGTAGTGGTCAAATACAAATAAGGCAACAAGAGAAGTATCCTACACTTCTCTTTTGTAAAGTAAATGTGAACAGCCTATATGGGCATCTACATCTACTATATGATTTGCCTGAGAAGCTGGACAGGACAAAAAAAATAAAAAATTGTGGCGGACGTCATTTTTTCGTGGCGTGCCGCCACAAATAAATGAATGTGTGGGAAACACTGGTACATTGTTTGATTGCTTTGCTTAATCCATTCCATCATTTAATATATTATTATTATACTGAAGGTCTTAAGTGTTGTACGTGCATACAAATGTTTTAAATTACATTTTTCGCTAAGATTATATTTCTCCTCTTTTTTTTTAAAAAGAATTGTTGTATATTATCTATGTTTCACGCATTTTAGCTGCTTGATATTTCTGATTGATTACAAAACTTTAAGAAGGTCGTCACGAAAGTAAACAAGATCGGAGTGGAACTTCACATACTCTTAATATCCAATTATAATAATTATACATCCATTATATTATTAATATATCCACAATCTTAATATTCTACAGGAACATTTAGTTCCAGGAACAAAAGGTTTTAGGAACCTAAAGTTCCTGAACCCTGGGTGGAAAAAGGACTATAGTTATACCACTATATATACTCTATTATGTTAGATCCACTATGGACTGGACTCTCACACTATTATGTTAGATCCACTATGGACTGGACTCTCACACTATTATGTTAGATCCACTATGGACTGGACTCTCACACTATTATGTTAGATCCACTATGGACTGGACTCTCACACTATTATGTTAGATCCACTATGGACTGGAATCTCACACTATTATGTTAGATCCACTATGGATTGGACTCTCACACTATTATGTTAGATCCACTATGGACTGGACTCTCACACTATTATGTTAGAATCCACTATGGACTGGAATCTCACACTATTATGTTAGATCCACTATGGACTGGACTCTCACACTATTATGTTAGATCCACTATGGATTGGACTCTCACACTATTATGTTAGATCCACTATGGACTGGACTCTCACTATTATGTTAGATCCACTATGGACTGGACTCTCACTATTATGTTAGATCCACTATGGACTGGACTCTCACACTATTATGTTAGATCCACTATGGACTGGACTCTCACACTATTATGTTAGAATCCACTATGGACTGGAATCTCACACTATTATGTTAGATCCACTATGGACTGGACTCTCACACTATTATGTTAGATCCACTATGGACTGGACTCTCACACTATTATGTTAGATCCACTATGGACTGGAATCTCACACTATTATGTTAGATCCACTATGGACTGGACTCTCACACTATTATGTTAGATCCACTATGGACTGGACTCTCACTATTATGTTAGATCCACTATGGACTGGACTCTCACACTATTATGTTAGATCCACTATGGACTGGACTCTCACACTATTATGTTAGATCCACTATGGACTGGACTCTCACACTATTATGTTAGATCCACTATGGACTGGACTCTCACACTATTATGTTAGATCCACTATGGACTGGACTCTCACACTATTATGTTAGATCCACTATGGACTGGACTCTCACACTATTATGTTAGATCCACTATGGACTGGACTCTCACACTATTATGTTAGAATCCACTATGGACTGGAATCTCACACTATTATGTTAGATCCACTATGGACTGGACTCTCACACTATTATGTTAGATCCACTATGGATTGGACTCTCACACTATTATGTTAGATCCACTATCGACTGGACTCTCACTATTATGTTAGATCCACTATGGACTGGACTCTCACTATTATGTTAGATCCACTATGGACTGGACTCTCACACTATTATGTTAGATCCACTATGGACTGGACTCTCACACTATTATGTTAGAATCCACTATGGACTGGAATCTCACACTATTATGTTAGATCCACTATGGACTGGACTCTCACACTATTATGTTAGATCCACTATGGACTGGACTCTCACACTATTATGTTAGATCCACTATGGACTGGACTCTCACACTATTATGTTAGATCCACTATGGACTGGACTCTCACACTATTATGTTAGATCCACTATGGACTGGACTCTCACACTATTATGTTAGATCCACTATGGACTGGACTCTCACACTATTATGTTAGATCCACTATGGACTGGACTCTCACACTATTATGTTAGATCCACTATGGACTGGACTCTCACACTATTATGTTAGATCCACTATGGACTGGACTCTCACACTATTATGTTAGATCCACTATGGACTGGACTCTGACAATATTATGTTAGATCCACTATGGACTGGATTCTCACACTATTATGCTAGATCCACCATTGGGTTGAGTTTTTCCTTGCCCTGATGTGGGATCTGAGCCGAGGATGTGGTTGTGGCTTGTGCAGCCCTTTGAGACACTGGTGATTTAGGTCTATATAAGTAAACATTGATTGATTGAGTTGCACTACAGCCCATAATAGTGTCACTTCAGTTCTTGTGGAAGTGTTTTAGTTTGAAACATGTGTTTATTTGCACATGTTTGTTAATGTCTCCTGTCACTAGCTGTGTTGCAACATGGCCGGCACCCACTTTGCAGCACAGAATATGTCACACACGTTTCAATGAGAGCCCCTCAGGCTTGATGATAGCTCTCCGTTCGCTCGCACAAGAGCATGTTTTTATCAAATTCATTTCCTTCTGGCGCGGAGCTGCTGTGGAGGCTTCGTGAATTAATGGAGGAAATTAGCAAGGATTATCGGAGTATTAACTGAAGTATTTTTTGCCGAAAGGTCAGCCATCTCATGTTGTCCTCAAATGACACTGCTGGGCAAAGATCAAGTAGTGGGTGAAGGATAGGAAAGGAAATGATGTCAGTTTTCCTCTAAGATCATGTGCATCCACAGATGTCCCTCGCCAGGTTGACACACACGCGCGCACGCACGCACACACACACTTCTATACCCATATTGTACATATATACACACATATATACACCTGTATACATACATATACATAAAAATACGCACATACATATATGTTAACAATAACATACTTAGTCACCAATAACACAAAGCTAACACAAGATCTGTTTTTAGCATTTCTTAAAATAAAAAAATATCAATATGGCCCCCACATATTTTGACTTTTCAGTATGCGGCCCTTGGCGGAAAAAGTTTGGAGACCCCTGAACTAAAGTATCAAAAGTACCGATATGTTGATTTGAGAATTGATATTAGAGCATAAAGATCTGGTATCAACGGTACTGATATTTCAGTATCGCTCCCCACATCACTAATCAAAAGTAAGAACCTGCTCATTTAAACGTATCAACCGCCTCCTTTGCAAATGGACTGAGAATTCATTTTTAAGAGGTCATCAATGAGGCTTTAGAAACGACGCCGCTCATTTTCCAGACCGCCTCCCGCCGTGCTTTCAACAAAAAGGAGTCCACCGAGTCCAGTTAGAAAAGACAGCAGTCGTCCATCAGCTGCGGTGGTGATAAAAGTGGAGCGCGGAGGGATCCTTTACTGACACTATGTGGGGATTCAAAAACTGCAACTCTTGCCAATTTTGCCGTGGCCTTGACTGAGATTGAATTTACGACGAGGGCCGAGCAGGGACCGCTCCCCCCGTCTCGACACACACTCGTCCTCACTCCTAACACACACTCGTCCTCACTCCTGACACACACACGTCCTCACTCATAAAACACGCCGCCATCAGACATTGTCATCTTGGCTGGATTCCACTCTTTTCTCATCTCTGTGGCGCTCTCTTCACATTCCATCCCCCACCGCCACTCTGCAGCCCGGCCCTGCTGGCAGTGGTGAAATGGGAAGGATGGAGAGGGAAGCGGAGGCGGCGGAGGAAAAGGGGGTGGTTGCCGTGGCAACAGGCTGGAGTAGCAGCGGTACTCGACACGGTTTGCCGTATACGGGCGCTCGGAGGACGTGGAATTAATCAAACCAGGAAGAAGAAGAGCGGTGGAATATTGGAGCCACTTCAGATTCATTGCTTCCAGGAGTCGCTGGATTATCATGATTAAAATGGCTGAACTGGGACAACAGCGTCCTGGCGCAGTCACACACAAAAAGCCAAGCTCAGCAAAAAGCGGCACAAGACATCAAATATGCAGCACACGTTCTCCTCGTCTCTCTCCGTTTGAAAGAAAATAACTGTGGCGCTTTCCAGTTTCCACGTCGAAGCCCGGCACACGTATTGCCCGGCCAAAAGTTCAACTGGACACACGTGTGTCGTCACGAGAAGTGTGTGTGAGACTGTCAATGGGCAGTGTGCACGTTGTCATCACAAGAAGTGTGTGTGAGACTGTCAATGGGCAGTGTGCACGTTGTCATCACGAGAAGTGTGTGTGAGACTGTCAATGGGCAGTGTGCACGTTGTCATCACAAGAAGTGTGTGTGAGACTGTCAATGGGCAGTGTGCACGTTGTCATCACAAGAAGTGTGTGTGAGGCTGTCAATGGGCAGTGTGCACGTTGTCATCACAAGAAGTGTGTGTGAGACTGTCAATGGGCAGTGTGCACGTTGTCATCACAAGAAGTGTGTGTGAGGCTGTCAATGGGCAGTGTGCACGTTGTCATCACAAGAAGTGTGTGTGAGACTGTCAATGGGCAGTGTGCACGTTGTCATCACAAGAAGTGTGTGTGAGACTGTCAATGGGCAGTGTGCACGTTGTCATCACAAGAAGTGTGTGTGAGGCTGTCAATGGGCAGTGTGCACGTTGTCATCACAAGAAGTGTGTGTGAGACTGTCAATGGGCAGTGTGCACGTTGTCATCACAAGAAGTGTGTGTGAGACTGTCAATGGGCAGTGTGCACGTTGTCATCACAAGAAGTGTGTGTGAGACTGTCAATGGGCAGTGTGCACGTTGTCATCACAAGAAGTGTGTGTGAGGCTGTCAATGGGCAGTGTGCACGTTGTCATCACAAGAAGTGTGTGTGAGGCTGTCAATAGGCAGTGTGCACGTTGTCATCACAAGAAGTGTGTGTGAGGCTGTCAATGGGCAGTGTGCACGTTGTCGTCACAGGAAGTGTGTGTGAGGCTGTCAATGGGCAGTGTGCACGATGCAGCGAGCGAGCTGCGCAGCGCGGTGCCTCCCACGGTTGTTGGACTGACTCACTGCTGTGTCCGCACATGCAACACCAACAGCAATCAACCAAATGGCCTGCGAAACTGTCAATACTTTGCAAATCCATACACATATTTAAAGGAGCCATACGTATAATGTCAAGTCATCATTAAATGGCCCTGATAAGGCATTAATAAATCATGTTCTTTTCCAATACCTCTATAACTGATAACAGTAGTTCAGCCGGGATATGCTCATTTCAAAATTGGACTTACAGCTCCGAAATGTTGTTATGGTTTTCATTTCCATGCCCCGCCCTCCACCGTTTGACCAATTAGAAAGTCTGTGAGTGTGTCACATCCAGGTTGCCAGTTACACACCGCCATCTTCGTCTGGCCACTGGTGAAGTTACTAAACATGTCAGACCTTAGTCAATCCAAAAGTAACCATTCTCAACTTCCATCCATCCATCCATCCATCTTCTTCTGCTTATCCGAGGTCGGGTCGCGGGGGCAGCAGCCTAAGCAGGGAAGCCCAGACTTTCCTCTCCCCAGCCACTTCGTCCAGCTCCTCACGTGGCCTCCTACCGGTCGGACATGCCCTAAACACCTCCCTAGGGAGGCGTTCGGGTGGCATACTGACCAAATGCCCAAACCACCTCATCTGGCTCCTCTCCATGTGGAGGAGCAGCGGCTTTACTTTCAGTTCCTCCCGGATGACAGAGCTTCTCACCCTATCTCTAAGGGAAAGACCCGCCACCCGGCGGAGGAAACTCATTTGGGCCGCTTGTACCCGTGATCTTGTCCTTTTGCTCATAACCCAAAGCTCATGACCATAGGTGAGGATGGGAACGTAGATCAACCGGTAAATTGAGAGCTTTGCCTTCCGGCTCAGCTTTTCTTCACCACAACGGATCGATACAGCGTCCGCATTACTGAAGACGCCGCACCGATCCACTCTTCCCTCACTCGTGAACAAGACTCCGAGGTACTTGAACTCCTCCACTTGGGGCAGGGTCTCCTCCCCAACCCGGAGATGGCACTCCACCCTTTCCCGGGCGAGAACCATGGACTCGGGCTTGGAGGTGCTGATTCTCATCCCAGTCGCTTCACACTCGGCTGGGAACCGATCCAGTGAGAGCTGAAGATCCTGGCCAGATAAAGCCATCAGGACCACATCATCCACAAAAAGCAGAGACCTAATCCTGCAGCCACCAAACCAGATCCCCTCAACGCCTTGACTGCGCCTAGAAATTCTGTCCATAAAAGTTGTGAACAGAATGGGTGACAAAGGGCAGCCTTTCTCAACTTATTCATGACAAAGTCAGGAACAAAATGAGGATTTGTATCGGGGATGCCTTTGAAAGATGAAGACGATTGAAGGCAGAGAAGATTTTTCGCCAAACTTTCTCTGATGAATCTTCTCTGTTTGATAATCGGCAGAAGCCCACGGTCAGCTCTTCTGTTGGTGCATCTTCTCCTGACACATGTTCACCTTCCACTAGACCAGGGGTCAGCAACCCGCGGCTCCGGAGCCGCATGCGGCTCTTTGACCACTCTGATGCGGCTCAGCTGCATACTTGCCGACCCTCCCAGTTTTCCCAGTATACTTTAGTGGTCAATTGTACGGAATATGTACTTCACTGTGCAACCTACTAATAAGTTTCAATCAATCAAAAAAACTGCGTGAGCAAATAGTCAAACAGTTTAAGAACAACGTTTCTCAAAGTGCAATTGCAAGAAATTTAGGGATTTCAACATATACGCTCCATAATATCATCAAAAGGTTCGGAGAATCTGGAGAAATCACTGCACGTAAGCGGCGTGGCTGGAAACCAACATTGAATGAGCGTGACCTTCCATCCCTCAGACTGTACTGCATCAACAAGCGACATCAGTGTGTAAAGGATATCACCACATGGGCTCAGGAACACTTCAGAAAACCACTGTCAGTAACTACAGTTGGTCGCTACATCTGTAAGTGCAAGTTAAAGCTCTACTATGCAAAGCCAAAGCCATTTATCAACAACACCCAGAAACGCCGCCGGCTTCTCTGGGCCCGAGATCATCTAAGATGGACTCATGCAAAGTGGAAAAGTGTTCTGTGGTCTGACGAGTCCACATTTCAAATTGTTTTTGGAAATATTCGACATCGTGTCATCCGGACCAAAGGGGAAGCGAACCATCCAGACTGTTATCCATGCAAAAGGCAGCATGTGTGATGGTATGGGGGTGTATTAGTGGCCAAGACATGGGTAACTTACATATCTGTGAAGGCACCATTAATGCTGAAAGGTACATACAGATTTTGGAACAACATATGCTGCCATCTAAGCGCCGTCTTTTTCATGGACGCCCCTGCTTATTTCAGCAAGACAATGCCAAGCCACATTCAGCACGTGTTACAACAGCGTGGCTTCGTAAAAAAAGAGTGCGGGTACTTTCCTGGCCCGCCTGCAGTCCAGACCTGTCTCCCATGGAAAATGTGTGGCGCATTATGAAGCCTAAAATACGACAGCGGAGATCCCGGACTGTTGAACGACTGAAGCTCTACATAAAACAAGAATGGGAAATAATTCCACTTTCAAAGCTTCAACAATTAGTTTCCTTAGTTCCCAAACCTTTACTGAGTGTTGTTAAAAGGAAAGGTGATGTAACACAGTGGTGAACATGCCCTTTCCCAACTACTTTGGCACGTGTTGCAGCCATGAAATTCTAAGTTAATTATTATTTGCAAAAATAAAAAGTTTATGAGTTTGAACATGAAATATGTTGTCTTTGTAGCATATTCAACTGAATATGGCTTGAAAAGGATTTGCAAATCATTGTATTCCGTTTATATTTACATCTAACACCATTTCCCAACTCATATGGAAACGGGGTTTGTATATTCCGTGTGAAAAACCAAAGATATTATGGTAAAGTTCACAGGTTCCACTGCTAAAACATATCATGACTCGGTGTGGGGGGGGGGAGAGTGGATGTATGCACCAGAGGGAGTGGGAATTCCCTTCTTTCATGAGGAGAGCCACAATAGGGACAAGGAAGGGAGCAGACACCCCACCGCCCCAATTACGGATATGTCAGCTTTGGGAAAACATCGGCCATTAAAGCTTGGCCAAAAACACACACGCCTTGAAAGAGAGGACAAGGCGTCACTCAGCAGGAGATGTTTGTGTACATGTGCTGGCTAGTGTGTGTGTGTGTGTGCGTGTGTGTGTGTGTGTGTGTGTGTGTGTGTGTGTGTGCAGCACGTGCACCCGGCATGCTTTTTTCCTGTGGACGTGTGCACAAGTGTGTGTACTCAATTACCCTGTAGAGAAATAAACAGGGAGTGGGGGGAAGAGGGCCGGGGTTAAATTGATCCCTGTCCTGCAGTTTCGGAGTTATCAGGGAAAAACGGAGTGTGTGTGTGTGTGTGTGTGTGTGTGTGTGTGTGTGTGTGTGTGTGTGTGTGTGTGTGTGTGTGTGTGTGTGTGTGTGTGTGTGTGTGTGTGTGTGTGTGTGTGTGTGTGTGTGTGTGAAGAGTGCGAGGAGTGATTTAGAGACAGCACAACACAGGGAAGCAGAACTGGTGTGATCCTAATGGACTTAATGGACTCAAACCATTGCAAGCAGCATGCTTGAAAAACAAGTCTAATTGTGCTCAGGCAATGACAGCGATGTGAGGACCCCCTTTGAGGGGAAAAAAAAGAGGAAAACTGAGGAAAAAAAAGAGGAACATTTCTATCTGCTGCCACACAAGCCCTGAAAGAAAGTTTTGAACATCAAGACTACATTTCCTGCAATCGGGTGCATTTCTACACTATCTACTCTCATCTACTAACATCTTTTGTCCCATGCAATGTACCACTGAATTTTTGATGATAATTTACGAACATTATTATTGAAAATGTCATTAAAAACTCTACAACATGCATGCAAAGAACTGAGAAAACGTTTCCCATTTGGCAACTGTAGCCACGCCCCCTCGGGTAATGTACTTCCGGTGTTATGACCTCTGTTTACGTCAACAAATATACCTTCTCGCTGGCTAGTAATAAATACTCTGGAACTACAACTGGTTCGGAACTAGCAGTGATTGGATTGTAATCATCCAAATAGGATTAGCAGCAAAGTAGAAAACACAAAACCAGTGAAGTTGGCGCGTTGTGTAATTCGTAAATAAAAAAAGATTGCAAAAAAAGTTGTCACAGGGGCACTTTTACCACTGTGTTACATGGCCTTTCCTTTTAACAACAATCAGTAAAGGTTTGGGAACTGAGGAGACCAATTATTGAAGCTTTTCAGGTGGAATTCTTTCCCATTCTTGCTTTATGTACAGCTTAAGTTGTTCAACAGTCCGGGGGTCTCCGCTGTGGTATTTTAGGCTTCATAATGCGCCACACATTTTCAATGGGAGACAGGTCTGGACTACAGGCAGGCCAGTCTAGTACGCACACTCTTTTACTACGCTGTTGTAACACGTAGCTTGGCATTGTCTTGCTGAAATAAGCAGGGGCGTCCATGGTAACATTGCTTGGATGGCAACATATGTTGCTCCAAAAGCTGTATGTACCTTTCAGCATTAATGGTGCCTTCACAGATGTGTAAGGTCTTAAACTGTTGGACAATTTGCTCAGGCATTTGTTGACAAAGTAGTAACTCTCGCCCCATCCTTGTTTGTGAATGACTGAGCATTTCATGGAAGCTGCTTTTATACCCAATCATGGCACCCACCTGTTCCCAATTTAGCCTGTTCACCTGTGGGATGTTTCAAATAAGTGTTTGATGAGCATTCCTCAACTTCATCAGTCTTTTTTGCCACTGGTGCCAGCTTTTTTTGAAACTTGTTGCAGGCATCGAATTCCAAATGAGCTAATATTTGCAAAAAATAAAGTTTTCCAGTTCAAACGTTAAATATCTTGTTTTTGCAGTCTATTCAATTGAATATAAGTTGAAATGGATTTGTAAATCATTGTATTCTGTTTTTATTTACCATTTACACAACGTGACAACTTACCTGCTTTTGGCTTTTGTAGAAAGCCGTCGTTGTTGATCGCAGAGCGAACGCAGACTGAGGCGAGCAGTCAACAAATGTTTGGATTAGAGATGTCCGATAATGGCTTTTTTGCCAATATTCCGATATTGTCCAACACTTAATTACCGATACCGATATCAACCGATACCGATATATACAGTCGTGGAATTAACACATTATTATGCCTAATTTGGACAACCAGGTATGGTGAAGATAAGCTCCTTTTTTAAAAAAGTAATAAAATAAAATAAGATAAATAAATTAAAAACATTTTCTTGAATAAAAAAGAAAGTAAAACAATATAAAAACAGTTACATAGAAACTAGTAATGAATGAAAATGAGTAAAATGAAGTGTTAAAGGTTAGTACTATTAGTGGAGCAGCAGCACGCACAATCATGTGTGCTTACGGACTGTATCCCTTGCAGACTGTATTGATATATATTGATATATAATGTAGGAAGCAGAATATTAATAACAGAAAGAAACAACCCTTTTGTGTGAATGAGTGTAAATGGGGGAGGGAGGTTTTTTGGGTTGGTGCACTAATTGTAAGTGTATCTTGTGTTTTTTATGTTGATTTAATTAAAAAAATATATAAAAAAAATAAAAACGTCACAGATAATGAAAAAAACGATACCGATAATTTCCGATATTACATTTTAAAGCATTTATCGGCCGATAATATCGGACATCTCTAGTTTGGGTCCTATTTTTTTATATTTCATTAAACAAAATGCGAAAATGAATGTTTAAAAAGGCGGATTTTCACATGCCTGAACTTGATGGACGCTTAATGCTGAAATGACTCATGTCGGGTAAAAAAATACATTTCAACAGATTTGCCAGACTACCATTAAAAAAAGATTAAGCGCTTAGTGTTTTACGCTCAATTTAGCCACTGACGATATTGAAAAGTGTGATTACGTGCACATAGTAGAATGTAATCCTCCGGTATCTTGGACTGAGCCGCTCAACACTGGAGAGCAAGTAGAAAAAGGAGACTGAGGAGGAATTATAAAAAGGAGACGGAGCCTCGTCTCGTCAAACTATTTAAAGGAATCAATCTCTCTCTCACACAAAGTCTGGGTTAAAAATACCATGGCTGGTACAGAAATAGTGGCAGGAGACAAAAACTACACACCCACAGACTCACATCTGGCGTCATGTGGTTGTGCCTGTGAAGCGTGCGTGCGACTTTCTGGGAAGAGAAGAGTATAGAGCACACACCTTCAGTGTAAGAGGCAAACGGCTCAGGCTCCAGAGAAAGGGTAGTGATGTCGGAGCACAGCACCTGGATGGGACTCAACATCCTGGGGGAGGACTCCGGGGTGGAGAGGGGTGGACAGGATGGGCGGAGCTCTTCAGGCTATAGCCAGGAGCAGCCCTGCAAGAGGAGCAAGGATGGAGGGAGGATAGGTGCAAAGGGAAAGGACGAAAGGAAGGGGGTGGGGTCGGAGTTACTACATTACCATATTTGGTCATGAGTACTCACCAAAGAAGACCGAGAGGTGGTGTATTTATGATTATAAGACTCATGTGCTGTTGGGGGTTTTTTTAGGTTTTGCAAGGGGAGGAGAAAGTCATGCAGGCTGGACACAGAAGAAGCTAAATGAACATTTGTCAAGTTCATGATGGCTCCTTCCCATAATACAGTACATCACATAAGCCCCATCAGTTGGGGTATGTTCCTTAACTCTAATAATAAACATGTAGTACTGTCTCAGCTGAGAGAATGAACACCCACAGACACTATATAAATACTGTTGGTATTTTTCTTTGGGTATTATCTCGAATACAAAAAAGAAGGACGGCATCTTGATTTCTATTCATTAAATATTTAGAGCAATAAGAAGGAAGTCTGTCAAAGTTAACGCTCTAACTAGTGGGATTCATCACAAAACGTTATCGCATTAATCATGTATAAAAGCAGATACATTTTTTTGGACTGGACATGCTCCGTCACCGTAATCGCAAACGGTTACCTGAAAAACTAAGCAAGTTGCTTTGGGGTCAGTGATCAGGTCAATGTGTACGTCAAAGATGCAGAGTGAGGAGACTCCAATTTGTGTGCTCGCTGGAAAATGGTCACTATAAAATACACCCAGACAGTACTTTAGATAAAACTGTAGCAAGTTCTGAACAAATAAATGCTTTAATTTCAAGAATTCCCTCAGCCATTTGGCACTTTATGGACTCACCCTCATCATGGAGAAGAAAAGACCAAATGCACACAACGCAGCCAAAAAACCCCGAAGCCGGTCGACCCGGCCATTGGAGAAAAATGAAACCGCAGCCGCACGAAACAAGAATCCCATCACCAATAACGATCCCTGCACGAGACGAAAAGACGGCCCCAATAAGAAGGAAGGCTGTCAAAGTTTACGCGTTAACGAGTGGGATTATTCACAAAATGTTATCGTGTATAAGCAGATACATTTTTTTCGGACTGCACATGCTCCGTCACCGTAATCGCAAACGGTTACCTGAAAAACTGAGCAAGTTGCTTTGGGGTCAGTGATCAGGTCAATGTGTACGTCAAAGATGCAGAGTGAGGAGACTCCAATTTGTGTGCTCGCTGGAAAATGTCCACTGTAAAAAACACCCAGACGGTACTTTAGATAAAACTGAAGCAAGTTCTGAACAAATAAATGCATTCAATTCAAGAATTCCGTCAGCCATTTGGCACTTTAAGGACTCACCCTCATCATGGAGAAGAAAACACCAAATGCACACAACGCAGCCAAAAAACCCCGAAGCCGGTAGACCCGGTCATTGGAGAAAAATGAAACCGCAGCCGCACGAAACAAGAATCCCATCACCAATAACGATCCCTGCGCTAGACGAAGAAGACAGCCCCAATAAGAAGGAAGGCTGTCAAAGTTAACGCGTTAACGAGTGGGATTAATCACAAAACGTTATCGGACATGCTCCGTCACCTTAATCGCAAACGGTTACCTGAAAAACGGAGTAAGTTGCTTTAGGGTCAGTGATCAGGTCAATGTGTACGTCAAAGATGCAGAGTGAGGAGACTCCAATTTGTGTGCTCGCTGGAAAATGGTCACTATAAAAGACACCCAGACGGTACTTTAGATAAAACTGTAGCAAGTTCTGAACAAATAAATTCATTAATTTCAAGAATTCCCTCAGCCATTTGGCACATTACAGACTCACCCTCATTGTGGAGAAGAAACAACCAAATGCACACAACGCAGCCAAAAAACCCCGAAGCCGGTCGACCCGGTCATTGGAGAAAAATGAAACCGCAGCCGCACGAAACAAGAATCCCATCACCAATAACGATCCCTGCGCGAGACGAAAAGACGGCCCCAATAAGAAGGAAGGCTGTCAAAGTTAACGCGTTAACGAGTGGGATTAATCACAAAACTTTATCGCATTAATCATGTATAAAAGCAGATACATTTTTTTTGGACTGCACATGCTCTGTCACCGTAATCGCAAACGGTTACCTGAAAAACGGAGCCAGTTGCTTTAGGGTCAGTGATCAGGTCAATGTGTACGTCAAAGATGCAGAGTGAGGAGACTCCAATTTGTGTGCTCGCTGGAAAATGGTCACTATAAAATACACCCAGACGGTACTTTAGATAAAACTGTAGCAAGTTCTGAACAAATAAATGCTTTAATTTCAAGAATTCAGTCAGCCATTTCGCACGTTACGGACTCACCCTCATCGTGGAAAAGAAACGACCAAATGCACACAACGCAGCCCCAGAACCGAAGACGGTTGACCCGGTCATTGGAAATTTTTTTTACAGCAGCCATACAAAAACAATAATCCCATCACTAATAACGATCCTTGCGCAACTAAGAAGACGGCCCCAGTGCGCAGGAGAAGGACAAAGACTGGACTCCATGACCTCTCCGGAGGGCTATGTATACTGTGTCACAGATAATGTCCTTTGTTAAATTTGTCAATAAACACAAGCGCCTGTGTAAATATTTCATGTTTATATGTGAATGCAGCAAATATATGTACAAAATATAAATGTGTCCAAAAATGAGGTGGATGCTGCTTATATTTCCGTGCGCTCTACAGCCAGGAAATCACGGTCATCGCACTAAAAAGAAAGCAGCCTGCAATCGTCAGTTGCTAAGCTTCGTTACCTGTTAATAGAGCAACATTTGGAGGGATTGTTACCCTTCTACCGCACACAATAGTGAGCTTTTCTCAAATAAATAATGAATAATGTACCCTCAAAAGTGGATAAAGGCAAAATATTTGGATGACTAAAATACTTTCTGAGCATTTAAAGCAAAGCCTCATCCATCCCCGGAGATAATTCTGACTCCAGTCAGAGCGCGGCGCAACAAAGGTAGCTACTGAGGAGAGGGCAAGGGAATAAAGAGAGAAAGGTATAAGAGATGGAGAGATGCGGGGAGGGGAGGAATGCCGGAGGAAGGTTAAGTACCCTTTCTTTGTAGGCGTTGAAGGCCAGGAAACCCCCCATGGAAAGATCTTCAGACATACTCTTATGTATGCGCACGCACACACATATATAACCTGAGCGAACAAAGACAAACAGGATGTGCTGGCGGTGAATATGTAAACACAACAGCAACAAACAATCTCATTCAACCACTTCTTCCGGTATCTGCCCTTCAGCACACGCGTACAACCTTTCAGCTGTGTTGCGCCAATTGTTGGCCAGGCTGGCCACTTCGGGAACGGCGCAAGATACTTTGAGGGGAGATAGAGAGCGGGGGATGGAAAAAGAGGGACGGACGAAGGGGAGGGGGGCGCACACATGGAAGATGAGGCGGGTAATGAATCATTTAAATTGTTTGTGACAGGAACTGACTGAGTGGTCCTCTGACATTGATGTACTTATTGTTCTCCAACTATCTATCAGCAGGCTCTTGGCCATGTGTTGCAATGTTTGCGTGTGTGTGTGTGTGTATGTGTGTGTGTGTATCCTTGTATTCCTACCCTTCTTGCGACATGAACAAGGAAAAGTACCTTCCATATGAAATCATGGTCCCAATACGGAAAACCATTGCATCTAATAGACAATGTCTCATTTGCACCCCTGCTGGTGAAATCTATCAAACTTAGGGTGGTCCCAAAAAAAGAGGCATTTTTTCAAATTGACTGTGTGTCGGTTTTAAATAGGAATGTCCAATAATGGCTTTTTTGCCGATATCCCGATATTGTCCAACTCTTAATTACCGATACCGATATCAACCGATACCGATATATACAGTCGTGGAATTAACACATTATTATGCCTAATTTGGACAACCAGGTATGGTGAAGATAAGGTCCTTTTTTTTTAAATTATTAAAATAAAATAAGATAAATACATTTTTAAAAAAATTATTGAATAAAATAGAAATTAAAACAATATAAAAACAGTTACATAGAAACTAGTAATTAATGAAAATGAGTAAAATTAACTGTGGTTAATACTATTAGTGGAGCAGCAGCACGCACAACCATGTGTGCTTACGGACTGTATCCCTTGCAGACTGTATTGATATATATTGATATATAATGTAGGAAGCAGAATATTAATAACAGAAAGAAACAACCCTTTTGTGTGAATGAGTGTGAATGGGGGAGGGAGGTTTTTTGGGTTGGTGCACTAATTGTAAGTGTATCTTGTGTTTTTTATGTTGATTTAATTTTTTAAAAAAATAAAAAAAATAAAAACGACACCGATAATAAAAAAAACGATACCGATAATTTCCGATATTACATTTTAAAGCATTTATCGGTCGATAATATCGGCAGGCCGATAATGAAAATGATATCGGCAGGCCGATATTATCGGACATCTCTAGTTTTAAAAGTGCTCCCCCTCTGGTCAACATATGAAATAACAAGTGCGTGTAAAAATGTTAAGTGCTCCCCCTCTGGTCAACATATGTAATAACGAGTGTGTGTGTAAGAAATTGAAATGCGCCCCCTTTGGCCAAGATTAATCAAATAAATATGTACATAGAGACATACTGTAATAACTTGCAGTAAATAATGAAGATTGACAAACAATTACAAACAAAAAATTTAAAAAATTACTAAAAGATTATCTTTTTTATATTTGCATAATTTGTATATATTGTTAATGTTGTAAATGCAAATCTTTATATATCTAGAAAGGGTGGTCCTAAAGAGGTAGGCGTTTTTCCGTGGTCTCAAGAAGGTAACAAATACAATAATGTGTGTGTGTGTGTGTGTGTGTGTCTTTGTATTCCTACCCTTCTTGAGACATGAACAAGGAAAAGTACCTTCCATATGAAATCATGGTCCCAATACGGAAAACCATTGCATCTAATAGACAATGTCTCATTTGCACCCCTGCTGGTGAAATCTATCAAACTTAGGGTGGTCCCAAAAAAAGAGGCATTTTTTCAAATTGACTGTGTGTCGGTTTTAAATAGGGATGTCCAATAATGGCTTTTTTGCCGATATCCCGATATTGTCCAACTCTTAATTACCGATACCGATATCAACCGATACCGATATATACAGTCGTGGAATTAACACATTATTATGCCTAATTTGGACAACCAGGTATGGTGAAGATAAGGTCCTTTTTTTAAAAATTATTAAAATAAAATAAGATAAATAAAAAAAATTTAAAATTCTTGAATAAAATAGAAATTAAAACAATATAAAAACAGTTACATAGAAACTACTAATTAATGAAAATGAGTAAAATTAACTGTGGTTAATACTATTAGTGGACCAGCAGCACGCACAATCATGTGTGCTTACGGACTGTATCCCTTGCAGACTGTATTGATATATATTGATATATAATGTAGGAAGCAGAATTTTAATAACAGAAAGAAACAACCCTTTTGTGTGAATGAGTGTGAATGGGGGAGGGAGGTTTTTTGGGTTTGTGCACTAATTGTAAGTGTATCTTGTGTTTTTTATGTTGATTTAATTTAAAAAAAAAATAAAAACGACACCGATAATAAAAAAAACGATACCGATAATTTCCGATATTACATTTTAAAGCATTTATCGGTCGATAATATCGGCAGGCCGATAATGAAAATGATATCGGCAGGCCGATATTATCGGACATCTCTAGTTTTAAAAGTGCTCCCCCTCTGGTCAACATATGAAATAACAAGTGCGTGTAAAAATGTTAAGTGCTCCCCCTCTGGTCAACATATGTAATAACGAGTGTGTGTGTAAGAAATTGAAATGCGCCCCCTTTGGCCAAGATTAATCAAATAAATATGTACATAGAGACATACTGTAATAACTTGCAGTAAATAATGAAGATTGACAAACAATTACAAACAAAAAATTAAAAAAATTACT
>NC_084734.1:5853460-5875960 GCF_033978785.1 Entelurus aequoreus
ACAGGTCACACTGAGGGTGGACATATAAACAACTTTAACACTGATACAAATATACGCCACACTGTGAACCCACACCAAACAAGAATGACAAACATTTCGGGAGAACATCCGCACCGTAACACATCATAAACACAACAGAACAAATACCCAGAACCCTTTGCAGCTCTTCCGGGACGCTACAAGGTGTGTGTGTGTGTGTGTGGTGGTAGCGGGGGGTGTATTTTGTAGCGTCCCGGAAGAGTTAATGCTGCAAAGGGTTCTGGGTATTTGTTCTGTTGTGTTGTGAAATGTGTTTGTCATTCTTGTTTGGTGTGGATTCACAGTGTGGCGTATATTTCTAACAGTATTAAAGTTGTTTATACATCCACCCTTAGTGTAACCTGTATCACTGTTGATCAAGTATGCGTTGCATTCACGTGTGTGTGTGTACAGAAGCCGCATATAACTTGTGACTGGGCCGGCACGTTGTTAGAATGGATGAAAAGCGGACGTGACAACAGCTCGTAGATGACGTTAAAGGCAGTGCCTTTAAGGCACGCCCCCAAGACTGTGGTCCGGGTGGACTACGAGATATAATGACTGATGAACAGCTTGGTTGGATAATGAAGGTTGCCTCAGCTCAAAGCCTGAGCCCCGACATGAATGAACTAGCATCCAAGAAAAGATGTCAGGTATCTGGCTTGGGCACATCAGATTAGATCAGTGTGTTGCAAACTGAGCAGTTTAAAGTCCTGAATGGTTGCTTTATTCATTTTCATTTTATTTTCAAATGTATTAGCCTGTGGAAAAAGTTAATGTTGATATTTACCTCAGAAGGCTGCAAATAGAAAAGAGGCATTCAAGTTTTATTTAAATTGTATTTGATATGCCATTGATATTTTTTAATTATTATTATTATTATTTGAAACTGGATCTTGCATGTCACTATAAAGTTATATAAGCCTTGCTTGTTCAATATTCAATGCAAAACTTGTTTGGGTCCCTATTAAAAGGTTAATTTGTTCAACCTTGGCCCGCGGCTTTGTTCAGTTTTACATTTTGGCCCACTCTGTATTTGACTTTGACACCCCTGCTCTAAAGGCCTTAGTTGGCCACATGCGTGGACAGCACCTTTTAGCTCTTATTTCCAAAATAGTGTCCACTACTGAATTGGGGTCTTATGGCCGCTTATGTGGACACTTATACTGCCATCTGGTGGTGTCAGAAGAGTATAACATACAATGGAATTTGGGGGAAAAAAGTGTAAAAATAAGAATTAGCATGTCACTAAACATGAAGTACACGTTTGTTACATATGGACTAAGTACATCATATCAAAAGATGATTCTTAGTTTTTATTCTAATTAGGGTCCAATAAGCCCAAATAGCAAAGAGAAATTAAAAAAGCATGTAAACAAACAGCTTGGGTCTTAGGAGGTTTTAAGGTGGTCTGTCATAACGTTTTTAGCATTCAATCAGACATTATTGTGAGTTTTTGTATTAGTGTTCCAAAAAATAGACATACCGGCCACCAGACACATTTTTTTCTCTGAATTTGGCCCCCCGAGTCAAAATAATTGCCCAGACCTGCTTTAGAACAAATTTGATTTTGGTCTATTTGTTAAAGTTCCATACATACACACAGTCAGTTTTCAGCCCCCGGCCAAATATTATTTAGCCCAATGCGGCTCCAAAGTTAAAAGGTTTGGACACCCGTGGCATAGAGGTTAATGATAAAAAAGAAAATGTCTCTTGGCAGGTCAAAAATATCCCAGAAGAGCAACAATTTACAATATGACACACAATAAGCCATCTTGTTGCTCTAGCTTGTGTCAGGTTTGTCTAAAAAGAGTGATTGAGTGCAGCTTGTCCTTGTTGACTCACCAATACCTGCCATGACCTCCTGTAGCCACCGAGCCTGTTAGACATGCAGCCTTCAAGCCACACATGCTCGTGTTACCTTGGCGACTGTAACAATCAACGTCACTCTTACATGGACGTGCCCCTGGAGTGAACAACGTGTGCTCACATTAGTCACAAGTCTGGGTGCTGGCCTCTAAAGAACTCCAATCTGGATCCTAGAAAAGAGTTTCTGGCAAAGACAAGTGGATAAGTGGAGGTATTCGAGGGGGAAGAACACGCCTGCAATTATTTTTGACCAGATGTTGGTGTCACAGGTCGTTTAGCAACCTTTGACCAGCTGATGTAGTGAAAGCGGACATTTGAGTAAACACTTGGGGGAAAAATGCAAGAACTTAGAAAGGCTACATTTAAACCTTCCCCTAAAAGAGATGCTCTTAATCTAAGGCGGGGGTCAACAACCAGCATGCAGCTCTTTAGTACCGCCCTAGTGGCTCCTTGGAGCATTTTTTAAAAAAAGATTAGAAATGGAAAAAGATGGGGGGGGGAATATTTTTTTTGCTTTAGTATGTTTTTTGTTTGAGGACAAACATGACACAAACCTTCAGAATTGTTAGAACTACCACTGTTGAATATGTTTGTGTGTATGCTTCACTGATGACAGTATTTGGTGAACAGCGTTTTGTCCTACTAATTTCGGCGGTTCTTGAACTCACCATGGTGTGGACTGTGACGTAACAGTTTGTTTACATGTAAAATCTTCCACTCCTTCTTTGTCTCATTTTGTCCACCAAAAGTTTTGTACTGTGCGTGAATGCACAAAGGTGAGCTTTGTTGATGTTATTGACTTGTTGGGAGTGCTAATCAGGCATACTTGGTCAGCGCATGACTGCAAGCTAATCAATGCTAACATGCTATTTAGGCTAGCTGTATGTACATTTTGCATCATTATGCTTCATTTGTAGCTATATTTGAGATCATTTAATTTCCTTTACTTTTATCCTCTTTGTATACCGTATTTTTCAGAGTATATAAGTGTATGTTATATGAGGCATAAATAACCAACTGAGAAGGTGCCTGGTATGTTAACGTAACATATTATGGTAAGAGTCATTCAAATAACTATAACATATAGAACATGCTATATGTTTACCAAACAATCTGTCACTCCTAATCGCTAAATCCCATGAAATCTTATACGTCCAGTCTCTTACGTGAATGACATCAATAATATTATTTGATATTTTACGCTAATGTGTTAATCATTTCACACATAAGTCGCTCCTGAGTACCGTAATTTCCGGACTATAAGCCGCTACTTTTTCCCCTTGTTCTGGTCCCTGCGGCTTATACAAGGGTGCGGCTTATATACGGCCTGTTCTTCTCCGACACCGACGCAGAGGATTTCGGTGGTTTTAGTACGCAGGAGGAAGACGATGACACAATGATTAAAGACTGACTTTTCATATACCGGTAGGCTGGTTATTTTGATAACGTACAGGCGAGCACTTTGTATTACTTTGCACCGTTGTATTATTTGTACTCTGCACGAATGCTGTTCGCCATGTCAAAGATGTGAAAGTTTGATTGAATGATTGAAAGATTTATTGTTAATAAATGGGACGCTTTGCATTCCCAAACAGTCATCTCTGTCCCGACAATCCCCTCCGTGGTAGCAGGAACCCCTATATACTACGCTAATTACACATCAAAACCCTGCGGCTTATAGTCGGGTGCGGCTTATATATGGAGCAATCTGTATTTTCCCCTAAATTTAGCTGATGCGGCTTATAGTCAGGTGCGGCTTATAGTCCGGAAATTACGGTATAAGTCGCACCCCCGGCCAAACTATGAAAAAAACTGCGACTTATAGCGCGAAAAATACGGTATAAATTATATTTACATGTCTCATGACACATTATGTTGACAACGACTCTTTAACCTACTCAGTGGCCTGAGAACGGTAGGTTGTGAGTTCAAACCCCGGCCGAGTCATACCAAAGACTATAAAAATGGGAGCCATTACCTCCCTGCTTGGCACTCAGCATCAAGGGTTGGAATTGGGGGTTAAATCACCAAAATTGATTCCCGGGCGCAGCCACCGCTGCTGCCCATTGCTCCCCTCGCCTCCCAGGGGGTGATCAAGGGTGATGGGTCAAATGCAATCATTGCTACTTTAACTTTAATTATCAATATGTAATATTGGCTGCATTTCAGATAGTTGTTTGTGTGCCATGTTGTTCCAGACCACAGCAAACGTTACCTAGCTTGCCGAAGATTGTAATAAATCTATTAAAAGAAGACACCCTGCCGTTTCCTTTAACTTGGACACACACATCTATACCTTTGACCATTGTAAGACAGTCATTTCCAGGAGTTATCTCACCTTCTGAGTAGTCTCTGATTTACTAATGTTGTAAAAATGTGTAGAATAAATATTACATTTGAACATTTCTGTCAACGAAGATTTGCTTCAGCCTGCGACACATTGTCATTTTGATAGTAGGCTATTATAGCTAATATAGACACTTACGTCATGTGTTGCCTTCATTATAAAACTTATATACGGCTTTTCATTTTTTGCGGTTCCAGACAGATTTGTTTTTTGTATGTTTGGTCCAATATGGCTCTCTCAACGTTTTGGGTTGCCGACCCCTGATCCAAGGGAGTGCTTTTCTCGGATGAATCGCTCAAACATCTTGACTATATTAAATTAAAAAGGTATTATTTTCTGACTACTCATCAATAAGATAATTAAGAGCAAGTCTCCCAATATTAGCACATGAAATGCCATCGGCAGACACTGGATGGGCCCTGAGCGGGGGCAGCGTGGTAATCCTTTAAAGAGGGGTTTCACAACAGTCAAGGCTGGCCACATAAAAGCTAAAGTCCCAGGGGACAGGGGACACGCAGATTATAATCAGAAGCCCCCGAGCATTGGCGTCAACACATAAAATGCACCAGAGGGTGAGCTATATTAAAGCAAATGTAGACCATGCTTAGAATGGTGTTGCTGTGGATTATGGGTAAAATAGTCTCTGTCATTTCACACCAGCGTGACATATTTGGGAGAAGGGAGCAATAACTGGCGATCATTTTACACCTGGAGGGACTACAGAATGGTGATGAAATGACACAATGGCTCAAAGGTTTTTCTACATCCCTGGTGAATTAAGGCATCAGCCAGAGGGCGAGAAACAAATAGAAACAGAGCACATTATACTCTATAGCCGTACAGGAGAAGCATGATTATGACATGTTCACTGTGAGCACTAATATTGACACCTTATTACGCCATATCAACCTGCACTGAAGGAACAGGCTGTGTAGCCATTAAACCCCATTAACTGCTATTACTCAATGCCAGAGGGAAACATTATTGTATTGATAAATGGTCTGCTATGATTTGCTCTATTTCCCTCCTTCCATGTGGTCACTTGTTCATTTGTTGCCTCTCCTCCTGCTGCAAAGCAGCTTAGAGCAGAAAGGAGATTACATATAAATAAATGTATAAACAGAAAATACTGCAAAGCCACCGTGAGCCCTGCCTACTCACACGCACACAACAGTACTCAAATACGCGTCAGTATTGGGCTTTACGGTTCACTTGTTCAATGAACTTACTGTACACAGTGCATCCGGAAAGTATTCACAGCGCTTCACTTGTCCCACATTTTGTTGTGTTACAGCAGGGGTCGGCAACGCAAAATGTTGAGAGAGCCATATTGGACCAAAAATACAAAAGAAAAATATTTTCTGGAGCCGCAAAAAATTAAAAGCCTTCTATAAGTGATATAATGAAGTCAACACATGATGGAAGTTTCTACATTAGCCTACTATCACAATGACTATGTGTCGCAGGCTGTCACAAATCTTCGTTGACAGAAATGTTGAAATGTAATATTTATTCTACACATTTTTACATTTATAGCATGTTAAATATAGCTACAAATGAAGCATAATGATGCAAAATGTACATACAGCTAGCCTAAATAGCATGTTAGCATTGATTAGCTTGCAGTCATGCACTGACCAAATATGCCTGATTAGCACTCCAACAAGTCAATAACATCAACAAAGCTCACCTTTGTGCATTCAGGCACAGTGCAAAACTTTTGGTGGACAAAATGAGACAAAGAAGGAGTGGAAGATTTTACATGTAAACAAACTGTTGCATCACAGTCCACACTATGGTGAGTTCAAGAACCGCCGAAATTAGTAGGACAAAACCAGTGACGTGCGGTGAGGTTCATGGCTGGTGAGGCACTGACTTCATCACAGTCAGATTTACAAACATATGAACCCTAAAGAGTATCTTATTCACCATTTGATCGGCAGCAGTTTACGGGTTATGTTTAAAAGCTCATACCAGCATTCTTCCCTGCTTGGCACTCAGCATCAAGGGTTGGAATTGGGGGTTAAATCACCAAAAATGATTCCCGGGCGCGGCGCCGCTGCTGCCCACTGCTCCCCTCACCTGCCAGGGGGTGATCAAGGGATGGGTCAAATGCAGAGGACAACTTTCACCACACCTAGTGTGTGTGTGACAATCATTGGTACTTTAACTTAACTTTAACTTTACACATACAAACTGTAGCACACAAAAAAGCACATTTAATTAAAAAAAACGTTATTATGGTCTTACCTTTACTTATAAGTGCGGGAACAGTGGTGTTCGTGTTGGAGGAGTTGTGAATGAATGAAATAAGGAATCCGTGCTGCAGTCTGCAGGTGTACCTAATGTTGTGTCCCTGTTCACGGCTCCTCCGGCGCGAGCATTGTTGTTTTTGCACTTTTTGGCTTCTTGTTAAGGGACTTTTTTTGGGTGGATTCGGTCTTGCACGTGGAGGGTTTGGGTGTGGGCTTTGGTTGGTGTGGCGCTCCCGTCGGGGGGTGCATTAACCGGCACAAGGAGGCGGGATTACTGCGAGCCTCAGCCAGTGCGTCTTCGCAGCAGTTTTATGATTGCTCAGCACAAGAAATACGTTACACACATATAGTTGTTGACAAAATACACTGTACATTATATACCTCAGCTAACTAAACTATGGACATGTATAATATAATTCATATAGCAATACGGTCTCACTGCACAGCAGGCCAGCAGTTAGCCCAGTCATTGCGCAATCCATGGTGAGGCACAACTGAGTGACGTCCCTCAACTGGCTGCTGATCTCCGCACCGTCTCTTCTCACTATTTGAATGGCAAATGTGAAAATTCAGCGATTTTGAATAAAAATAATCTAAAACTGGTGAAGTTAAATGGAAAATAACTTTATAGTATAATCACTGAATACATGTAACAATTTTTTAAAAAAATTTTCTTTTAAAAAAAAAATTCTTTCCATGATCGGGCCTCACCTGCCCTAGTGGCCGCACGTCACTGGACAAAACGATGTTCACCAAATACTACAACATTGGAAAACATTAGAAAACGCAGGCTTCTCAGGGGGTGAACTAACTCTTCTAAATGACTGTCTTAGAATGGCCAAAGGTATAGATGTGTGTGTCCAAGTTAAAGGAAATGGCAAGCTGTCTTCTTATAATGGATTTATAACAATCTTTGGTAAGTTGGGTAATGTTTGCTGTGGTCTATAACGGCACACAAACTATGAGAAATGCAGCCAATATTACATACAGCTAATGTGTCATGAGAAATGCAAATATAAATGAAATACACAGAGGACATAAGTAAAGGAAGTTAAAATGAACTCAAATATAGCTACAAACGAGGCATAACGATGCAATACGTACATAAAGCTAGCCTGAATAGCATGTTAGCATCGATTAGCTTGCAGTCATGCACGGACCAAATATGCCTGATTAGCACTCCACACAAGTCAATGACATCAACAAAGTTCACCTTTGTGCATTCACGCACAGCATAAAACGTTTGGTGGACAACATGAGACAAAGAAGGAGTGGCATAAAACATGTCTTTCTGTGGCATCGTTGAAGAAAGTTACACATTTAAACAAACTACGGTGAGGTCTAGGACCGCAAAAATTAGTAGGACAAAATGGCGCTCGCCAAATACTTTCATCAGAGAATCATGTTTAATATAAACACTGGGACTTATAATAATTAGGGAGGTTTGTGTCATGTTGTCCTCTCACAGAAATCATATTAAAACAAAAATAAATTTTCCCCCCATCTTTTTCTATTTTCATACATTTTTTAAAAGCTCCAGGGACATACTGTACATATACATTCACTGTACAAACATACATATACACATACTGTACATATACACTCACTGTACAAACATACATACACATACTGTACATATACATTGACTGTACAAACATACATATACATATACTGTACATATACATTCACTGTACAAACACACATATACACATACTGTACATATACATTCACTGTACAAACATACATATACACATACTGTACATATACATTCACTGTACAAACACACATATACACATACATGTACATATACATTCACTGTACAAACATACATATACACATACTGTACATATACATTCACTGTACAAACATACATATACACATACTGTACATATACATTCACTGTACAAACACACATATACACATACTGTACATATACATTCACTGTACAAACACACATATACACATACTGTACATATGCACACATACACTCATGCACATAATCACGTTTCATCAAACATAAATGAACGTTGCTGCCCTAGGGTAAACTGGATAACACATGGCACACTGACAAAGCTTAACCTAGTTTTACTATAACAATCTACAAGGTTCATATATGTTGCTTCTCTTTCTTCCCCTCCATTTTTCTGCATTCTTTTGTATCTCTAGTTATCATTACATATATGTATTGTTGCATTTGAACAACTGTATTGTTGATAATAGAGGTAAACTATTGGTATTGTTCATTATCAATAGCGCATTTTCTATTGGTATTTGTATTTCTGCAGTGTAATAATGCTCATTGTCATTTCTGTATTATTAATTATCTTGCTAACTGCTTCTTTGCTATCACTTTCACCATCATATTTGTACTTATCCTATTTGCGGATGTTGCTCTATTGTTGTTATTGTTGTGTTTGCTGTTGTTGTTTTTGTCTCTCTGTCTAATCCCCCTCTTGTCCCCACAATTTCCACCTCTGTCCTCCTTTTTGTCTCTTCCTATCCCCTCCTGCTCTGGCCCGGCTGCACCAAATGATAATATAAATACATTTAATAAAGTCAAATACAAATAAGGCAACAAGAGAAGTATCCTACACTTCTCTTTTGTAAAGTAAATCTGAACAGCCGATATGGGCATCTACATCTACTATATGATTTGCGTGAGAAGCTGGACAGGACAAAGACAAAAAAAAAAAAATGCTTCAGGGGATCACGAGGGGGGCGCTAAAAAGCCGCAGGTTGCAGACATCTGTGTTACAGCGTTATTTCAAAATGGAATACATTCATTTCTGTCTTTAAAATTCTACAGACAATTACCCATTTTTATTTTGCAAATGTATTAAAAACAATTTAAAAAGAAAATCACAGGTACATAAGTATTCACAGCCTTTTCTCAATACTTTGTTGATGCACTTTTGGCAGCAATTACAGCCTCAAGTCGTTTTGAACACGATGCCACAAGCTTGGCACGCCTCTTTTTAGTCAGTTTTGCCCATTCCTCTTTGCAGCACCTCTAATTTTCCTGAGGGAACTCTCCTGAAGGTATCAATAAAGTACTATCTATCTATCTATCTATCTATCTATCTATCTATCTATCTATCTATCTATCTATCTCAAGGTCCATCAGGGTGAATGGGAAGTGTTGGTTTTCATCCAGGATGTGTATGTACATGGCTGCATTTATCTTAGTCTAGTCAGGGAGTTGGCCAATAACCTGATGGTCACTCTGTAAGAGCTACAGCATTCCTCTGTGGAGAGAGGAGAACCTTCCAGAAGGACATCCATATCTGCAGCAGTCCACCAATCAGACGGAAGCCATTTCTTAGTAAAAAGTTTGCCAAAATGCATCTAAAAGACTCTCGGACCAGGCCAATACCATCCCTGCAGTGAAGCATGGTGGTGGCAGCATCATGCTGTGGGGGTGTTTTTTCAGCGACAGGGACCGGGAGACTAGTCAGGATAGAGGGAAAGATGAATGCAGCAATGTACAGAGACATCCTGGATGAAAACCAACGTCTCTTATTGGCCTTGTGGCTCAGTTGGTAGATCGGCCGTGCCAGCAACTCGAGGGTTCCAGGTTCAATTACCGCTTCTAACATCCTTGAGCAAGACACTTTGCCCACCTGCTCCGTGCCACCTACACTGCTTTAAATGTAGCTTAAAGATGTAGATAATGGGTTTAACTATGTAAAGCGCTTTGAGTCTCAAGAGAAAAAAGTGCTATAAAAATATAAGAGCTGCTGCAAAGAGGAATGGGTCAAACTGCCCAAAGATACAAGGTGCGTCAACAAAGTGCAGTGAATACTTATGTACATGCATAGTTTTAAAACATTTGCTCATTTAAAAACAAATTGTTTTGACATTGTCATTAAGGGGTATTGTCGGCAGAATTTAAAGGACAAAAACAAATGTATTCAATTTTAGAATAAGGCTGTAACATAATATTTGGAAAAAATGAAGTGCTGGGAATACTTTCCAGATGCACTGTGAACATGCCGTATTTGTAGTTCTGAAATTGACCTTATTAGAGTGATACAAACATAATCAAATGTAAATGTAATCAATTGAAACAAATGTTTACCTCACTTTGTAGTTTATCTGGAGACCAGAGGAAGCCATCAACAGAGATATAGGGTGAGCCTCAGGGAAGAGGAGAAGTAATGTTGCTACTGTGGTATCCATCCAAGTCTCTTTAGCCTGCCGGGGGAAAACAGTCATAATTCCTGCTCAGAATGTGTCAAAGTGAGACACCAATGTCATCCAAACATACCTTCAAGGTGGAATTGTGGCCACATCAGGAACACGCTTAAGATATAAACAACACCACAACTTATGAACTGTTTTTAAATGATTGCATGGTCAAGACTATTTCTTTGTAACTATTTTATGATTGCAAAATATATATATCATGTCAATCAAAAATCAGACAGCAGCCACATTTTCTATCAGTCACATAAAGACATGAGGACGTCTTGTTTGCAGATGAACTACGAGAGACGTTTGATGCTGACAAATGTGAAAATTTGTGCAAGGATCAGGGGAAAATGTCTGAAAAATGTAGGTCACAGTGTAAAACGTGCTGAGGACAACATCTTCTATTTAACTTCTACAGACAAGCAGCACAACAATGAATAACTAGTGTAACGTAATGCTGCCTCCTGGTGGTGATGGCGCGAATGACATTACAAGAGCACGGCCAAGTCCTTTCTGCTACAGTACACAATAGAGCATAAAGTTAAATATTGTATGTCAGTATTTGTTAGAATAATGATGTATATATTATCACACAACTCTTATGCTTAAGGGCCGTTGCTATAGTTATTATCAATTGTGCTGAAATTGTATTTTTCTTTCTGTGCAAAGCTGGCAATCCAAAAGATTGCAAGCCAGTCTTGTATCAGTGTTTGTTTCCAGAATCGGCCTGCTGACTGCCAAGGCCGAACATCGAGTACCGTGACGCAGACAAAGCAGAGACAGGGCGATATCACGACTGTCAGCACATTTGCATTTTTGTATAATCATATATTGTGTCTAACTGGAGCTGTCGAGATTACCCCCTTCCCTCAGCGACAGCTCCAGTGATGTAACCAGGGACCTCCCAAATAAATAGAGGAAGCATGTGGGCTGGAATTTTAGAACGTAGTTTGGATCTGTAACTAGAATACAGCCCAAAAAACGTGTCTCCTCAATTGAGCCAAATTTAACTCTGTCTCTGCATGATTCCTTGCTTCTCGTCTGTTTAATAGATGTCATCAGTGTTTGAACCTGACAGTATTAAACTCAAAATATACTTCACCTAAATCTGCAGGACATTTTCCAGAAGGTTAATACATATACAAAATTAGAATATTGTGATAAAGTTCTTTATTTTCTGTAGTGCAACTAAAAACATGGAAATGTCATACATTCTGGATTCATTACACATCAACTGAAATATTGCAAGCCTTTTAATATTTTAATATTGCTGATTATGGCATACAGCTTAAGAAAACTCAAAAATCCCATCTCAAAAAATTAGAATATTTCCTCAGACCAAGTAAAAAATAAAGATTTATAACAGCAAAACAAAATCAAACATTTGAAAATGTCAATTCATGCACTCAGTACTTGGTTGGGAATCCTTTTGCACGGATTACTGCACCAATGCGGCGTGGCATGGAGGCAATCAGCCTGTGGCATTGCTGAGGTGTTATGGATGCCCAGGATGCTTCAATAGCGGCCTATAGCTCTTTGCATTATTGGTTCTGGTGTCTTTCAGCTTCTTCTTCACAATACCCCACAAATTATCTATGGGGTTCAGGTCAGGGGAGTTGGCAGGCCAATGGAGGACAGTAATGCCATGGTCAGTACACCAGTTACTGCTGGTTTTGGTACTGCTGGATCATGCTGGAAAATGAAATCATCATCTCCATAAAGCTTTTCAACAGATGGAAGCATGTAGCCGTATTCCCATGGCCAAGCCACTCCTGAACTCAAGACAAGGAAGAAGCGTCCGAATGGGGCTATGAAAAAGAAGCACTGGACAGTTGCAGAGTGGTCCAGAGTCCTGTTTTCAGACGAAAGCAAGTTTTGTATTTCATTTGGAAGTCAAGGCGCTAGAGTCTGGAGGAAGGCTGGAGAGGAGCAAAATCTAAGTTGCTTGAAATCCAGTGTGAAGTTCCCACAGTCAGCAATGGTTTTGGGAGCCATGTCAGCTGCTGGTGTTGGTCCACTGTGTTTCATCAAGTCCAGAGTCAATGCAGCTGTGTACCAAGACATTTTACAGCAGTACATGCTTCCATCTGTTGAAAAGCTCTATGGAGATGATGATTTCATTTTCCAGCATGATCCAGCAGTGCCAAAACCACCAGTGACTGGTGTACTGACCATGGCATTAATGTCCTTGATTGGCCTGCCAACTCCCCTGACCTGAACCCCATAGATAATTTGTGGGGTATTGTGAAGAAGAAGCTGAAAGACACCAGACCCAATACTGCAAATGAGCTAAAGGCCGCTATTGAAGCATCCTGGGCATCCATAACACCTCAGCAATGCCACAGGCTGATTGCCTCCATGCCACGCCGCATTGGTGCAGTAATCCGTGCAAAAGGATTCCCAACCAAGTACTTAGTGCATTAATTGACATTTTCAAATGTTTGATTTTGTTTTGCTGTTATAAATCTTTATTTTTTACTTGGTCTGAGGAAAGGAGATGGGATTTTTGAGTTTTCTTAAGCTGTATGCCATAATCAGCAATATTAAAATAATAAAAGGCTTGCAATATTTCAGTTGATGTGTAATGAATCCAGAATGTATGACATTTTCATGTTTTAGTTGCATTACAGAAAATAAAGGACTTTATCACAATATTCTAATTTTCTGAGACAGTCCTGTATTTTCTTTATATGCACTAATACAAAATAATGAATCGGAAGCACGGTCATAGAAAAGTGAGCAGGTATCATTGATGTACTGTCGGATGCATAATTGAAGTGAAGCACAAGGAATACATTAAGACGACTCAATTCTCAGTATAAGAAAATCGCTTGGATGGTGTCAGTCAATTTAGCACTTATAGATCAGTGGTTGGGTATTGACAATCAATACTACTAAGTGACCATCAAGACTTCAAGTCGGATTGGGGCCAATGTGTGGTTCCTGTTGCTCTGCCGTGTAGAACAGATCCCCTTGGTGCATCCTGTCATTGTGCACCCTCAGGTCCCCTCTGTGGGCGAACCTCTTTCCGCACTTGGCACAAGCGAAGGGTCTTTTCCGCATGTGAACGTCTCGTTGGTGAGCTCTCAGATTGCCGCTGCGGGCAAAGCGCTTGCCGCACTGGACGCAACCAAAGGGCCGCTCGCCGGTGTGCGTGCGAGTGTGGATGGTGAGCTCGGAGGGGGTGAGGAAGCTCTTGTCGCAGAGCTGACAGGGGTGCAGGCGGACCCCCGTGTGGCGTAACAGGTGTCTGCGATGATGGGAGGGATAGGTGAAGCTTTTAGTGCAGTACGGGCAGTTGTACGGTCGCCCGCTTCCTCCGGCGGAAGCTCCGGTGAAGTTGAGTGGGTGTGCTTGTACAGCTTTCAACAACTGGGAATTGGACTGTCTGCTGGAATTAATTGGGTCGATCCTGTCGCCACTACGTCCCCATTGAGAGAGAACCTGTGACTGATCCTGTTGACTCTGATGTGCCGACCTCTGATTGGAGTTCTGGTTCTCATGGAACACAAAAGGGCCATCCTCTTTGGCGCTGGTATTGGATCGGAGCTTGGTTGTGTCCGTGGTAGTTCTGGAGCCAGCTGGAGAAGAGCAGCTGAAGCTATTTGTCGGCAAGCCCTCCAGACCACATGCCTCACCCCGAGTGCCTTCCAAAACTGATGACCAGTCCCTGTGCTGGGCCAGACTAGGGTCAGGTGGTGGAGAGCAACGGAATGGGGGTGAAGCTTGATCCGGTTGTGGTTGGTGGTCTGCCATTGGCCTCTCCTGGTACCAGGGAGACGCTGCAGACACGAGACAACAATCTCTCTAGAACAAGTCTTATCAGCCTAGTAATGAAATTGATACTTACATTCGGCTTTGATGTGTGAGCCAGTCAGGGGACCCGTCTTCCTCTGGTCTCCAATGACAGGACTTCCCTCTGGGACTTCGACCATGAAAGACCCCAAGGGTGGGTGAGGTAAATCTCGCAGTGGAGACTTTAAGTATAAAGGCGGTGAGCGATGCAACAAAAGTAAATGTACACATTAGACTCAACATTGCAAAAAAAACTTCCTAAAACAAAAACAAAAATACTGAATACACTTTTGCAAAACATAAGATCTAATGAAGTGGTAAGAAAAATGTACCATCTTCAAAAGTTACTAGCCAATCATCGGTCATGAACAATTAAAATGTATCCAATGTCACAGCCTAAACATGTTTATGATCAGGACTTACACTCTTAGTTATAATTGAGCAGGGATAATAATGCAAGCTTTGACATCTACATCACTATATTTTTCAGCCTTCTTACATGTTTTCACTGAACAAAGTGGCCCACACAGGTGACACCGCTGACTCAGAACTAAATAGTCACACAAACACAAGACAGATCAAGAGGGGCATCAACCAATTCTGAATTAATTTATGCCTTCCTTGTAACTGCTACCAGTACTCGATCGTCACATGCGGTCTCCCTGTGAGGTATTAACTTGAACATCATATTGCACTTAACTTCCCCAAAGAATGCAGTTCCCCTAAGTAGTGACTTACAGCACTCTCTCTCTGTTTATATACAAGTTATAGGGGCACTTATGCAAAATCAACTTGTCGTACCTATTGGTACATATATATATACATATATATATATATACACATATATATGTGTATATTAGGGGTGTAATGGTACACCAAAATTTCGGTTCAGTACGTACCTCGGTTTAGAGGTCACGGTTCGGTTCATTTTCGGTACAGTAAGAAAACAGCAAAATATAAATTTTGGGGTTATTTATTTACCAAATTTGCAAAATCTTCAACCAAAAATAATTTTCTTAGTGTAATATTTGATGTGAAGTAATGGGAACCTTGGATAGGTCAATAATTCATTATTACATTGATTTTGATTCAATATTATGTTTTGAGCAATGACAGTTTAAAAGAAAAAAAACAGCTTTGTTTTATTAGTCAACATTGCAACTTTTTCTAAATTACATTTAACCTTTAAGCTTTTTTATTTCACTTTTGTTATGTGTTTGTTTATTTTAATAGTATTTTTAGAATGTGCCGTGGGCCTTTAAAACATTGGCTGTGGGCCGCAAATGGCCTCCGGGGCACACTTTTGACACCCCTGCTATAGTTAATAAAAAATGAAATGTGATAAATCTATGGATAAAAAGCAGAGCCTGGTGACACATGCGTGTTTATCATAACTCTCTCTCTCTGTCTGTCTCTGCCCCTCCCTCACCAATGCTGCTGCGCGCACAATTTGTTTTGTTTTTAACCCCTTCTTAACCCTGAACGTACATTGAAAAAACACGCAACCCTAACTCAAAATGCCGGACATTTGAGGCATTTAAGAAACTCTGCCCTGACAGCTCCGCAAAAGAGGACGTATGGTCAGTCTATCGTAGCCATTTAGCTGCTAGCATGCCGTGTGCTGTGCCTCGGTGTGCATTGTTTACACAACGTGCGTTACGCTACTTAATATGTCCGTGTGGAAACTCGTTCGGTACACCTCCGAACCGAACTGGAACCCCCGTACCGAAACAGTTCAATACAAATACACTCCTAGTGTGTATATATATATACATATATACCGTATTTTTCAGACTATAAGTCGCAGTTTTTTTCATAGTTTGGCCGGGGGTGCGACTTATACTCAGGAGCGACTTATGTGTGAAATTATTAACACATTAGCGTAAAATATCAAATACCGTAATTTCCGGACTATAAGCCGCTACTTTTTCCCCTTGTTCTGGTCCCTGCGGCTTATACAAGGGTGCGGCTTATATACGGCCTGTTCTTCTCCGACACCGACGAAGAGGATTTCGGTGGTTTTAGTACGCAGGAGGAAGACGATGACACAATGATTAAAGACTGACTTTTCATATACCGGTAGGCTGGTTATTTTGATAACGTACAGGCGAGCACTTTGTATTACTTTGCACCGTTGTATTATTTGTACTCTGCACGAATGCTGTTCGCCATGTCAAAGATGTGAAAGTTTGATTGAATGATTGAAAGATTTATTGTTAATAAATGGGACGCTTTGCATTCCCAAACAGTCATCTCTGTCCCGACAATCCCCTCCGTGGTAGCAGGAACCCCTATATACTACGCTAATTACACATCAAAACCCTGCGGCTTATAGTCGGGTGCGGCTTATATATGGAGCAATCTGTATTTTCCCCTAAATTTAGCTGATGCGGCTTATAGTCAGGTGCGGCTTATAGTCCGGAAATTACGGTATTATTGATGTCATTCACGTAAGAGACTAGACGTATAAGACTTCATGGGATTTAGCGATTAGGAGTGACAGATTGTTTGGTAAACGTATAGCATGTTCTATATGTTATAGTTATTTGAATGACTCTTACCATAATATGTTACGTTAACATACCAGTTGGTTATTTATGCCTCATATAACGTACACTTATTCAGCCTGTTGTTCACTATTCTTTAGACATTTTAAATTGCCTTTCAAATGTCTATTCTTGGTGTTGGCTTTTATCAAATACATTTCCCCCAAAAATGCGACTTATACTCCAGTGCGACTTATATATGTTTTTTTCCTTCTTTATTATGCATTTTCGGCCGGTGCGACTTATACTCTGGAGCGACTTATAGTCTGAAAAATACGGTAAGAAATACTTGAATTTCAGTGAATTACAGCTATATATATATATATGTATATATATATATATATATATATATATATATATATGTATATATATATATTAGAGATGTCCGATAATATCGGCCTGCCGATATTATCGGCCGATAAATGCTTTAAAATGTAATATCGGAAATTATCGGTATCGTTTTTTTTTTATTAAATCAACATAAAAAACACAAGATACACTTACAATTAGTGCACCAACCCAAAAAACCTCCCTCCCCATTCACACTCATTCACACAAAAGGGTTGTTTCTTTCTGTTATTAATATTCTGCTTCCTACATTATATATCAATATATATCAATACAGTCTGCAAGGGATACAGTCCGTAAGCACACATGATTGTGCGTGCTGCTGCTCCACTAATAGTACTAACCTTTAACAGTTAATTTTACTCATTTTCATTAATTACTAGTTTCTATGTAACTGTTCTTATATTGTTTTAATTTCTTTTTTATTCAAGAAAATGTTTTTAATTTATTTACCTTATTTTATTTAATTATTTTTTTTAAAAAGGACCTTATCTTCACCATACCTGGTTGTCCAAATTAAGCATAATAATGTGTTAATTCCACGACTGTATATATCGGTATCGGTAATTAAGAGTTGAACAATATCGGAATATTGGCAAAAAAGCCATTATCGGACATCCCTAATATATATATAAATATATATATATAAGAAATACTTGAATTTCAGTCAATTACAGCTATATATATATATATATATATATATATATATATATATATATACACACACACACACACACACACACCCCCCCCCCCCCCCAGCGGGCATTTTGAATATCTCCCTAATTCTGAGGTCTCAAGGCTGGCAAGTATGGCGCCACATAATATGAAAGATTCTTAAATATATGATGTAGGAGGTAGGATGGCACCAAACCGTGTGCTTTATTAAATCCTGGTCATCGTGACATGTGAACTCCGTCTTGAGCTCACTTATACTGAAGTCGTTTCCATCATCTGGCTCTGCGTGCATCCCTGTGTGAGGAAAACAGCCATCAGTGGACATCAATAAGTAGCAAATCATGTCGGCTTGTGTCCACCTGCTCCTGTCGAGGTGTCCAAAGCGTGGTCAGCCTCCCCGCCTTTCCTCTCCTCTTGGTCCAGCCGTCCGAGGAGGATGGAGATCTCCCGGGTTTTGTGCGCCAGCTCCACCTGCTGCTCGCACAGGCTGCTTTCAAAGATCTTGCCGATCTGGCACACGGCGGCTGCCAGCAGGGAGTCCATGACCGCGGCCAGCTGGGCGTGGAACGCACTTCGAACATCGTCCATTTTTCCAAGTCCGTTTAATGGATAATGATTCCTCCCACCTCCAAAGACATGCACCTGGGGATAGGCTCCTCCCACCTCCAAAGACATGCACCTGGGGATAGGTTGATTGGCAACACTAAATGGTCCCTAGTGTGTGAATGTTGTCTGTCTGTCTGTGTTGGTCCTGCGATGAGGTGGTGACTTGTCCAGGGTGTACCCCGCCTTCCGCCCGAATGCAGCTGAGATAGGCTCCAGCACTCCCCGCGACCCCGAAAGGGACAAGCGGTAAAAAATGGATGGATTTAGCTGTTGATTGACACCTTCTTGTCACCTGGTGATATGATTGATAAGCTGCCTAGAGACCGTCTTTTTAAGTATTTTTTTTGTTCGGCACCATACACTTGTAAGCATGTATATTAAAGGTGTGTGTTGTCTAAAAGGCTTTTTTTCCCAAACATAAAACCGCGAAACGAGAACGATAACCTGCTAGCTAGCTTCGGCTAACATTGTAAACAAGAGAGCCACGTGTAACATAAAGTTAAATAACACATGCAGCCAGGCCTCGCTTGAAGTAAAAGGTAATTAAATACACAAATCAGTCGTTACTTGCCACGTTTGGTTGGCATCTCTATGTCCAAAGTGAGGTTCTTTGCCTACTGCGCTTAGCAGTCATGTAGACGGGAGCTAACTAGCAGCTCGGCTACTCTCGCGAGAACACACGTTATTCAAACCCCTGCCAATGAGACCGTAAAGTACCGTAAAACACGTATAACTAACGAAAATGTAATTATTTTACAATACCACTCAAATGATTAATATTGCAAATATGTTTTTTATTTTTATTTCAGAACACAGCAGACTGGGCCAGGAGTTAAAAAAAAAAAAAAAAAAGCAGATCACACACTTGTCATATACAGGATCTTTGGCTGGTGTTTTGGCAGGTGGGTTCTTAAAAACAGCAGAGTGATGCTGTCATATAGAGGATCTTTGGCCTGTGTGTGCATTCATACATATATTCATACATAGTACACACACATACATATAATACATATATACACAAATATATATATATATATATATATATACACAAATATATATATATATATATATATATATATATATGTGTATGTATATCCATCCATACATCTTCTTCCGCTTATCCGAGGTCGGTTCGCGGGGGCAGCAGCCTAAGCAGGGAAGCCCAGACTTCCCTCTCCCCAGCCACTTCGTCCAGCTCCTCCCGGGGGATCCCGAGGCGTTCACAGGCCAGCCGGGAGACATAGTCTTCCCAACGTGTCCTGGGTCTTCCCCGTGGCCTCCTACCGGTCGGACGTGCCCTAAACACCTCCCGAGGGAGGCGTTCGGGTGGCATCCTGACCGGATGCCCGAACAACCTCATCTGGCTCCTCTCCATGTGGAGGAGCAGCAGCTTTACTTTGAGCTCCTCCCGGATGACAGAGCTTCTCACCCTATCTCTAAGGGAGAGACCCGCCACCCGGCGGAGGAAACTCATTTTGGCCGCTTGTACCCGTGATCTTGTCCTTTCGGTCATAACCAAAAGCTCATGACCATAGGTGAGGATGGGAACGTAGATCGACCGCTAAATTGAGAGCTTTGCCATCCGGCTCAGCTCCTTCTTCACCACAACGGATCGATACAGCGTCCGCATTACTGAAGACGCCGCACCGATCCTCCTGTCAATCTCACCATCCAAATATATATATATACATATATATATATATATATATATATATATACACACACACACACACATATATATATATACATATATATATACATATATATATATATATATATATATATATATATATATATATACACACACATATACACATATGTGTATATATATACATATACACATATGTATATACATATATGTATGTATACATATATATACATACATATATATGTATACATATATGTATGTATATATATATATATACACACATATATTTATGTATACATATATATGTATATACATATATATATATATATATATATATATATATATATATATATATATATATATATATATATATATATATATATATGCAGTATATACACACACATGCATACACATATACACATAAACATAGATTTACATATACACTCATGCACACATACACGTTTATACATATGGAGAAGTCTGGGGCCCCGATCCTTCCTAAATGATGGCCCTCACAACAATGAAATTGAATACCTGCTTGTTTATAACTGTTCATTTAAAAATGACAACATTCTTTCAGAATTGATAAAGAGTTTATTCAACCCACCAAGAAACTGAGTTAGACACAAACATTTGGCAACCTAACAAACATGCAAAACAAAAGAAGAAGAACTGCTGACTTGCTTCCTGAGACAGATATGACTTTGTTGTGAGTTATGCTGTGGTGTGGAACACTTTCCCACAAGACTGGCAGAGACCTGCAAGGTCCTTGTGACGCTCGCTCATACACAACTGTGAAGGAACTCCTCCCACATGGCTAAGACGCAGGTCCTTTGAGGGCAGGGTGCATCCTCTTGTTGTGCCTGCACAACTGGGAGGACGTGCGGAAGGCCATGGGACACGTGTGGCAGTGGACGGGTTTCTCCCCCGTGTGGATGCGAAAGTGTGCAATCAAGCCAAGCCTGCTGGCCACCTGCTTCCTGCACACCAAGCAGATGAAGCCAGTGCCACACCGCTCACCCATGTCCTGCCATGGCAGTTTGCTCTGGACTTTATTTGGAGCCCAGTTGCAATCTGCTCCTTGGCTTGGACCGTTGCTCAGCTCTAGTTCCTCGGGGTCTTCTATCGGTGCCATCCACTTGACGTCAAGCTCTGTTGTTTTATCATCTGTCACCTGTTCTACAGTCAGACTTGTTCCGCTTTCTGCTCCCGGTGTCTTGTCTCCCGCCGGGTGCTGCTGCTCTTCTCCTGCTAGACGTCTCGCACTTCTGCGACACGCCGTTTTCACCGGTCGCTCTAAACTTGCCTCCTTATTATCATCCGGGAGCAACCTTTTGTGTTTTCTTCCTGGTAAATGACGTCTTTGCTCACCTTTTGTCAGATGTCTGCTATCAGAATCTTTTGGACTTTTTTTTAGCAAAGAACCTATGTGTGTAAAAAAAAAAAAAAAAAACTATTTAAAACAATAGTCATTTTTAAGCATCTACCTCACAAAAAAGGTATTTTTTCGACCATAAGGCGCACTTAAAATCCTTTCATTTTCTCAAAACTCGACTTATAACCCGGTGCGCCTAATGTACGGCATCATTCTGGTTGTGCTTACCCACCTCGAAGCAATTTTATTTGGCACATGGTAAAATGATAAGTGTGACCAGTAGATGGCAGTCACACATAAAAGATACGTGTAGACTGCAATATGTCTCAAGTTAACAACACCAACATAGATGGCAGTCACACATAAGAGATACGTGTAGACTGCAATATAATGGCAGTCACACATAAGAGATACATGTACACTGCAATATGATGGCAGTCACACATAAGAGATACGTGTAGACTGCAATAACACTCAAGTTAACAACACCAACATAGATGGCAGTCACACATAAGAGATACGTGTAGACTGCAATGTGATGGCAGTCACACATAAGAGATACGTGTAGACTGCAATGTGATGGCAGTCACACATAAGAGATACGTGTAGACTGCAATATGATGGCAGTCACACATAAGAGATACGTGTAGACTGCAATATGATGTCAGTCACACATAAGAGATACGTGTAGACTGCAATATGATGGCAGTCACACATAAGAGATACGTGTAGACTGCAATGTGATGGCAGTCACACATAGATACGTGTAGACTGCAATATGATGGCAGTCACACATAAGAGATACGTGTAGACTGCAATATGATGGC